>NC_057794.1:152648602-152956301 GCF_018294505.1 Triticum aestivum | reverse complement strand
TCCGTCTGAGAGCTTGTTGTTTCTCGATATCCTTGAAATGACCCCAATTATTTTCAAGGGCCTCATATGACCAATTCAAAGCATCATGGCAAGTTGTTTTGGTTTCGACAAGTTATACATTTCCTGGAGTTTTCTCGACGAAAAGAGGATAATTAATGGCAGAACATGTCGCAACATGCGTACGTTGTTAGAAGTCATTTAGACCTGGTGGGGATGCCTAACATGGGTATTCCCACTTGCTTGCAAAAATTAGGTTAGTCCTGATATTTTCAAAGAAATACCATGTTCAATGAAGGGTATTCAGATAGGCCAGAAGGATCTGTTTGGGAGCACCTCATTTCTCGACATCCCTTAATTGACCCTTTTTTATGGTCTTGTATGACCAATTCAAGGCATCATGCCAAATTATTTGGGTTTTGTCAAGTTTCACATTTCTAAAGTTTTCTCGGTGAAAAAAGGACGATTAATGGCAGAACGTGTCACAACATGCATACGGTGTTGGAAGTCATTCAAACCAGGCATGGATGCCTAAAATGGGCATGCCCACTTGCTTGCAAAAGTTGGGGTCTGTCCTGAGATTTCCAACAGTTGGATCAATTATCCATAGTCCTAAAAACACTAGTTTAGATGAGTGTATTTATAATTTCCGATCATTATCAATCAGCATGAGCATTTTCTTTTGTCCTGAAAATTTCATGAAAGTTGCCAACAATTTTGGAATTTCAAAATGTGCATGAAAATTTTACAAACTAGAATACTTTTTTCTAAAATTGTAAACAAATTTCCAAAAAATTATGAAAATTTTGAACAAAAATTGCAAACCACGTACTTTAAAAAAATTATCAACTTTTTTGAAACCATAAATTTCTTAAATTTGTGAACAAAACAATCGACAACAAGAACGTTTTCTAAAATTCTAGAACAATTTTTAAAATTGCAAAGAATATTTGAAAACAAGAACATTTTTTGTTATGCCAAACAATTTTTTATTTTTGAAAAAAGTTTCACAAAGAATAATAAATTTAAAAAGTAGAAAAATGAATAAACAAAAGGAGAAGAAAAATGAAAAAAAATGAGAATCAAAAAATGCTCAGGCCCTAGAAAATAAGAAATGTTTTCAGAAAATGTTAGTAAATTTGAAAAAATGTTTCTGTTTTTCGAATAATGCTCAAAAATTAGGTTTGTGTGCTGAAAAATATATTCAGAAATTTTAAAAATTCTTCATAATTTCAAGAATTTTTTTTAAAAATTGATAAATTATTTGACTTTTTGAAAAAAATCTTACACTTTCAGAAAAATATCCTTGAAGTTTGAAAAATATTTACAAAATCAAAATGTTTTTCCGAAAAAAATGTTCTCAAATTTGGAAAAAAGATCGTGTTTCCAAAAGAAGTTCAAATTTTGAAAAACATTTCGTATTTTTGAAAATATTCATGTTTTCAAAATATATTTTGATGATGAAAAAACACATTAGTATTTTTTAGCTATAAAAAAACACTTTAGCTACAATACCCCCTGTCAAATAATCTCGATACAAGACAGTGTTTCTATTCGTGCTAGAGTGTCTTCCCCTTTGTACAGTACTAATTTCGATCTGCTACAGCATTTATATAAAAAAAACTCCTACGGTACGACCATTCTCTGTGATAATATACCACGCTAGTTATGTATAACCAAGTTGTGTTTGTCCTGGTGGCTATTAAAGTATTCCCTCCATTCTTAAAAGAGTGTATTTTTAACTTTGTTGGAAAGTCAAACTTTTCTATGTTTGATCATATTTATACAATAATAGACCAACATTTATGTCATCAAATTAGTAGCATTAGATTCATGATAAAATATATTTTCGTCATATGCCTATTTGGTTTCACAAGCATTGACATATTTTTGCATAAACTCGGTCAAACTTTGAGATAGTTTGAGCCCAATAAAATTGGAAGTACACTCTTTAAAGGACGGAGGGAGTATACAACTGCAGAAGGTCCTGGGTTCGAAGCCTGATTTTTTTTTTTGATCTTCGATCCATGCTACAGTAAATACTAATGGGCCGGCCCAAGGCGGACACAGAACGTAACAGATCTCCGTGACGTATTTTCTAGAAAGATTATCCTTTATTATGAAGGGGTAAAGATAGATCTCGTCCGTTGATGTATTTAGGGGATTGTACCGAAGCAAAGATTATTTTGTTATCGAAAATTGTAAACCAACGGACTTTTACGGGCCTATTACGTGGTCTGTTTCGTTAACTAATCTCCACCCCCCACCCCTGAATTTCGGATTGTCTCAAAAAAACCCTGATTTTCAGGGATGTGGGCCCCGCATCATGATTTTCTCCAATCAAAAGGTCCCAGCTAAGCCCGTAAAAGCCCATGCTTATTTGCCCATGCGTGTAGCAAAGCTCTTTTCTTATTCACGTCCATTGTGAGTTTAACGAGTTAATCGAGCTAGCTCGCGAGTTACATGAGTCAAGCTGAATTTATTATGTTAACGAGTCAAGCCAAAGCTAACTCGAATTCTAACGGGTCGAGCTGAGTTTATTATGTTAATGAGTTCATTATATTACCGAGCTCTAACGGGTCGAGTCATGCTGGCTCGACTCGAATTCCACCCCAAGTGAACGGTTTAAGAAAAAGAAAAATCTGGTAAATCAAAATATATGTTTGAAACATGTACATATGATTTCAGTGGGCTATTCAACTTCAACAAAAAGTAACGGCAGGGATCAATAGGCGTGCCATGAACAAGTTCAGGCAGGTCATAATCGATATCAAGCTATCGGAGGGCCCCCCTGATTGGGTGGCGATTTACATTTGCACTGTGTTACAAAAATATCCATGACAATATTGTTACACGTGAAAAGATATTCAGATATTTTTGGAACTTCTAATGCCCTCCTCAGGGTTTCAAAATTACCAGGAGCAGCAGTGCCGAAAACCACTTGTTTCTCAAAAAGGAAAATAGCTACTGCATGTCATGAAGACATGAAAGTATCAAACAGGAAAAAGAACACAACAAAAATAACAGCTTGATTTCCATCTTCCACTTTTGATCAGGGTATTATCACAAGTACGGAGAATCCATGTGTTGGCCATCCCTCTCATCACCAAGCATCATCATTGGATCTAGACCAAGATCGGGGCGTGGAAACAGTAATTTGAGACGAAAAGCATCCACGCCATTTAGATAGTATCTATACAGCCTCTTTGCTCGGATAAAACCTAGGCGGCCATACAGAGCGAGGGCACCCTTGTTTGTAACCTCTGCTTCAAGCGTCACCTGGATTGCACACGAGTCAGATGTCAAATACTCTAATCGTTCACACTGTTAAGGCAAATAGCTTATTCTGGTAACTGCAGGACAATCAAGGGACTGCATGAGTCAGATGTCAATCCTCTTTCCCTTTTTTCTTTACAAAGAGGATATGAACCACATCCATAGCCAAAACAAATAGACAACGAACACAAAAGTAGGATATATATAATAGCTGATATGTTTCTCAGATGACAAAATATCAAAAACGAATGAAATGTTAGAGAAGACGGACCAACAGAACTGTAGTATAATTACCTCCTCACAACCAGATTCCATCATTACCCGAATGGCTCTAGTAACCAGCTCAGTTGCTGTAGCATGAGGAAATACAGGTTAGATCAGCCTAATATACAACATAACACATTAAACTGTAAGGTAAAAAGTATGACGATTCCTATGGAAGGAGATAAACTGGAAGGCTGAAATTGCAAGGAGTTGACAAAGATTATGGGACGCCGCATTACTACATTACAATATTTGAAGTACTAGACAACTGAGCATCTTCGTTATATTTAGCAACAATGCACTGATATCTGATTTGTCAGAGATTGAGCTACCATATGAAATCCATTTAGTCCAAAACAAACTCAACGTATGAAGAATGGTGCAGAATATAACTTCAGTATGTAACACCAGATAACCAACAACGTTTGCTAAGTTCTTGCATAAATAATAATGCACATAGCGGTTGCAACTAATGACATCACAATAGCACTTAACGAACGAACATTATATAGATCAAAAGAAGGCAGCACAAAAAGCAATTGTCAAGAAAGAAACCTAGCAAGGCTAGCATAGACATGTCAATCATCAAGAAATAAACATAGTATCCAAGAACTAAGCAAATAAATACGCCTTTCTTTCTGCAAATGAAGCAGACCCAAAGTTAAACAAGCACAATAAAATACTTAACATAGCTGTTTCATTAAAGGGCAGCCCGGTGAACGTAGCTAGCTGTTTCTTTCTATAAAAAAAAAGCAAATAAACAAATGCATTAGAAGATCCTACTCATAAATAATGGACTAACATTAATAAATTCTACAACACAAGCAACATATTAAAACTGTGCCCAGCACCAGTCAGACCACCAGAGTTCGACGACTTCCATCGGCTAGAATTTATTCCCCACCTCTATCTCTACTACTAAAAGTGCGAGTTCTAATTCTTCTAAAGCCACCAAAAATAGTGCACCCAGAACAAACCACACCCTGATCTAATCTATCTAATTAAATCTAAGAGTTGATATTGCTTCTGTGGTCTGCCATCCAATCCAAGGGCTCATATTCAATGTTCTCCCACAGCCCCACGCGCGTCCAGCCCCAGTCACGTAGCCACCACCTCCCTCACACAATCCTCCCTTAATTAATAGCATATATCCAATATCCATGCTAGCACTAACCAATTAATTATATCCTACAAAAATATCAATGTGTAATTAAGATCTTGTCAAATATTAGTGTGCGATGCAATTAATATATTGCCTAATATGCACATGCACGATTAATGTGCAATGCACGTTAATATTATATTAACGTGCATTGCACATACACGATTACTAGTAGTGACTGGTGTCTCAGTAGTTCTTCTTTAGACAATGCCACCAGGTGCTAGTGACTGGTTGGTTGTATGTTTTTCTCATATTGAAACTAACAGCAGATAAATGGATTCTTTGGACAAGAGCAGGAAAACTGTGCTAACCCAACATGTTTGTATTACAATACTAAGCCAAATGTAGTTCTATAATGCAAGGTAAACATGTAAAGTGATCAAGAAAAAAAAAGGTGAATTTGGAGAAAGATAACTCATGTTAGTCATAATAACTAATGAAGCGAACTTACGCAAACACAACAAAGAAAAGGAACATGATCTCACAAAAACATAAGAATATCAAGGACAACATACGGATTCCCTCTGTTTTCTGCCGGTAACCCTTAATAACCGACCAAATCTAGTTTCTACGTAATCAATAGGTAGAGCTCCTATTGGTTGTGCGAAATAAAGCATATGGTACTCCAAGAAAGATGGTTGGTTGTTACATAGAAAAAATAACTCCGCCACTCCATACTTGTTGGCCAAAATGGGACCAAAAAAGGCACCTTATCCTGAGTCTGTAAGTTAGTTAAGTTATTTATTTAACTAGCGTAATGCCCGCACATTGCTACGGGTATTATTAGATTGTTTAGTGACTTTATTATGTTGAAATGTTTATATAAGAAATTGCATGTTTTTTAAGCATAGAGTTGCAAAGTTCAAATTTTGTCCAAGTGCGTAAATAAATTAGAATTTTAAATTTAAGTACATTAGTTTTCTGGCGCAGTTTCAATGGTCACATCTTCTGGGAAGTTAAAAACTGTTTTTTTAATGTGTTAATCTAACAATTATTATGCTTCTTTTTATTCTTTTGTAATGTCTTTCTGCTAAGAGACATCATTTCGCCAGCACACCTTTTCACCAAGGGATGTGTCTTTCCACAAAGAGAAATCCTTTCACCAGGGGGTGTGTCATTTAACCGAAGGACATGACTGTTCGTAGGCCCTAACTGTCAAGATATAACAGACTTGATTGATCCTCTATATAATCTAAAGACTGGTCCTTTTAGGGTCATGTGTCTAATAATGGATACTGCATTAGGAGTCACTTTTAGAATAAAGAGGGACAAGGATTGCAGATGCATGCTGGGAACATGCAGCATGTCAGTCATAAATCGGTTCGGTTGCAGAGCACATCACATTCAGAAATTACAGTGCTTCTTTTGAACATAATCGGAAGCAAAGAGAAAATGTTTCCTTTTCAGATGGACGAATGAGATAAAATCTAACTGCAAGCATAAAAATTGCTCCAATTCAAACAAAATAAATGAAACAACCAGAGAACTTTGGACATTTTTCACAGTAAGCACAATGCCTATCCCTAATAAAATACTAAATGAAACAAGGCAAAGAGCGCCTTGCAATGAATCAAATGCTTATGTAACAACACTAAACCTGACGTTTCTTTTGGGAAGCAATAACCATTAATTGTGTGTTCCTACTATAGGATTTAATATTGCAACCTTGCAAAAACATAAAAAACGAAAACCACACCCTTATACGAGAGTGAACAGAGTCTTAGCAGTTACATACACTGGACAAGATGAAACCCTTGAAGTAAAACTATACACAAGTAAGATCTCTACGACTAGCAAACTCAGTAAGAAAGATTGTGTTTCCATAAACCTTACTAAGTCGATACTGCCACCCTTAGACATACATAGCAAGATTCTAAGATCACACATCGCCTAGCAACAATTGATGAACTATAGCAGAAAATTAAAGGATTTTTTATAAATATAAATCTAATAAACTCACCGATTCCTCGTCCTCGGTAGGGCTTGAGGACGACGAGCATGGCGATGTACCCCCTGAAGGCGCCTCTGTGCTCCCCCATTTTGCAAACCACTGTCCCCACGCACTTACCATCCTTTGCATCAAACGCCTTCGGACGAATCCCCCGGACAAACCAAGAAACCATCAAGAATATACCAAACCCACATACTTTCAGCAGCGTGAGAGGTAGAGTGCAAAGAGAAAATAAAGGCGTACGAGCAAGGTGAGCTGTGGCCAGAGGTAGACGAAGTAGCGGTAGGTGAAGATGGAGTAGGGTTCGCTGAGCTCCGCGTCCACCAGCGACATCACCAGTGGGAGGTGCTGCTCACCGCCGTAGCTAACGTACGCAATCTCCGCTCCGCCGCTGGAGGAGTCGCGGCGCTCTACGGGCGCTGTGCCCTGCATCACAGCCGCAGACATAGGTCGCCGGAGGACGAGCGAAGATCGGCGGCGGGGACGGATAGCTAGGTGAGAGGGAGTCAGCGGCCGGCGTAGGCACGCACGGGCTAGTGGACAAGCCCGTGGCCTACCCAAACTTTAGCCCGAAAGGATCTGGGCCAACTTTCTGTGTAGGTTAAACCCGTTATCAAATTAAAATGTTCAGGTGTGCCCAAACGGAGTCAAAGCCCATATCAGAACTCCTCTTTCACGAGAGACACAGTTTTTTCATCCGTTTTTTTTTAAAGTTCGTCAAAACCTATCAATACAGGATCTTGTTTTGAAGATCTCGACGCAAAGGATCCAATGGTGAAAACGGTTTGAGATTTGGACACACGATCTAGGAGATAAAACATTTTGAATAAACGGATCTATGAAAAAAAACTCCCAGGTTGCGACAAGTGACGCACATGTTATGCGCCACTTGTCACAATCTAGAAAGGTGAAAGTGATCTTTGGAAGGAGTATTCCTCAATTAGTGATTTTGCGTGCACCCTGCTTGCTAGACTATCGGGGTTGCTGATCTATTTCTTTCCTTTTTCAATTATCCTTTTAGTTTTCACTTTTTTCTATTTTTCCTGAACTTCTTTTTACAGATTTTGAACTTTTTTCAAATTTGTTTCAAATTCATGAACTTTTCCAAATCTATGACCTTTTTTAGTTCATGATCATTTTTCTTTCAAATTTGTGAACTTTTTTTTCAACTCCCTTAACATTTTTGTTTTTCCATTCTTTTCAAATTCACGAACTTTTATGTATTTTGATTTTTTTAAATCCGTGGACTTTTTTTGTATTCTTGAACTTTTTTGCAAATCCATGAATTTTCTTTCCCATGAACATTTTTCTAATCCATGAAATTTTCCATTCATTTTTTCTTTTATCATTTTATTTTTCAAGTCTGTTTTTCTTTTTCTAATTTTGAACTTTCTTTCTTAAATTGATGAATTTTTTTCATATTTGTGAACTTTTTCTTAAAATCATGAACTTATCTCAAATTCATTAACTTTTTTCAGACTCGTGATATTTTTTCCCAAATTCTTCACCTTTTAAAAATTCATGATCTTTTAATATTTTATTTTTCGTGACTTTTTCCTTTTTCAAATTAGTGAATTTTTGTTCTTAAATTCGTGAACATTTTTCCAATTTTATAATATTTTTTTTCAATTTGTGAACCTTTGTTGAAATGCATTAACTTTTCTTAAAATCGTGAAATTTTCTAAATTGATAAAAAAATCAAACTCATGAACTTTATTTAGATTCATGATTTTCCCCTAAATTTATGAACTTATTTAGAAAATAGTAAATCCTTTTTTAGAATGTCAGTGGTCAATGCTCCATGTCACCACTCAACGGTCAAAGGTCACCGGTCATGGTCCTAGGTCAGAGTCAATGGTCAAAGTGTGCTTATAATCAGTGCGATCTAAGAGCATCTCCAACAGCCGCGCTAAACAAGCATCGCGTCATAAATTTGGCCATTTTAACGCGCGCGCAACCCGGCTGGTGGCTTCAGCGGGCTCGCAATAACCGCGCGCGCGGTATAAGGAGTTGGGCGCGCAGTCGGATTCGCTATCTCGCGCGGTGTATTTGGGGCGCCCGCTTCCGCGCGCGGCACACTCGAGCGCTCGTGCCGCACTCTCTCCTCTCCGCCTTCTACGGCCCACGCACACCGGCGCTGGCGAACTGCACCCATGGACGCACGCGCCGGCACCCCGCTCCCCTATCCTATAACCGCAACCCCTCCACCGCTGCTGCCGCCGCCGCCGCAAACCCTAGCCCGGGTGGCGTTGGCCTCGCCTCCGCCGGAGCTCCTCGGACCATCGGCCTCGCGCGCGGCCTCTTCATGCCGCCGTGGATGACCTCGGCGGCGGGTGGCGTCGCGCCAGCGCCGGCCCGAGCCGACGCCCCCTCCTCGAAACTCCCCAATGCGGCACGACCAAAGAAGGGCAAGACATCGGCGAAGAAGAACAAGACGGTGGACGGCTCCGGCACCTCGAAGGCGAGGAGGAAGAAGCTTGCAGGGCGTGCGACGGGCGCGGCAGCTACCTAAGCGCCGGCGAGCTCACTCGTTGAGCCGGCGGCCGACGCGCACAACATGTTCGACGAAATGTCCCCAAGGTAAAAAAAATTCCAACTTTTCTCTTCTTGTTATTTTTTTCAATGCATTCATATAGATAGCTTATTTGCATTGTTCAAAAAACTTTGTAGTCTCAATGATGATGCATACATGTCAACTATGGGTGTTGACTCCAACAATTCGCATTGATCTCAAACCAATGACATGCATTTCCATGACCATGAGTTCGAGGTTGTGACGCCCGGATAATTAAGCTACAACAAACCTCCGTTGATGATGCCGCGTCACCACGGTTACTGTTGCTAATCTCACGTTAGTTCGAAACAGATTCAAATTCAAATTCAAAAGAAAAGCAAACAACAAAAGTTCAAAAAATTAACACCAAAATGTTTGGATTGTTTCAAATAAATCGTAAGCAATTATGGTGGAGAAACCAAGCTTTTATAAAATGCTTAAATGAACTATAAGGATTTAAACAGTAGCAAAAACAATTAAATAAATGCCTTTTATATTTTGTAAAATACTAATCTATTTTATTTGGGTGCCATGGTTAATATAGCAGTAGTAGATATAGTTATACTAAAATAGGAACTACTTTTATATTTTTAAAATAGAAAATAAATTAGAGACTAAAAGAAAAATGAAAAAGGAAAATAAAAAAGGAAAAAAACAAACATAAAACAAAAAAAAGAGAAGACCCCCTGGGCCAACCCACCAGGCCCAGCCGGCCGGCCCCCCCACACTCCCTTATCCCCACTCCCCCAATAACCCTAACCGGCCACACCCCACACCCCTCACGTCGCCCACTCCCCCTCTCTCGTTGGATCTGGATCGGAAGGGCCCAATCCCGTCCCCGACGCCGGCGCCAGGAGCTCGCCGCCCCCACGCCAGGACGCCGCCGCCTCGCAGGACCGCCTCCCCGCCGGCCTGTTTCCGCGTTGACCCCATCGTCCTCTCCGTCGTCGCCTCGTCCCCATCGCCCTCCCCACGCCCGCTGCCTAGTCCCTACGGCCCCGCGGTGAGGAACCCCGTCCGTCCTTCCCTTGCTCTGACCCCGCACGGATGTGCCCGGTCATGCCTCCGCTCGCACGCAGCTCACTCCCTCCCCCGCGCACCGCGTCCCCTTCCCCGCCAGCGCCCGCAGCCGCGTGCTGCTCATGCTTCGGCCGCGCCGCACGCGCCCGGCCACGTTCCCATCCCTCCGCGCGTGCGCCCCGCCTCGTCGTTGTCGGGCCGCTCACCGTCGTCCTCGCTCACGCCCGCTGCATCCTGTGGACGCCGTCGCGCCGCACTTGTCGGCCGCGCCCTCCGCACGGCGCTGCACCGGCCACCGAACCTGCTACCGCGGCCTCATTCGCCTACAGTCGCCGCGCCCATGGTCCCCTCGCGCACACCGCGCCCGTCGCACCCCGTCCTTCCACCGCGGCTCTCGCCGCTGCACTGCCTCCCCTGCTGCTGCCGCTACCCCTGCGTTGCGCGCAGCCCGAACCCCCCTCGCACGGCCTCGCCGGTGCCGTTCCCAGTCGTAGCACAGCGCTGGCGCCTCGTTCCCCCACCGTTGGCCGGGGCGTGCGCCCAAACGGGCTGCTGCCATGCCCGACACCCGTAAACCCCACACCCGCTAAGGCCCTGGCCCAATGACAGCCGGGGCCCAGCCCCTGAGAACGTTTTATAAAAAAAGGTATTAAAAATAATATATATAATAAATAATTAATTAATAATATAATTAATTAATTAACTTAATTAATTCTGATTAAAATTAAATAATTAGGATTAATTAATCTAATGCCTAATTAACAACTGTTAATTAACTAACAGTGTATGACAGTGAGGCCCACCCCCTAATTAATACGAATTAGGTCAATTAAATTGTTTAATTAAAATGTGTCACTGACCAGTGGGATCCACTGGTCAGGTTGACCAGTTAACCCCCGTTGACTGCTGGCGTCAGCATGACATCATGCTGATGTCATAAATCCATTTTTGAATTAAATTAAATAATTAATTAAATTCCAGGAATTAATAAAACTTTGGAAAATCCTATAAAATAATCCGTAGCTCGGATGAAAATACTTTGTACATGAAAGTTGATCAGAATGACGAGACGAATCCGGATACGCATTCCGTTCGTCCGCCACGCATCCCTAGCATAGCAAACACGCACCTTTCCCCCTCCGGCTCCTCTGCTCGAAAACGCGAAACACCGGGGATAATTTCCTTGATGTTCCCCCCTTCACTGGTACCACCTCGTACCGCGTTAGGGCACACCTAGCATCACGCTTTGTCATGTCATGCATCGTCATGCATTTGTTTGCATTATATTTATTGTTTCTTCCCCCTCTTCTCTCGCTAGACACTGAGACCGACGCCGCTGCTACCCTGTACGACTACGGTGTTGACGACCACTCTCTCTTGCCAGAGCAACCAGGCAAGCTCCCCCCCCCCTTGATCACCAGATATCGCCTACTCTCCTCTATACTGCTTACCTTAGAATAGTGTAGCATGTTACTGCTTTCCATTAATCCTATCCTGATGCATAGCCTGTCATTGATGCTCCAGCTGTTGATACCTTACCTGCAATCCTAAATGCTTAGAATAGAATACTAGTTTACCATCAGTGGCCCTACATTCTTGTCTGTCTGTCATGCTATACTATCGGGCCATGATCACTTGGGAGGTGGTCACGGGTATATACTTATACATAATATATGATACTTGTGGTGATTAAAGTCGGGTCGGCTCGTAGGAGTACCCGCGAGTGATTCCGATGTTGGGGGCTGAGGGGGCAGGTGGCTCCATCCCGGTAGAGGTGGGCCTGAGTTCCCGAAGGCCCCCGACGGTTACTTTGTGGCGGAGCGACAGGGCAGGTTGAGACCACCTAGGAGAGAGGTGGGCCTGGCCCTGGTCGGCGTTCGCGGTTATTTCAAAATAACACGTTTAACGAGATCTTGGTATTTGATCTGAGTCTGGCTACTGGCCTATACGCACTAACCATCTACGCGGGGACAGTTATGGGCACTCGACGTCGTGGTATCAGCCGAAGCCTTCGTGACGTCAGCGACTGAGCGGCGCGCGCCGGGTTGGACCGCGTAACGCAACTTCCTTTGTAATGGAGGTTGCTAGGTCTGCTCACCGGCCACGTTCGCAACATGCAGGTGTGCAAAGGGCGATGGGCCCAGACCCCTGCGCCATAGGATTTAGACCGGCGTGCTGACCTCTCTGTCGTGCCTAGGTAGGGCTGCGACGTGTTGATCTTCCGAGGCCGGGCATGACCCAGAAAAGTGTGTCCGGCCAAATGGGATCGAGCGTGTTGGGTTATGTGGTGCACCCCTGCAGGGAAGTTAAACTATTCGAATAGCCGTGATCTTCGGTAACAGGACGACTTGGAGTTGTATCTTGACCTTATAACAACTAGATCCGGATACTTAATAAAACACACCCTTCCAAGTGCCAGATACAACCGGTGATCGCTCTCTCACAGGGCGACAAGGGGAGGATCATCGGTTAGGATTATGCTAATGCGATGTTACTTGGTGAACTTACCATCTACTCTCTTCCCCTGCTGCAAGATGGAGGTTACCAGAAGCGTGGTCTTCGAAAGGACTAGCTATCCCCCTCTTATTCCAGCATTCTGCAGTTCAGTCCACATATGATAGCCTTATTCCAGTTGATACCAATGCATACATATGTAGTGTAGCTCCTTGCTTGCGAGTACTTTGGATGAGTACTCACGGTTGCATTCTCCCTCTATTCCCCTTTCCCTTCTACCCGATTGCTACGACCAGACGTTGGAGCCCAGGAGCCAGACACCACTGTCAATGACGACTACTACTACTCGGGAGGTGCCTACTACTACGTGCAGCCCGCTGACGACGGCCAGGAGTAGTTTAGGAGGATCCCAGGTAGGAGGCCTGCGCCTCTTTCGATCTGTATCCCAGTTTGTGCTAGCCTTCTTAAGGCAAACTTGTTTAACTTATGTCTATACTCAGATATTGTTGCTTCCGATGACTCGTCTATGATCGAGCTCTTGTATTCGAGCCCTCGAGGCCCCTGGCTTGTAATATGATGCTTATATGACTTATTTTATTTGTAGAGTTGTGTTATGATATCTTCCCATGAGTCCCTAATCTTGATCGTACACGTTTGCGTGTATGATTAGTGTACGATTAAATCGGGGGCGTCACAGAGGTGGACGAGGAGGGTGAGGGCATTGTCGACGCGCCGAAAGGAAGAGCCGACAATTACACCAACGACGATGACATCTTACTATGCAATACTTGGTTGCAAGTGTCGAGGGATCCATCCATTGGAGGTGATCAAAGTAGAGATGCTTATTGGGGGCGGATGAAAGAACACTTTGATATTCACAACGTGAGTGGAATTGACCGCTCCGAGAGATCACTTCGGTCCCGATGGTCGGCAATCAACTCTGATTGTCAAAGGTGGGTGGCCTGTCAAAGGCGGTTGACAAGTTTAACCCAAGTGGGACAAATGAGGACGATAGAGTAAGTGTCATTTCATACATGTTCATCATACTTGTTGTTGGTGTTCAAAGTGCTAACTTGCTTTGTTTTCATGTAGTACATCATTGCACAAAACTTGTTTAAAGAAGAGGAGAGGAAAACCAAGAAGTGGAAGATCAAGAAAGGAAGGGTCTTTACCTTGCCCCATTGCTATAACGTGTTGAAGGATGATGAGAAATGGAAGAAGCGTGAAGATTTGGATGATTTACATTTGAGCAACAAACGCAAGCGAACAATTGAGTTGGATGATGATGATGAGGAGGAGGATGCATCAAGTGATGACAGCAAGAGAAGCCCCACACCCAACTCGGTTTCATACTCGAAGCCAAAGCGACCGGATGGATGCAAGAAAGACAAAACCGAAAAGAAGAAGAGGAAAGGAGATGATGAGATCAAAAATGTTATGGAAGCTATTGTGAAGGAAAGAAAAGAAGCCAACGAGGTGAGGAAAATGGCAAGGAACTAAGATGCCGCGGCCGAGGAGAGGAGGTTGGCGGCCGAGGAGAGGAGGGTGGCGGCCGAGGAGAGGAAGGTGGCTTTGGAGGAGAGGAAGGTGAGCAATGAGGAGCGAACTAGATTGTTTGCAATGGGAGAAGCACTTGTTCTTCTTGGACACATCTAACCTTAATGAGGCACAAAAGGAGTATGCCAATCTTGCCCGTGAAGAAGTCTTGATCCAAAAAAGAGCCATAGTTCGTGCAATGGATGGCGATGGCCTTAGCGCCATGGGTGGCATGGGTGGCTTCGGAGGTACCGTGGGCGGTTCGGTGCCATGGGAGGCATGGATGGCTTTGGAGCACCCCCCGACGCTATGGCCTCCATGGGAGGTATGAGTTTTGCTTCTCTCATGGGAGGCATGGGTGCACCTCCGGTCGCCATGGGCGGAATGTCTTTTGATGTGCCTCCTCACACACATTCCCATGAAGATGCCGTTGAACATCTTGCCAACACCGTCGAAGCTTCACGTGATGTGGTGCGCGATGAGGAGAGGGAGGAAGATTCATCTTCGGAGGCGGAAGAATCGTCTTCCGAAGATGAGGACGAAGACGAGGACGAGGATTGATGTGTCTTTCATTTGTATCTTGAACTTGGTTTGCATTTTGAACTTGGTTGGATGAACTTGTGGGCATGAACTTTCATTCATCAACTTGTTTGTGTGAAATTTTATATGTCATGTTCATTGCATTTTGAATGTTTCAAATTCATTTTGTGTCCAAAAAGCCATATATGCAATGCACCGGCGAGTCGTGCGCGCTGCATTTTTTGCGCGCTGCTGGAGCGACGCGCGCGCACTGCATTTTAGCGCGACTGTTGGAGCCAGCGCTGGTGACCGCACAAAACCAGGCGAACGGCGCGCGGCAAACTAGTTTTTAGCGTGCGGCGCGAAGCGCGGCTGTTGGAGATGCTCTAATGTAGCGAACCAGGCTACGCTCACATGATGTTGGGCCGGCGCATAACGATCGTCACACGGGCACCAGAAAATGAGCGGACATAGAAGGCAACGAAGAGGAGCACCTGAAAAAAAAAGTTGCGCGTCCAGGAGAGGCGCAAATTTGCATCTCATGGAGGCATATATTTCCTTTCGCAAGAAGCACAGTTGCGCTTCTCAGAAAGAGAAAAACACATTTTTTGCTTCCATACGTGGCACAGATTTGCTTCTCTTGGAGGCACAAATTTGCTCATGCGAGAAGCATAGTTGTGCCTCTCAGAAAGGAAAACAAATGTGATTTTTGCTTTCACGAGAGGCAAAGATTTGCTTGCGCGAGAAGCAGAGCTGTGCCTCTTGAAAAAGGAAAAAAACACGTTTTTTTTGTTTCCAGGATATGCACATTATTTGCTTTTCATGGTGACACGGATTTGCTTTCGCGAGAAGCACAACTGTGCTTCTCGGAAAGGGAAAATGAGTTTTTTTTGCTTTCATGAAAGACACAAATTTGCTTCCGCGAGCCTCTCAGAAAAGAAAAAAAGGGGAAAACATGCTTTTGGCTTTGATTATTTTTGTAAAAGCATAGTTAATCGAAACCTATTAACATGGAATCTAATTTCAAAGATCTCGATGCGAGAAATGCATTGGTGAAAATGAGTCAAGATTTGGACGCAAGGTTCAAGCGACAAAACGTTTTGAATGAACAAATCTACAAAAAAGGAAAAATCTCAGGTTGCGACAATTAACGCACATGTAGTGCACCACTTTTCAGTGCCTGAGAAGGTGTGGATGACCATTGCAAGGGGTACCCCTTAATTAATGATTTTGGTAAAATACATCGTTGTCTATCCTAATAATAGAATAGGAAACACTTTCTGTCATATATATGGTTTCCCTTCATCAGACCAATCTTATACCATGCATTTATTTTTCATCGTATGTCAGGGAGAGAGAGAGATTGTGAGAGAGATCTTTTTTTTAGTTGGGGTCCACCTGTAAGGGAGATAAAGGGGTTGTGATAGAGTGTTTTTTCTTTTCTTTTTCCAAGGATAGGTCCCATATGGAAGTCAAATATGCATAGAGGGGCAACTATGTCCAAAAAATGTCTTAGTGACAGTCAAAGCCCTTTGACCCAACGAAAATGGTATGGAAGGGTATTTCCATAAGCACATCAAACGGGAGAGGGGCAAAGTCTATCACATAATTTTGTAGGGGTAAAGATGAGAGCGGGCAAAAATTAGGGGGGGGGGGCATTAATCAAGGATGGAAGCTGCCCACCAACCAATTAATCATGCACCTATGGTTACGAAATCAAAATTGATCCATAATTGATTGTTCCACCATTGTTCTCGCCATTCTTAGCAGTATTCCTCTAATCTGCCTACTGCCCCAGCGCATCAACCATCAGACTGTTTGCTGTCAGGACCCACAGAGCAGACATCAACCTTATGTCATCCGCTAGAGAAGGAAAGGCAAACTTGACATGGGCATGAAGTAAATGGGTAGGTAAATTGCAAACCAACCTCAACCCACCCTAGCAAATCGGCAATGTACGACTCCCTAAACGGCATGAGCGAAAACATCCCTGCCCGTATGGCAATCGTGGGCAACCGACTTCTCGTCACAACACCTAGCAGGATGGTGCGAGCCAAAACTCCCGACAGTGGGCAAACAAACCAGATAGACACGCTGCCTGGAGAACACGGGTGAACCATCCGCCCAGGAGGCGAACAGAAGGCCGGAAGAGCGTCATTGGCTCAGGCAAGCGAAACCACTATCCCGGGGAGAACGACATAGCCGCACGCGCCTTGCCGGCTACCGCGAGCGAGAGACCCCGGTGCACTCCCGTATCCGGCTCATGCGACTGAGAGCGGTGCAGACCTGGTGTCTCCGTTGGGCCTAGGGCAACGCATGAGAGGGAAAGCCAGCGCATGACGGTGGCCCTCATGCACGCCATACGGGCAGACTGGACGACGCGGAGAACCCTCGAGAAGCCCCCTGTGGCAGGTCACTGCAGAATGGATGGCCTCAAAGGTACCCAGGAAGTCGCACGCGGGTGCAATGCAAATTGGGCTGGTTCGGTCATGATAGACTGGGCACGTATTGCGCCCGCCTGAGCCTGCCCGCGTGCCTGAGCCTGACGCGGGACAAGAACGCTGACACATGGGTCCGGCCTCCGCTATCATGCGCGAGCGGGCGCATGAGAAGGCGCTGCATGACGGTGACCCTGGGCACTCCCGCGGTCCACCGTCATGGTCCCTTGAGGCAGATCGCGCGGTGCTACTCCTGTAGGAGTCATTGGGTCCCCCGAAAGAGGAAGGGTGATGTAGATAAGAGCAAAGCTTTCCCTAAGTTAAGAATCAAGGTTTATCAAACCAGTAGGAGCTCCAGGACTACAAAGATAAGAAACACTTGCACATAAACAAAATAAAATGATTGCACCCAACTGGCAAGAGGGTTGTCAATCCCCTTGTGATTTCTAGTTGCAAGATTAAAAGCTAATAGATAGATATGTAGTTTAAAAAAATGACAAAATGAAAGAGGCAAATTGTATGGAAGAAAGTGTTGATGGAGAATGGACCCGAGGGCCATGGGTTCACGAGAGGTATCTCTCTCGAAAGAAGGCAAATGGCATGGTAACAAATTATAGTTGGGCAATTGACAAGAATATCAATGTTTATAACTATGATCATTCATGGCATAATCTCATATAGACATTACATCTGTGAAAGGTAGACCATTAACCCAACAACAACTACTATTATTACTCCATCTCAAGATCATTATCCGGCATGCATCTCAAAGTATTAAGTTTATAAGAAACAAAGCAATATAGAAGATGACATAATGTAGACAGGAAGAAATCTATCAATAAGATCAAACCCCATAATCTTATCCTTAGTGGCAACAATACAAATGTGTGTCATGTCCCCATTCTGTCACTGGGATATAGAATACCACAAAATTGAACCCACTACTATGCACCACTCCCTCTGAGGATCTACCAATCAATTTTTGCCAAAGAAGACAAATAGATCAGAAAACATACATAGCTACTTAATTATACAACAAAGAAACTTCAAATGGTTCAATGAATAATCTGATCATAAACTCACAATTCATCATGTCCCAACAAACACACTACAAAATTACATCGGATTGGTCTCAATCACACAAGTAAGAAGGGGGACATGGTATTGAAGATCCAAAGAGAGAGAGAGAAACATCTCGCTACTTGTATGGACCCGTAGGTCCTAAAGGAACTACCCAGACATCATCATGGAGGCAGGAAGGTTGATGAAGAGGCCTTTGGCAGAACTCAGGAACATGGCTCCAGATGGGATCTCTTTGGAAGAGAGGCTTGCGAAGGCAATAAAATTCTTCCTGAGGAACAACGAATGGTTTCAATATTTATTGGAATTTATGTCGGTTGAATTAGGTCAAGGCGTAACTAGTGGGCCCACAAGCCTAGGGTGGTGGCCGCGTCACCTGCCCTTTTGACTGGCTGCTGGGTCCTTTGGACTCTTCACGAAGCTTCCAGTGTTCCTTCTGGTCCATAAAAATCGTTAAAAATGGCATCGTGTTTGGGCCTTCCTAGGTATTGATTTTCTACTAAACCAAAAAACAGGAACTGACATTTGGCACTAAATTAATAGGTTTGTTCAAATAAATAATATAAAATTATAGTAAAAGTATATACAAATAATAATATAGCAGCATGAAACAATAAAAAAATATAGATATGTTTGAGATGTATCACTCAGGTCCGCCCGAGAGGACCCTGTGGCACGCCCCCACAAAATGGATGGCACCGAGAGCACTCTCGCCCGCGAAGGCCCTAGTAGGCAAGTACTCCAATAATAATATCGGGATGCATGCATCTCTTGACAAAGGCGAACATGACATGGTGATATTTGTAGGATGCTCCACGTCAATAACCTTAGAGCAAGTTTCCTAACTCATCAGCATAGAATTCAAACTCGTGTGTTCCGAAGAATTTCCTTCGTGCAAGCTTGCAGGCTTTGCTTGGAAGGAGATTTCCAGAGTCTTCAACTATGAATAAATAAGTTTGCTTTAGCACAATCTAAAAAACATAGTCTAAAAAACATTTGGACCCCCCATAATTGTAAGGTTTTCCCTATTTACTCAATGAAGGACAAATATACCCAACAACAAGTTAAGTCTTCATACTCCAAATATTTAGCTAAGAATTCAACATGCGCATCACAATGTTCAATGTATTCACAACATTTTAGGGGGCACTACAAGTGATAAAATCAAATCCTCATGGATTATCACATGTGTATACTCATAAACACATTAGTCCCTTAACCCTTTTTGTCATTGATCATTGCTACCTCTTGAGCTTGCGTTGGTTTTCCCCGAAGAGGAAGGGATGATGCAGCAAAGTAGCGTAAGTATTTCCCTCAGTTTTTGAGAACCAAGGTATCAATCCAGTAGGAGGCCACGCTCAAGTCCCTCGTACCTGCACAAAACGTAGCTACTCGCAACCAACGCGATTAGGGGTTGTCAATCCCTTCACTGTCACTTACGAGAGTGAGATCTGATAGATATAATATTTCTGGTATTTTTGGTATAAAGATGCAAAGTGAAAAGTAAAGGCAAAGTAAAAAGCAAAACAATATTAAAGTGATGGAGATTAATATGATGAGAATAGACCCGGGGGCCATAGGTTTCACTAGTGGCTTCTCTCAAGAGCATAAGTATTCTACGGTGGGTGAACAAATTACTGTTGAGCAATTGACAGAATTGAGCATAGTTATGAGAATATCTAGGCATGATCATGTATATAGGCATCACGTCCGTGACAAGTAGACCGAA
This sequence comes from Triticum aestivum, assembly GCF_018294505.1. NCBI lineage: Eukaryota > Viridiplantae > Streptophyta > Magnoliopsida > Poales > Poaceae > Triticum > Triticum aestivum. Next base: position 152,936,321 of record NC_057794.1, on the reverse strand, counting down.
ACGATTCTGCATCTACTACTATTACTCCACTCATCGACCGCTATCCAGCATGCATCTAGAGTATTAAGTTAAAAACAGAGTAAAGCCTTAAGCAAGATGACAAGATGTAGAGAGATAAATTCATGCAATATGAAATAAACCCCATCTTTTTATCCTCGATGGCAACGATACAATACGTGCCTTGTTGCCCCTTCTATCACTGGGAAAGGACACCGCAAGATCGAACCCAAAGCTAAGCACTTCTCCCATGGTAAGAACTACCAATCTAGTTGGCCAAACCAAACGGATAATTCAAAGAGACTTGCAAAGATAACCAATCATACATAAAAGAATTCAGAGAAGATTCAAATATTATTCATAGACAGACTTGATCATAAACCCACAATTCATCGGTCTCAACAAACACACCGCAAAAAGAAGATTACATCGAATAGATCTCCACAAGAGAGGGGGAGAACTTTGTATTGAGATCCAAAAAGAGAGAAGAAGCCATCTAGCTACTAATTATGGACCCGAAGGTCTGAGGTAAACTACTCACACTTCATCGGAGAGGCTATGATGATGTAGAAGCCCTCCGTGATGACGGCCCTCTCCGGCGGAGCTCCGGAACAGGCCCCAAGATGGGATCTCGTGGATACAGAAAGTTGCGGCGGTGGAATTAGGTTTTTGGCTCCTGTTCTGATCGTTTTGGGGCACATAGGTATATATAGGAGGAATGAGTACGTCGGTGGAGCTCCGAGGGGCCCACGAGGCAGGGGGCGCGCCCCCCACCCTCGTGACCGCCTCTCTGATGCCTTGGCGTAGGGTCCAAGTCTCCTGAATCACGTTTGGTGAGAAAATCACGTTTCCGAAGGTTTCATTCCGTTTGGACTCCGTTTGATATTCCGTTTCTCCGAAACATTGAAATAGGCAAAAAACAGCAATTCTGGGCTGGGCCTCCGGTTAATAGGTTAGTCCCAAAAATAATATAAAAGTGGAAAATAAAGCCCAATATAGTCCAAAATAGTAGATAATATAGCATGGAGCAATCAAAAAATCATAGATACGTTGGAGACGTATCAATCATCCAAAAGTTACAAAGAGGTACTAAATGCACTTACAAGTAGCTTCATGAGTTCAAAGGGCCGCCCTATGTATCATGTTAGAAGCCTGCCCCAAGACGCATGAAGGCACACATATAATAAGTCGGCTCAATAGGGGCTAGTGTCATTTTGTCTCAAAACGTGCTTTGTTGCGAATCTTCCAAATCGCCAAACAAAATGCATCAATGGCTAATGTTGGGGAACGTAGTAATAATTCAAAATTTTCCTACGTGTCACCAAGATCAATCTAGGAGATGCTAGCAATAAGAGAGAGGGAGTGCATCTTCATACCCTTGAAGATCACTAAGCGGAAGCGTTACAAGAACGCGGTTGATGGAGTCGTACTCGCGGCGATTCAAATTGCGGAAGATCTGATCCAAGCGCCGAACGGACGGGGCCTCCGCGTTCAACACACGTACAACCTGAGGGCGTCTCCTCCTTCTTGATCCAGCAAGGGGAGAGGAGAAGTTGAGGGAGAGCCCCAGCAGCATGACGGCGTGGTGGCGGTGGAGCTCGTGGTTCTCCGGCAAAGCTTCGCTAAGAACTACGGAGGAGGAGGAGGAGTTGGAGGAGGGGAGGGCTGCGCCAGGAGAAGGGGTGTAGCTGCCCTCTCTCTCCCTCACTATATATAGGGGGAAGGGGGGAGGAGGAGGCGCCCTAGGGTTTCCCTAGGGGAGGGGCGGCGGCCATAGGGGAAACCCTAGATGGGTTTGGGCACCCCCACCCCTAGGAAACTTGCCCCCCCCCCCAAGTCGGGAGGGGCGGCTGCCCGTGTAGGTGCCCCACCTCTCCAAGTTACCTGAGATGGGGTGGGAGGGGCGCACAGCCCCTTAGTGGGCTGGTGTGCCCCCTCCCCTTGGCCCATAAGGCCCCCCAACGCTTGCTGGGGCCTCCAAAACTTCTTTTGGTTACGCTGGTCGTCACCCGGTACTCCCAGAATAATTTTGGACTCCAATACCCTTCGTCCAATATATCGATCTTCACCTCCAGACCATTCCGAAGTTCCTCGTCATGTCCGGGATCTCATCCGGGACTCCGAACAACCTTCGGTAACCACATACTATTCCCATTACAACTCTAGCATCACCGAACCTTAAGTGTGTAGACCCTACGAGTTCGGTAACCATGCAGACATGACCGAGGCACCTCTCCGGCTAATAACCAATAGTAGGATCTAGATACCCATATTGGCTCCCACATGTTCCATGATGATCTCATCAGATGAACCACGATGTCGGGGATTCAATCAATCCCGTATACAATTTCCTTTGTCCATTGGTATGTTACTTGCCCGAGATTCGATCGTCGGTATCCCCATACCTCGTTCAATCTTGTCACCGGCAAGTCTCTTTACTTGTTTCACAACGCATGATCCCATGGCTAACTCCTTAGTCACATTGAGCTTGTTATGATGTTGCATTACCGAGTGGGCCCAGAGATACCTCTCAGTCATACGGAGTGACAAATTCCAGTCTCGATTCGTGCCAACCCAATAGACACTTCCAGAGATACCTGTAGTGCACATTTATAGCCACCCAGTTACGTTGTGACATTTGATACAGCCAAAGCATTCCTACGGTATTCGGGAATTGCACAATCTCATGGTCTAAGGAAATGATACTTGACATTAGAAAAACTCTAGCATACGAACTACATGATCTTGTGCTATGCTTAGGATTGGGTCTTGTCCATCACATCATTCTCCTAATGATGTGATCCCGTTATCAACGACATCCAATGTCCATGGTTAGGAAACCATAACCTCTATTGACCAACGAGCTAATCAACTAGAGGCTTACTATGGACATGTTGTGGTCTATGCATTCACACATGTATTACGGTTTCCGGTTAATACAATTATATCATGAACAATAGACAATTATCGTGAACAATGAAATATAATAATAACTATTTTATTATTGCCTCTAGGGCATATTTCCAACATCTAAAATATTGAACTTAGAGTCTAGTGGCGAAATAACACCTACCCGTAGGAAACATTGGGTGAAGCAAGTTGGCCTGTAAATGGTGAACAAGCAAAAATCAGCTATATTTTTAGCGACAATCCGAAAGATTTTGTGAGTACATCAAGGCATGGAGATACTAATAGAAGCTCTGGGAGAGAGATACCTAGGGGGCCCCACTACCCTGGGATAGTCTACAGATGAGCACTTTGCTCATATTCTTGCTACAATTAAGAAAATTGTAGGCTGGACCCTTAAAGTACTCAACCGTGCCAGAAGGGAGGTCTTGATCAAATCAATCTCTCAGGCAATTCCAACATATTATATGAGCTCCTTTAATTTATTCAGGAAGTTATGTAAGAAAATTACATCAGCCATGGCAAATTTTTGGTGGGGAGGCGATGAGACCAAGAGAAAGATGCATTGGGTCAAATGGGATGAACATGCAATCCTTAAAGCATGCAGCGGTATGTGCTTTAAAGATTTCAACCTCTTCAATAAATCTATGTCAGCGAAGCAAGGGTGCGCGTCTAATCAGTAAGCCCGAATCACTTTGTGCCAGAATATTGAGAGGGAAGTACTATCATGACTTTAATCTTATGGCCATTGGATGTAAAAGAAATGTCTCTCACACTTGGAGGGTCGTAGTGTTAGGTCGAGAAGCTCTTAAATTGGGATTCATTATGAGAATTGGAGATGGTGCACATACAAGAATATGGGATGACCCTTGGATCCCTTCAAACCCGGGATAGAGGCCAATTATCAGAGTACCTAATTCTGGAGTTACAATGGTGCAAGAATTAATAAACCAAGATACTGTAGAATGGGATAAAGCTATGATTAATGATATTTTTGTCTTAGTTGACGCGCCAGCTATACTACAGATTCCTAATGGTAGTTTGCAGGAGGACTTGTGGGCATGGTACCTAGAATGACAATTGTACGGTATTGTCTGCTTACAAAGTGCTTCTGGAAGCTAAGAACGCTAATAGGAACAAGGCCAGATTACCAGAGCAAGCACAGGGGATATGGAAGAAGATTTGGCACATAAAAGTCCCACCAAAAGTGCATAATTTTGGTGGAGGGTTATAAAAAATTGTCCCATGTCGCGCGGTTCTTAAAGAGAGTTACATCAAGAAAATCCCATACTAACAGTCTTGTGGAAGGGAAGAGAACATGAAGCATGCTATCTTTTGATGGGAATCATTGCATGGAAAACAATTTTTTCTACGCACACGCAATGATCTATCCATGGAGATGCATATCAACGAGGGGGAGAGTGTGTCTTTGTACCCTCGTATACCGTAAGTGGAAGCATTTAACAACGCGGTTGATGTAGTTGAACTTCTTCGCGCTCCAACCGATCAAGTACCGAACGCACAACACCTCCGCGTTCTGCACATGTTCAGCTCGGTGTCGTCCTCGCCATCTTGATCCAGCAAGCGGCGTGAGGTAGTACATGAGTTCCGTCAGCATAACAGCGTGGTGACGGTGGTGGTGAAGCAATCCCGCAGGGCTTCGCCTAAGCACCACGATGATCTAGAACGGAGGAGTAAACTAGAGGCGGAGGGGTGCCGACACACGACGTGGAATAATCAGTGTCTTGTGTGGCACCCCTCCCCACATATATATATATATAGGTGCGGGAGGGGAGTAGGCACCCTAGGGCACCTCCAATAGGGTCGGCAGCCACCCTAGGGTTTTCCTAGTGGTGTGCGCCCCCCTTCCATATAATGCACAAGGGAGAAGGAAGGGGGGGCACCCCTTCTCTTTCCTTTCTCCCTTTCGGAGATATGGTAGGAGGAGGTGGCGCCTCCCCCTTCCATCTAATTGGGCGTGGCTGCCTTAGGGGGGGGGGGTGCACCAGCCCATGTGGGCTGGTGTGTTCCCTCTACGTGGCCCAATAAGGCCCAATACTCTCCCGGTGCCTCCGGAACCCCTTCCGGTATTCCGATAACTTTCCGGTGCATTCCAAAACCATTCTGGAGACCAAATAGCATCATCCTATATATCAATCTTTACCTCCGGACCACTCTGGAGCTCCTAGTCATGTCCGTGATCTCATCCGGGACTCCGAATAACATTCGGTCACCAAACCACATAACTCATATAATACCAAATGGACATCGAATGTTAAGCGTGCGGACCCTATGGGTTCGAGAACTATGCAGACATGACTGAGACACCTCTCCGGTCAATAACCAATAGCGGAACCTAGATGCCCATATTGGCTCCTACATATTCTACGAAGATCTTTATCGGTCGAACAGTTATGACAACTGATACGTCTCCAACGTATCTACAATTTTTTATTGTTCCATGCTATTATATTATCTGTTTTGGATGTTTTATATGCATTATTATGCTATTTTATATTATTTTTGGGACTAACCTATTAACCTAGACCCTAGTACCAGTTCCTGTTTTTCCTTGTTTAGAGTTTTGCAGAAAAGGAATATCAAACGTAGTCCAAATAGAATGAAACTTTCGTGATGATTTTTCTTGGACCAGAAGACATTCATAGGACTTCGAGTACACGTCAGGGAAGCCATGAGGCGGCCACAAGGACGGAGGGCGCGCCCAGGGGGTAGGGCGTGCCCCACCCTTGTGGGGCCCTCGTGACTCCACCGACCTATTTCTTCCGTCTATATATTCTCAAATATTCCCAAACCAACCAGGAGAGCCACGAAAGCACTTTTCCACCGCCGCAACCTTCTATACTCATGAGATCCCATCTAGGGGCATTTTCCGGCGTCCTGCTGGAGGGGGATTCGATCACGGAGGGCTTCTACATCAACATCATTGCCTCTCCGATGAAGCGTGAGTAGTTTACCTTAGACCTACGGGTCCATATCTAATAGCTAGATGGCTTCTTCTCTCTCTTTGATTCTCAATACCATGTTCTCCTCGATGTTCTTGGAGATCTATCCTATGTAGTACTCTTTTTGCGGTGTGTTTGCCGAGATCCGATGAATTGTGGATTTATGATCATCTTATCTATGAATATTATTTGAATCTTCTCTGAATTCTTATATGCATGATTTGATATCTTTGCAAGTCTCTTCAAACTATATTTGGTTTGGCCAACTAGATTGGTTTTTCTTGCAATAGGAGAATTGCTTAGCTTTGGGTTCAATCTTGCGGTGCTTGATCCCAGTGATAGAAGGGGAACTGACACGTATTGTATTGTTGCCATCGAGGATAACAAGATGGGGTTTTCATCATATTGCTTGAGTTTATCCCACTACATCATGTCATGTTACTTAATGCGTTACTCTGTTCTTCATGAACTTAATACTCTAGATGCAGGCAGGAGTCGGTTGATGTGTGGAGTAATAGTAGTAGATGTAGGCAGGAGTCAGCTACTTGATACGGACGTGATGCCTATATTCATGATCATTGCCTTAGATATCGTCATAACTTTGCTCTTTTCTATCAATTGTTCGACAGTAATTTGTTCACCCACCATAATATTTTCTATCTTGAGAGAAGCCTCTAGTGAAACCTATGGCCCCCCGGGTCTACTTTCCATCATATAAGTTTCCGATCTACAATTTTAGTTCCCTATTTACTTCCTTTGCAATCTTTTACTTTCCGTTTCATAAACCAAAAATACCAAAAATATTACTTTACCGTTTATCCATCTCTATCAGATCTCACTTTACAAATAACCGTGAAGGGATTGACAACCCCTTTATCGCGTTGGGTGCAAGTTGGTGTTTGTTTGTGCAGGTATTCGGTGACTTGTGCGTTATCTCCTACTGGATTGATACCTTGGTTCTCAAAACTGAGGGAAATACTTATTCTGCTTTACTGCATCACCCTTTCCTCTTCAAGGGAAAAACCAACGCAAGCTCAAGAAGTAGCAGGAAGAATTTATGGCATCGTTGCCCGGGAGATCTACGCCAAGTCAAGACGTACCAAGTACCCATCATAAACTCTCATCTTTTGCATTACATTATTCGCCATTCGCCTCTCGCTTTCCTCTCCCCCACTTCTAAAACGATTTTCGAAATGATTTGCTTTTTTATTTGCCTTATTTCGTTCGTCTTTTTGTTTGCCCTTATGTCTTACTTGGTTTGTTTGCTCGTTTGCTTGGTATAATTGTGTGTTTATTGAAAATCAGAACTAAAGGTTTATGGATCTTCATCCACTTGCTAATCTTTTTAAGATATCCAATTATGATGAACCAATTACTAGTGAGTTGAGTGCACTAGATTATCTTTATGAAGTTTTGCTTGAGATCCGTGAATCTGAAAATTGTGATGAAGTGCTTTATGAAGTGATTCACGATAGATCTTTGAATGAAAAGCATGATTGTAATGATATTATTATAAATTCTATTAATGTCAATTATGTTAATGATGCAAAACCCTAAGCTTGGGGATGCTAGTTTTGCTATGTCCACTACTTGTTGGAATAATCATGATTGGGGTGATTCTTCTTACAATCTTGAAAATTTATTTAAGCCCCATGATGAATATGAGATTGATAATAATGTTTGCAATAATACTAAAAGTGGGTTCGGAGAGGTCATGACTTTATTTTATGATAATCCCACTATTTCGGAAAAGTGTCAACTTGCATGCATGTGGATCATGAAGAGAATACTTTATGTGACAGTTATATTGTTGAATTTGATTATGATCCCACATGTAATTATTATGAGAGAGGAAAATATGGTTGTAGAAATTTTCATGTTACAAAATTACCTCTCGTTATGTTGAGATTGCTATTGTTTCTTTCTTCTTCTTTGCATATGCTAGTTTTTGCTTGCCTTGATAATTTGTTTTCCTATAAGATGACTATTCATAGGAAGTATTTTATACTTAGATGTGTTTTTCACATGCTATATGATGCTCTCTTTGTGCTTCAATTCTTGTCTTTCATGTGAGCTTCATCGAAATTATCAATGCCTAGCTAAAAGGCTTTAAAAAAAGCGCTTGTTGGGAGTCAACCCAATATTTTTAGTTCCTGTTTCTGAATAAATAATTCATATAGCCTTTGGTTAGATGTGGTTTTGTGTTTTAATTAGTGTTTTTGCCAAGTAAGACCTTTGGGATAGCTTACGGTGATAGTTGATTTGATCTTGCTGAAAAATAGAAACTTTTGCGTTCAGGAAAACAATTCTTATTTTTAGTAGATGCGTGATAAAATACTGATTCTTTTTGAAGAATATTAATAAACAAATTGCTTAGTTCGTCCTAATTTTTCAGAATTTTTGGAGTTACAGAAATATTCGAAACATCCAGATTGCTACAGACTGTTCTGTTTTTGACAGATTCTATTTTCTATGTGTTGTTTGCTTATTTTGATGAATCTATGGCTTGTATCGGGGGTATGAACCATGGAAAAGTTGGAATAAAGTAGATATTATACCTATATAAATAAAGAGTGAGTTCACAACAGTACCAAAAGTTGTGATTTATTTTCTTATACTAACAGAGCTTACGAGATTTTCTGTTGAGTTTTGTGTTGTGAAGTTTTCAAGTTTTGGGTAAGGATTTGATGGACTATGAAATAAGGAGTGGCAAGAGCCTAAGCTTGGAGATTCCCAAGGCACCCCCAAGGTAATATTCAAGGACAACCAAGAGCCTAAGCTTGTGGATGCCCCGGAAGGCATCCCCTCTTTCGTCTTCGTCTATCGGTAACTTTACTTGAGGCTATATTTTTATTCACCACATGATATGTGTTTTGCTTGGTGCGTCTTGTATGATTTGAGTCTTTGAATTTTAGTTTTACACAATCATCCTTCCTGTACACACCTTTTGAGAGATACACGCATGAATCTTGATTTATTAGAATACTCTATGTGCTTCACTTATATCTTTTGAGCTAGGCAATTTTGCTCTAGTGCTTCACTTCTATCTTTTTAGAGCATGGCGGTGGTTTCATTTTATAGAAATTTATGAACTCTCGTGCTTAACTTATATTATTTTTAGAGTCTCTAAACAGCATGGTAATTTGCTTTGGTTATAAATTTAGTCCTAATATGATAGGCATCCAAGAGGGATATAATAAATTTTTTCATATAAAGTGCATTGAATACTATGAGAAGTTTGATTCCTTATGATTGTTTTGAGATATGAAGATGGTAATATTAGAGTCATGCTAGTGAGTAGTTGTGAACTTGAGAAATACTTGTGTTAAGGTTTGTGAGTCCCGTAGCATGCACGTATGGTGAACCGTTATGTAACAAAGTTGGAGCATAAGATATTTTTTTGATTGTCTTCCTTATGAGTGGTGGTCGGGGATGAGAGATGGTCTTTTCCTACCAATTTATCCCCCTAGGAGCATGCGCGTAATACTTTCTTTCGATGACTAATAGATTTTTGCAATAAGTATGCGAGTTCTTTATGACTAATGTTGAGTCCATGGATTATACGCACTCTCACCCTTACACCATTGCTAGCCTTTCTAGTGCCGCGCAACTTTCGCCGGTACCATAAACCCACCATGCACCTTCCTCAAAATAGCCACCATACCTACCTATTATGGCATTTTCATAGCCATTCCGAGACATATTGCCATGCAACTTTCCACCATTCTGTTATTTCTGACACACATCCTCATTGTCATATTGCTTTGCATGATCATGTAGTTGAGATCGTATTTGTGGCAAAGCCACCATTCATCATTTTTATGCATGTCGCTCTTGGTTCATTGCACATCCCGGTACACCGTCGGAGGCATTTATATAGAGTCATATCTTATTCTAGTATCGAGTTGTAATTTTTGAGTTGTAAGTAAATAGAAGTATGATGATCTTCCTTTTTAGAAAATTGTCCCATGTGAGGAAATAAAAGAAAGAAAAGGAGAAAAAGAAAAAGGAAAAAAAAGAAAGAAAAAGAAAAAAAGGAAAGAAAGAAAAAAGAGAGAGAAAAAAACGAGAGAAAAAGAGTGAAGGTGCAATGTTACTATCCTTTTCCATACTTGTGCTTCAAAATAGCACCAAGATCTTCATGATAGAGAGTCTCATATGTTGTCACTTTCATATAGTAGTGGGAATTCTTCATTATAGAACTTGGCTTGTATATTCCAACGATGGGCTTCCTCAAATTGCCCTAGGTCTTTATGAGCAAGCAAGTTGGATGCACACCCACTTAGTTTTCTCGCATCCGTTGCATGGCAATCCCTACTCACACACATTGATATCTATTGATGGGCATCTCCATAGTCCGTTAATACGCCTAGTTGATGTGATACTATCTCCCTCTTTCTGTCTTCTCCACAACCACCTTCTACTCCACCTATAGTGCTATGTCCATGGCTCACGCTCATGTATTGCGTGAAAGTTGAAAAGGTTTGAGAACATCGAAACTATGAAACAATTGTTTGGCTTGTCATCGGGGTTGTGCATGATTTGAATATTTTATATGATGAAGATGGAGCATAGCCAGATTATATGATTTTGTAGGGATAAGCTTTCTTTGGCCATGTTATTTTAAGGAGACATAATTATCTTGTTAGTATGCTTGAAGTATTATTGTTTTTATGTCAATATTAAACTTTTTTTTTGAATCATAGGAATCTGAACATTCATGCCACAATAGAGAAAATTACATGGATAAATATGTTAGGTAGCATTCCACATAAAAAATTCTGTTTTTATCATTTACCTACTCGAGGACGAGCAGGAATTAAGCTTGGGGATGTTTGATACGTCTCCAACGTATCTATAATTTTTTATTGTTCCATGCTATTATATTATCTGTTTTGGATGTTTTATATGCATTAATATGCTATTTTATATTTTTTTGGGACTAACCTATTAACCTAGAGCCCAGTGTCAGTTCCTATTTTTTTCCTTGTTTTAGAGTTTTGCAGAAAAGGAATATCAAACGGAGTCCAAATGGAATGAAACTTTCGCGATGATTTTTCTTGGACCAGAAGACATCCAGAGGACTTGAAGTACACGTCAGGGAAGCCACCAGGCGGCGACAAGGACGGAGGGCGCGCCCGCACCCTTGTGGGCCCCTCGTGACTCCGTCGACCTATTTCTTTCGCCTATATATTCTCAAATATTCCCAAACCGACCAGGAGAGCCACGAAAATACTTTTCCACCACCGCAACCTTCTGTACCCATGAGATCCCATCTAGGGGCCTTTTTGGCGTCCTGGCGGAGGGGGATTCGATCACGGAGGGCTTCTACATCAACACCATTGCCTCTCCGATGAAGCGTGAGTAGTTTACCATAGACCTACGGGTCCATAGCTAGTAGCTATATGTCTTCTTCTCTCTCTCTCTCTCTCTCTTTGATTCACAATACCATGTTCTCCTCGATGTTCTTGGAGATCTATCCTATGTAATACTCTTTTTGTGGTGTGTTTGCCGAGATCCGATGAATTGTAGATTTATGATCATCTTATCTATGAATATTATTTGAATCTTCTCTGAATTCTTATATGCATGATTTGATATCTTTGCAAGTCTCTTCGAACTATCGTTTTGGTTTGGCCAACTAGATTGGTTTTTCTTGCAATAGGAGAAGTGCGTAGCTTTGGGTTCGAACTTATTGAAAAAAAAACATAGCAGTAACGGCTGTTTTAGAAAGCACCTCTTCCTTTCCTGAAACTCAAACAACCTACTAGGCTACTAAAAGGCTAATCCAGACGAAGAAGATAGCGAGAAAACGACTCCTCAAGCCGAAGTAAGGGCGGGACCATCTTCTTTTCTGACCGTTTGGAGCTGCTCACAAGGCCTAAACCTTCCTGTAATCCCTGGAGCTTCGTCAAAGCCTTTTCCTTCCCCACAGGCCAGAGCTCAATTTACCTTCGCCATAGCTCTAAAATAAGGAGAATCAGCTCAAGATAAAAGGGCTCGCACTCAATTGATCCTGGTCAACACTTCCTGTATCTGGTTTTGACTTTATTTTGACTCCTTGTAGGGGCTCATGACAGTCCTGTAGGGGATCTTGCGGTGCTTGATCCCAGTGACAGAAGGAGAACCAACACGTATTGTATTGTTGCCATCGAAGATAACTAGATGTGGTTTTCATCATATTGCTTGGGTTTATCCCGCTACATCATGTCATCTTACTTAATGCGTTACTCTGTTCTTCATGAATTTAATACTCTAGATGCAGGCAGGAGTCGGCTGATGTGTGGAGTAATAGTAGTAGATGCAGGCAGGAGTCGGTCTACTTGATACAAATGTGATGCCTATATTCATGATCATTGCCTTAGATATTGTCATAACTTTACACTTTTCTATCAATTGCTCGGTAGTAATTTGTTCACCCACTGTAATATTTTCTATCTTGAGAGAAGCCTCTAGTGAAACCTATGGCCCTAGTCTACTTTCCATCATATAAGTTTCCGATCTACAATTTTAGTTTCCTATTTACTTTCTTTACAATCTTTTACTTTCCATTCCATAAACCAAAAATACCAAAAATATTACTTTACCATTTATACATCTCTATCAGATCTTACTTTGCAAATAACCATGAAGGGATGGACAACCCCTTTATCGCGTTGGGTGCAAGTTGTTGTTTGTTTGTGCAGGTATTCGATACTTGTGCGTTGTCTCCTACTGGATTAATACCTTGGTTCTCAAAACTAAGAGAAATACTTATTCTGCTTTGTTGCATCACCGTTTCCTCTTCAAGGAAAAAACGAATGCAAGCTCAAGAAGTAGCAACAACATATGTAATTCCCTTTGTCCATCGGTATGTTACTTGTCTGAGATTCGATCGTCGGTATCTTCATACCTAGTTCAATCTCGTTACCGGCAAGTCTCTTACTCGTTTTGTAATACATCACCTAGTGACTAACTTCTTAGTCATTTTCTTGCAAGCTTATGATGTGTATTACCGAGAGGGCCATCGAGAGGACCCAGAGATACCTCTCCGATACTCGGAGTGACAAATCCTAATCTCGATCTATGCCAACCCAACAAACACCTTTGGAGATACCTGTAGAACATCTTTATGATCACCAAGTTACGTTGTGACGTTTGATAGCACACAAGGTATTCCTCCGATAACCGGGAGTTGCATAATCTCATAGTCGAAGGAATATGTATTTGACATGAAGAAAGTAGTAGCAATAAACTGAACGATCATTATGCTAAGCTAACAGATGGGTCTTGTCCATCACATCATTCTCCTAATGATGTGATCCCATTATCAAATGACAACACATGTTTATGGTTAGGAAACCTTAACCATCTTTGATCAACGAGCTAGTCTAGTAGAGGCTCACTGGGGATACTTATTTGTTTATGTATCCACACATGTATTTAGGTTTTCGATCAATACAATTCTAGCATGAATAATCAACCTTTATCATGAATAAGAAAATATAAAATAACAACTTTATTATTGCCTTCAGGGCATATTTCCTTCATCTTTGAGTGTACCTAGGCAAAGAACTTTTGGCAACACCTAAATCTGCTCTCATCTGTTATGATACCTGAACTACACCTAGTTTCTTGGGCCATGGACATCGTTGACAACAAAATAGTGTCTGTAGACGAAATAGCTGTCATATTATGTGGAGCATCAGTTGTCTGGACGGAGATAAATGCAAGGGATCATGAAGGCAACACTAGACCAGTGGTGGAGTCAGTGAAATGACGACCAATGTTGTTCTTGATCTGTCTTCAGGTCACGCAGAGTCGGTACATGCAGAGAAAATTAAAGCTAAGTGGGCTGCGCCACCTAAAGGAATGTTCAAAATGAATGTGGACGCAAGCTTCATATCCTGTACCAATGAGGGTTGTATAGGCCTGATACCGCGGAACCATGAAGGAGTTCTGATGAGGGGTCAAGCAATCTGGTGGTATGGGCAATCTGCCAATGCTTTGATTATAGAGGCATTTGCTATTCTAGATGGTATCAAATTACTTTGCGGCATAGGTCTTTCCAAGATCATCATTGAGACGAATGCAAAGGAAGTGTCAATTTATGAAGGAACCGTACTGAAGGTAGATCGGAGATATCATCCATACTTCAGGAGATATAAGAGTTGAGCTTGAATACAGAAGATTTCTAGTTACCTTTTGTTGGTCATGATGCCAATGAAGGGGTGCAACTTTGTGCTAAGCAAGCCTATGAGAATAGAAGAAGGTGCTTATGGATCAATCATGTATGTAGCTTTTTAGTCTCTTGCTTGCCAAACAAGGTGCTTATGGATCAATCACGTACGTAGCTTTTTAGTCTCTTGCTTGCTGAATGATTGTAACCCCGTTGTTTAATGAACTAGCTGATACCCCGCACGTTGTTGCGGGAATATTTCGCAACATATCTCAGTGTGATTCGTTATATGAAACATGAATATTTGAAGTAATAATATAAAAGGCTAAAACTGAAAATACATATAATTCATTATGTTTGACTACTATATATTTGTAAAATATTTATTAAATATAAATAACTTTATAGAATGAAAATTTTCATGTATGTTTGCATGTTGAGATGAATCTTTTCTCAATGCATGTTTCATGATGAAGTGACATGCTTGCATGTTGAAAGACATATGATAGTGGAGGTGGGCCTTTTCTCGTGCATGTTGTGTGATGATGTGGCATTCTTGCATGTTGAGAGATATAGTTAGTGGGGGCTAGCTATTTAGATATAGAAGATGAAAGCTCTTAACTTGTAAAAAAGAGCAGGATGCCATGTTATTATATTAACAACCACAATCACATTGCGGATCACACTCCACATATAGGAGCAGCAGAGCATGCAAACAACAAATGATGAATATTTTTGTTCTCATCACAAAAACCGCAGGAGAAAAAGGAGGAGGGATGGGGACAAATGGCGCTAGGGTGGCCCCACCGCAGCCGTCGGCTGACCCCAGGGGCCACTGCCGGGTGCGCCGAGGGAAGGTGCGGTGAGACGGAGTTTAGGGTTCAATACTAGAATATGAAATTCGAAATAATCTACTCCCTCCGCTCCTAAATATAAGTTTTTTTTAGACATTTTAAATGAACTACAAGATACAGATGTATGTAGACATATTTTAGAGTATAAATTCACTCATTTTACTTTATATGTAGTTACTTGTTGGAATGTCTAAAAAGACTTATATTTGAGGACGAAGGAAGTATTATGAACATTCTGCAAACAAAATAATACTACGCATAAAGTAGCAGAGTGTTTCTTACGATTGGAATCAACCAAGAAGCTAAACTCCGGAAAAAAGCAAATGTTTTCTATGGTTGCTAAGGAAAGTAGAGGAACAAATCCTGTTGAACTTCTCTCCTTTGTGGACCTGCACGTCATTTGATTCGAAAGTTTTGGATTCTTACAAAGGGTAGATAGTGGCCTATCGGAACATATGCACATCTGGCACATGACAAAGGAATAGATCGGTTCGCTTTCAAGGTCCACTCCCCATCCACGAAACGTTTTAGCATGAGAGAGAGAGAGAGAGAGAGAGAGAGAGAGAGAGAGAGAGAGAGAGAGAGAGAGAGAGAGAGAGAGAGAGAGAGAGAGAGAGAGTCGTACACTACTCATGAGATGAAACATGACCTTACACAAAGAGTTGACAGAATCGAGCACTAGTGTCCCGTGAGGCAGTGACAAACATACAAGTGAGGAAAAAGAGGCACGCCGCACGCGTGTAGAAGCAGAACACGACGTAGTGTTGGTACTTGCCGTCGTCGAGTACACACTCCACACTCGGAATTGTAGTTTTGTACACGAAACACAAAGATGGATAGACATGTATAGACATCAGACGTAGTAATACGTTTATTCATTGCACATGGGAAGCGAGCCACCACTCTTGGCACTAATCATAATAGAGAAAACAACGAGACCTTTTACGGTGCATCAAAATAATATGAGCCGTCCATTTTCAGTCAGTTAATGGACTAGATCCATCAATACTACCAAAGCAATTCAGTAGTATATTTTGTTCAAAGGGTAAAATTGGAAGACTTAGAAAATAAATACCCAAATTCTACATTCATTGAGGAATCCGTGTGTTTTCTTGTCCTGCTTGGACCGGTCCGGCCGACATTCAATGCAACAGAGACAATTGTACACAGCGATGGATCCTTGCCGGCTGGTATTTTTGGCCGAGGAAATCACCATGTACAATAAATTGATTGATCATTTGTGGATACATGCATTAGTGATTCCGGCGATCAAGCCGGCGGCAGTGGCCTCATAGAAAGCTGCAGCGACGACGCCGCGACTGATCAAGACGACGTACCGCCGGTTCTGTGGCCTGCTGGTAGATTTGATGCCAGGTCGGGGGCTTGGAGCTCCCACTTGAAAGGCACTCAGGCAGTCAGGCTAGCTCTGATCGATATTAGGCATGCGCTGTTGATCATGGGCGATGGCAACGACGAGGCCTCACGAGGATCGTCACCGCGAGGGATTTGACAAATTAGGAAATGAAAATAATGACAAAAGTACCCCGCTAATCAACGGCTGAGATGATTCAATACTGTTCACTTTCAGAGGTAGTATGATGCACCGTAAAAAATCTCAAAACAAACGGGAAGCAACAGACTATAGCAAATACATCCATTTCTATCTTGTTTCATCTCATCGATTACTTAGCTAGCAGCAGCGAGCCAGCGACGCCTCCTCATTAATCGGCGGCGGCCTCCACGATCCGCGCAGCCATGCTCTTGACGGTGGTCTCGAGGTAGCCGACGAGCCCGTCCCTGCTCCAGCCCTGCACAGGCTCGCACTCGAACTCCCACACGAGCTTGCAACCCGCCGCCTCCGTCTCCTCCTCGACAACCATCATGGTGGCGACGTAGCGGCCGAACCCCATGTTGCTGCCAACTACGGCGTAGCTCAGCCGGCGCGCGGCATCATCCAGCTCGAGCAGCTCTTCGCGGGCCCATGTCGCGATCGCGGCAGGCGCCGCCTCGTGCTGGTCCTGGTCCTCCTCTCCCGGCGCAGGCGCCGCGCGGGAGGCGACGTAGCGCACGCAGCCAGGGTGGCCGTCCTCCCCGGCCACGCGCTCGCAGACGTCGACGCCGGAGAGATACCGGTGCAGCGCGCAGAAGCTGGCAAGGTGGGGCCACGCTGCGGCGGCGGGCGTGGACGGGAGGAGGGCCTCCACCGCACCCTGCCATGCCTGCTGCTCAGACTCCTGTGTCACCTTCTCCATTTGTTATCGGCTCGTGTATGCACCGTTGCCTTGTGCTTGTGCGGTGGTTGCGTTTGACTCGCAGTGGTGATGGCGCCACTGCTATGTAATGGTGCAGCGTGGGAGCAGCAATCTCTGGTGGAGATGGATATGTCTTTTTTTTTTTGCTGGAAGAGATGGAAATGTCACACGTGCACATGGTTTTCGATGATGTAGTACCAATTTGGCTTGTCACATGGTGCGGATATTAGAGCATCTTCACTCGTTCGGCTCCCAGCGCATTCGGCGAATACGTTTTCGCATTTGCGCCGGCGGTTTTTTCGTCCTGGGGCGATCGAGTACCTAGCCACACCCTCAAGTTTCGGCTCCCAGACGTCCAAAAAATCAAATCTGTCTTTCCTGCTACTAAAAAACGCCACAAGTTCGGCGATCACCGTGCCACAAGTCGGCAATTATCATGCCACAGTTCGACGATCACACATGCCCGAAAGTTCGGTGATCAAACATGCCCGAAAGTTCAACGATCAACAGGAAGGAAGTATAGACATGTAACACATCAAACGGCGGGCCCCTTTGGCGTGGGACTGGCCGGGGTCGGCGTGGACGCAGGCGTACTCGGCATCTGCGTGGCTTCTGTGCTCGGGTTGGTGGTCGGTGTCGGCACCGCTTCATCGCTCGGGCTGGGCGTCGACGTTGTTGCCGGCGTGGGCGTAGGGGCAGTGGTCGGCGCTGGCCCGGACATCTGATTCAAGATGAGGCCGCGCTTCGTCAGGTACCACGCCTTGACCTGCTCGTCCATCGTCGACATGTCTGCCGCCATCAAGAACGCCATGTCGGTGTTCCTCTTCTTCGCGGCGACGTAGGTCCTGAGAAGGTCAAGCTTCACGTCTTGCTTCGTCATCAACGCCGACCATCACGCGCCGGATTTCTCCTTCCTCTTTGCGGCCCTGTTCTTGGCGTCGGCGATGCACTGCTCGATCGATAATTGCAGCCGTTCGGCAGCGGGTGCCGCGTCCCTCGCCGCCTTGGCTCTTTTGTTGCCATCAGGGCGCCCATCCCCGCCCCGGGGCAGGTGCGTCCGACTTGTACATCCTCTTGGCCTTGGCGAGGGTGAGTCAGACCTCCCTCCACTTCTCACATGACTCGTCCAGGAGAACAGGTGAAGGAACTTGAACTCTTGGTCGTTGTTGTCTTGGCGATACATGTTGAACATCTGAACCATCTGCACAGCCGAAGAACAAGTGTCGCCAACGTACACGGCGAAAGAAGTGAGCCGGCGACTGGACATACCTGACCCTTGACGTTGGCGCTGCTTTCCGGGCGAGCCGCGACCTCCTCGACAATCCCATGTCATCTGTTGCAGGCCGTCTGGATGATCACCCAATGGTTCTCCATGGCCTTGTCGCCGCGCTCCATGTGGATGTTAGCGAAGTAGGGGTCGACTACCTTGCGCTCATCGAACGCCTTCTTGATCCTTCTTCAGTATGTGTCGACATTCTGATTCGAGCTGGTGATCAGGTCGATGCTGACAGTCTTCCATGCTTTGGTGAGGCACTCGTCTTCCTTGGACGTCCACTTGACGGGTGGCTCGCCCGGCCTGGCACCGGCCACCCGTTTCTTCTTTCTCCCTTTTGTCACCGGCGCCGGCTCCGTCTCCTCCTCCGCCTGTTCTTCCTCCTCTCCCTCCTTGGTGTTGTTGAGCTCATCGTCCATGTCGACGGCGGTGTCCATTGTTTCATCTTGTGCGTGGAACCCAGGGCAGGAAGCGATGGTGATAGAGCCGCTCATGATGATCTCGTCCATGTCGGCGTAGGTGGCTTCGGTGTTGCCGAACTATGGCGACGAGCCGTGTGCGAAGGGTAGGGCACCCCGGCGTAGAGGCGGCGTCGGCGAGGCTGAGTATGCTGGCGGAGAGTAACTGTACATGGTGTCGAGTGCTACCTCTTGAGCTTGCGTTGGTTTTTCCCTTGAAAAGAAAAGGGTGATGCAGCAAAGTAGGAAAGTATTTCCCTCAGTTTTGAGAACCAAGGTATCAATCCAGTAGGAGACAACGCGACAAGCCACCGAATACCTGCACAAACAAACACCAACTTGCAACCAACGCGGCAAAGGGGTTGTCAATCCCTTCACGGTTATTCGCAAAGTGAGATCTGATAGAGATGGATAAACGGTAAAGTAATATTTTTGGTATTTTTGGTTTATGGAACGGAAAGTAAAAGATTGCAAAAGAACGTAAATAGGAAACTAGAATTGTAGATCGGAAACTTATATGATGGAAAATAGACCCGGGAACCATAGGTTACACTAGAGGCTTCTCTCAAGATAGAAGATATTACGGTGGGTGAACAAATTACTGCCGAGGAATTGATAGAAAATCGCAAAGTTATGACGATATCTAAGGCAATGATCATGAATATAGGCATCACGTCCGTGTCAAGTAGAACGAAACGATTATGCATCTACTACTATTACTCCACACATCGACCGTTATCCAGCATGCATCTAGAGTATTAAGTTCATAAAGAACGGAGTAACGCCTTAAGCAAGATGACATGATGTAGAGGAATTAACTCAAACAATATGACGAAACCCCCATCTTTTTATCCTCGATGGCAACAATATAATACGTGTCAATTCCCCTTCTGTCACTAGGATAGAGCACCGCAAGATTGAACCCAAAGCTAAGCACTTCTCCCATTGCAAGAAAAAATAATCTAGTTGGCCAAACCAAATCGATAGTTTGAAGAGACTTGCAAACATATCAAAGCATGCATAAAATAATTCATAGGAGATTCAAATAATATTCATAGATAAGCTGATCATAAATCCACGATTCATCGGATCCCGGCAAACACACCGCAAAAAAGTATTACATCGAATAGATCTCCAAGAACATCGAGGAGAACATGGTATTGAGAATCAAAGAGAGATAAGAAGCCATCTAGCTACTAGCTATGGACCCGTAGGTCTGTGGTAAACTACTCACGCTTCATCGGAGAGGCAATTGTGTTGATGTAGAAGCCCTCCGTGATCGAATCTCCCTTCGGCAGGATGCTGGAAAAGGTCCCTAGATGGGATCTCACAGGTATAGAAGGTTGCGCGGTGGAAAAGTGGTTTCGTGGCTCCCCTGGAAGTTTTCAGGGTATAGGAGTATATATAGGTGGAAGATCTAGGTCAGGAGGCCACCGTGGGGCCCACAAGGTTGGGGGAGCGCCCCACACCCCTAGGCGCGCCCTCCACCCTTGTGGCCGCCTCGTCGCTCTTCTGAATTGCACTCCAAGTCTCCTGGGTGTCTTATTGTCCATGAAAAATCATCGCAAAAGTTTTATCTCGTTTGGACTCCGTTTGGTATTCCTTTTCTGCGAAACTCTAAAACAAGGAAAAACCAGAAACTGGCACTGGGCTCTAGGTTAATAGGTTAGTCCCAAAAATCATATAAAATAGCATATTAATGCTTATAAAACATCCAAAACAGATAATATAATAACATGGAACAATCAAAAAATATAGATACGTTGGAGACGTATCAAGCATCCCCAAGCTTAATTACTGCTCGTCCTTGAGTAGGTAAATGATAAAAACAGAATTTTTGATGTGGAATGCTACCTAACATATTTATCCATGTAATTCTCTTTATTGTGGCATGAATGTTCAGATCCGTAAGATTTAAAACAAAACTTTAATATTGACATAAAAACAATAATACTTCAAGCATACTAACAAAATAATTATGTCTTCTCAAAATAACATGGCCAAAGAAAGCTTATCCCTACAAAATCATATAGAATGGAGCTATGCTCCATCTTCATCACATAAATTATTCAAATCATGCACAACCCTGATGACAAGCTAAGCAATTATTTCATACTTTTGATGTTCTCAAACCTTTTCAACTTTCACACAATACATGAGCGTGAGTCATGGACATATCACTATAGGTGGAATAGACGGTGGTTGTGGAGAAGATAAAAAAGAAGGAGATAGTCTCACATCAACTAGGCATATCAACGGGCTATGGAGATGCCCATTAATAGATATCAATGTGAGTGAGTAGGGATTTCCATGCAACAGATGCACTAGAGCTATAAGTGTATGAAAGCTCAAAAAGAAAACTAAGTGGCTGTGCATCCAACTTGCTTGCTCATGAAGACCTAGGGCGTTTGAGGAAGCCCATCGTTGGAATATACAAGCCAAGTTCTAAATGAAAATTCCCACTAGTATATGAAAGTGATAACATAGGAGACTCTCTATCATGAAGATCATGGTGCTACTTTGAAGCACAAGTGTGTTAAAAAGGATAGTAACATTGTCCCTTCTCTTTTTTTCTCTCATTTTTTCTCTTTTTTGGGGCCTTCTTTTTTTATTTGGCCTTTCTCTTTTTTATTTATTTCCTCACATGGGAAAATGCTCTAATAATGAAAATCATCACACTTCTATTTACTTACAACTCAAGAATTACAACTCGATACTAGAACAAAAATATGACTCTATGTGAATGCCTTCGGTGGTGTACCAGGATGTGCAATGAATCAAGAGTGACATGTATAAACAATATGATGAACGGTGGCTTTGCCATAAATACGATGTCAACTACATGATCATGCAAAGCAATATAACAATGATGGAATGTGTCATGATAAACGGAATGGTGGAAAGTTGCATGGCAATATATCTCGGAATGGCTATGAAAATGCCATAATAGGTAGGTATGGTGGTTATTTTGAGGAAGGATATGTGGTGGGTTTATGGTACCGGCGAAAGTTGCGCGGTACTAGAGAGGCTAGCAATGGCCGAAAGGTGAGAGTGCGTATAATCCATGGACTCAACATTAGTCATAAAGAACTCACATACTTATTGCAAAAATCTATTAGTCATCGAAACAAAGTATTACGCGCGTGCTCCTAGGGGGATAGATTGGTAGGAAAAGACCATCGCTCGTCCCGACCGCCACTCATAAGGAAGACAATCAAAAAACATCCCATGCTCCAATTTCGTTACATAACGGTTCACCATACGTGCATGCTACAGGACTCACAAACCTCAACATAAGTATTTGTCAAATTCACAACTACTTACTAGCATGACTCTAATATCACCATCTTCATATCTCAAAACAATCAGAAAGAATCAAACTTCTCATAGTATTCAATGCACTTTATATGAAAGTTTTTATTATATCCGTCTTGGATGCCTATCATATTAGGACTAATTTTATAACCAAAGCAAATTACCATGCTGTTCTAAAGGCTCTCAAAATAATATAAGTGAAGTACGAAAGTTCATCAATTTCTATAAAATAAAACCACCGCCATGCTCTAAAAAAGTGAAGCGCTAGAGCAAAATTGCCTAGCTCAAAAGATATAAGTGAAGCACATAGAGTATTCTAATAAATCACGATTCATGCGTGTCTCTCCCAAAAGGTGTGTACAACAAGGATGATTGTGTCAAACTAAAAAGCAAAGACTCAAATCATACAGGACGCTCCAAGCAAAACAGATATCATGTGGTGAATAAAAATATAGCCTCAAGTAAAGTTACCGATAGACAAAGACAAAAGAGGGGATGCCTTACCGGGGCATCCCCAAGCTTAGGCCCTTTGGCCTCCTTGAATATTACCTTGGGGTGCCTTGGGCATCCCCAAGCTTAGGCTCTTGCCACTCCTTATTCCATAGTCCATCAAATACTTACCCAAAACTTGAAAACTTCACAACACAAAACTTCAACAAAAAGTCTCGTAAGCTCCGTTAGTATAAGAAAACAAATCACCACTTTTGGTACTGTTGTGAACTCATTCTTTACTTATATTGGTGTAATACCTACTGTCTTCCAACTTTTCCATGGTTCATACCTCCCCAATACTAGCCATAGATTCATCAAAATAAGCAAACAACACGCGAAAAAGAGAATCTGTCAAAAACAGAACAGTCTGTAGCAATCTGGATATTGCGAATACTTCTGTAACTCCCAAAATCCTGAGAAATTAGGAAGTCCTAGACAATTTTCTTATTAATCCTCTGCAAAAAGAATCAGTATTTTATCGCGCTTCTGTTAAAATGAAAACTAATCTCCTGGGCGCAAAAGTTTCTATTTTTCAGCAGGATCAAATCAACTATCACCGTAAGCTATCCCAAAGGTCTTACTTGGCACAAACACTAATTAAAACACAAAACCACATCTAAACATAGGCTAGATGAATTATTTATTGCAAAACAACAATGAAAAATACTGGGTTGTCTCCCAACAAGCGTTTTCTTTAAAGCCTTTTAGCTATGCATTGATAATTTCGATGATGCTCACATGGAAGATAGCAATTGAAACACAAAGAGAGCATCATAAAACAAGTGACAAACACACTTTAGTCTAACATACTTCCTATGCATAGGTATTTTATAAGCAAACAAATTATCGAGGCAAGCAAAAACTAGCATATGCAAGGAAGAAGATCTCAACATAACGAGAGGTAATTTAGTAACATGAAAATTTCTACAACCATATTTTACTCTCTCATAATAATTACATGTAGGATCATACTCAAATTCAACAAAATAGCTATCACATAAAATTTTCTCTTCATGATCCACATGGATGCAAAGTTGACACTCTTCCAAAATAGTAGGATTATCATAAAATAGAGTCATGACCTCTCCGAACCCACTTTTATCAAAAAGTTCATAAGATTGAATATTCTCCAAATATGTGGGATATAAAGTCGACACTCTTCCAAACCCACTTTCAATATTATTGCAAACACTATTATCAATCTCATATTCATCATGGGGATTAAATAAATTTTCAAGATCATAAGAACAATCACCCCAATCATGATCATTGCAACAAGTAGTGGACATAGCAAAACTAGCATCCCCAAGCTTAGGGTTTTACATATCGTTAACATAATTGGTATTAATAGAATTTATAATAACATCATTGCAGTCATGATTTTATTCAAGGAGCTATCATGAATCACTTCATAAATTTCTTCTTTTAGCACTTCATCACAATTTTTAGATTCACGAATTTAAAGAAAAACTTCATAAAGATAATCTAGTGCACTCAACTCACTAGCAATAGGTTCATTGTAATTGGATCTTTTAAAAAGATTAGCAAGTGGATGAGGATCCATAAATCTTAGGTTCTCTGATTTGCAATAAATACACAATTATTCCAACCAAACGAGCAAACGAGCCAAATAAGACATCAAGGTAAACGAAAATACAAGGGAAAAGGGACGAACAAAAGGTGAATCTTTTTGAAAATCATTTTAGAAGTGGGGGAGAGGAAAACGAGAGGCGAATGGCGAATAATGTAATGCAAGAGATGAGAGTTTATGATGGGCACTTGGTATGTCTTGGCTTGGTGTAGATCTCCCCGGCAACGGTGCCAAAAATCCTTCTTGCTACCTCTTGAGCTTGCGTTGGTTTTTCCCTTGAAGAGGAAAGGGTGATGCAGCAAAGTAGCGTAAGTATTTCCCTCTGTTTTGAGAACCAAGGTATCAATCTAGTAGGAGACAACGCGACAAGCCACCGAATACCTGCACAAACAAACACCAACTTGCAATCAATGCGACAAAGGGGTTGTCAATCCCTTCATGGTTATTCGTAAAGTGAGATCTGATAGAGATGGATAAATGGTAAAGTAATATTTTTGTTTTAGGGAACGGAAAGTAAAATATTGCAAAAGAATGTAAATAGGAAACTAGAATTGTAGATCGGAAACTTATATGATGGAAAATAGACCCGGGGGCCATAGGTTTCACTAGAGGCTTCTCTCAAGATAGAAGATATTACGGTGGGTGAACAAATTACTGCCGAGCAATTGATAGAAAAGCACAAAGTTATGACAATATCTAAGGCAATGATCATGAATATAGGCATCACATCTGTGGCAAGTAGACCGAAATGATTCTACATCTACTACTATTACTCCACACATCGACCATTATCGAGCATGCATCTAGAGTATTAAGTTCATAAAGAACGGAGTAACGCCTTAAGCAAAATGACATGATGTAGAGGAATTAACTCAAACAATATGACGAAACCCCCATCTTTTTATCCTCGATGGCAACAATACAATACGTGTCGATTCCCCTTCTGTCACTAGGATAGAGCACCGCAAGATTGAACCCAAAGCTAAGCACTTCTCCCATTGCAAGAAAAACCAATCTAGTTGGCCAAACCAAATCGATAGTTCGAAGAGACTTGCAAACATATCAAAGCATGCATAAAATAATTCAGAGGAGATTCAAATAATATTCATAGCTAAGCTGATCATAAATCCACGATTCATCGGATCCCGACAAACACACCGCAAAAGAGTATTACATCGAATAGATCTCCAAGAACATCGAGGAGAACATGGTATTGAGAATCAAAGAGAGATAAGAAGCCATCTAGCTACTAGCTATGGACCCGTAGGTCTATGGTAAACTACTCACGTTTCATCAGAGAGGCAATTGTGTTGATGTAGAAGCCCTCCGTGATCGAATCTCCCTCCGACAGGATGCTGGAAAAGGTCCCTAGATGGGATCTCACAGGTATAGAAGGTTGCGGCGGTGGATAAGTGGTTTCGTGGCTCCCCTGGAAGTTTTCACGGTATAAGAGTGTATATAGGTGGAAGATCTAGGTCAGGAGGCCACCGAGGGGCCCACAAGGTTGGGGGCGCGCCCCACCCCCCTAGGCGGGCCCTCCACCCTTGTGGCCGCCTTGTGGCTCTTCTGAATTGCACTCCAAGTCTCCTGGGTGTCTTATGGTCCAAGAAAAATCATCGCGAAAGTTTAATTCCATTTTGACTCTGTTTGGTATTCCTTTTCTGCGAAACTCTAAAACAAGGAAAAACCAGAAACTGGCACTAGGCTCTAGGTTAATAGGTTAGTCCCAAAATCATATAAAATAGCATATTAATGCATATAAAATGTCCAAAACAGATAATATAATAACATGGAACAATCAAAAAATATAGATACGTTGGAGACGTATCAAGCATCCCAAGCTTAATTCCTGCTCGTCCTCGAGTAGGTAAATGATAAAAACAGATTTTTTGATGTGGAATGCTACCTAACATATTTATCCATGTAATTCTCTTTATTGTGGCATGAATGTTTAGATCCGTAAGATTTAAAACGAAACTTTAATATTGACATAAAAACAATAATACTTCAAGCATACTAACAAAATAATTATGTCTTCTCAAAATAACATGGCCAAAGAAAGCTTATCCCTACAAAATCATATAGTCTGGCTATGCTTCATCTTCATCACACAAACTATTCAAATCATGCACAACCCCGATGACAAGCCAAGCAATTGTTTCATACTTTTGATGTTCTCAAACCTTTTCAACTTTCACGCAATACATGAGCGTGATCCATGGACATATCACTATAGGTGGAATAGACGGTGGTTGTGGAGAAGACAAAAAAGAAGGAGATTGTCTCACATCAACTAGGTGTATCAACGGGCAAGATGACATGATGTAGAGGAATTAACTCAAATATGATGAAAATCCCATCTTTTTATCCTCGATGGCAACAATACAATATGTGTCGGTTCCCCTTCTGTCACTAGGATTGAGCACCGCAAGATTGAACCCAAAGCTAAGCACTTCTCCCATTGCAAGAAAAACCAATCTAGTTGGCCAAACCAAATCGATAATTCAAAGAGACTTGCAAAGATTTCAAATCATGCATAAAAGAATTAAGAGGAGATTCAAATAATATTCATAGATAAGCTGATCATAAATCCACAATTCATCGGATCTCGGCAACACACCGCAAAAGAGTATTACATTGAATAGATCTCCAAGAACATCGAGGAGAACATGGTATTGAGAATGAAAGAGAGAGAGAGGAAGCCATCTAGCTACTAGCTATGGACCTGTAGGTCTATGGTAAACTACTCACGCTTCATCAGAGAGGCAATGATGTTGATGTAGAAGCCCTCCGTGATCGAATCCCCTTCCGGCAGGATGCCGGAAAAGGTCCCTGATACGTCTCCATCGTATCTACTTTTCCAAACACTTTTGCCCTTGTTTTGGACTCTAACTTGCATGATTTGAATGGAACTAACCCGGACTGACGCTGTTTTCAGCAGAATTACCATGGTGTTATTTATGTACAGAAACAAAAGTTCTCGGAATGACCTGAAACTTCACGGAGCAACTTTTTGGAAAATATAAAAAATACCTGCAAAAGATGAAGGCCAGGGGGCCCATCACCTGTCCACGAGGGTGGGGGCGCGCCTGCCCCCCTAGGGCACGCCCCCTACCTCGTGGGCCCCCTGGAGCTCCTCCGACTCCGACTCCAACTCCAACTCTATATATTGTGTTTCAGGGAGAAAAAATCAGAGAGAAGAATTCATCGCATTTTACGATACGGAGCTGCCGCCAAGCCCTAAAACCTCTCGGGAGGGCTGATCTGGAGTCCGTTCGGGGCTCCGGAGAGGGGAATCCGTCGCCATCGTCATCATCAACCATCCTCCATCACCAATTTCATGATGCTCACAGCCATGCATGAGTAATTCCATCATAGGCTTGCTGGACGGTGATGGGTTGGATGGGATCTATCATGTAATCGAGTTAGTTTTGTTAGGGTTTGATACCTAGTATCCACTATGTTTTGAGGTTGATGTTGCTATGACTTTGTTATGCTTAATGCTTGTCACTTGGGCCCGGGTGCCATGATTTCATATCTGAACTTATTATGTTTTCATCAATATATGAGAGTTCTTGATCCTATCTTGCAAGTCTATAGTCACCTATTATGTGTTATGATCCGTTAACCCGAAGTGACAATAATCGGGATACTTACCGGTGATGACCGTAGTTTGAGGAGTTCATGTATTCACTATGTGTTAATGCTTTGTTCCGGTATTCTATTAAAAGGAGGCTTTAATATCCCTTAGTTTCCATAAGGACCCCGCTGCCACGGGAGGGTAGTACAAAAGATGTCATGCAAGTTCTTTTCCATAAGCACGTATGACTATATTCGGAATACATGCCTACATTACATTGATGAACTGGAGCTAGTTCTGTGTCACCCTAGGTTATGACTGTTACATGATGAACCGCATCCGGCATAATTCTCCATCACCGATCCATTGCCTACGAGCTTTCCATATATTGTTCTTCGCTTATTTACTTTTTCATTGCTATTGCTATCATCACTACAAAATACCAAAAGCATTACTTTTACTACTGTTACCTTTTATTATCATTGCCACTACTATCATATTACTTTGCTACTAAACACTTTGCTGCAGATACTAAGTTTCCAGGTGTGGTTGAATTGACAACTCAACTGCTAATACTTGAGAATATTCTTTGGCTCCCCTTGTGTCTAATCAATAAATTTGGGTTGGTACTCTACCCTCAAAAACTGTTGCGATCCCCTTTACTTGTGGGTTATCAAGACTATTTTCTGGCGCCATTGCCGGGGAGCATAGCTCTATTCTTTGAGTCACTTGGGATTTATATCTGCTTATCATTATGAAGAACTTGAAAGATCCAAGAACCAAGATTTATCCCTCAACTACGAGGGGAGGTAAGGAACTGCCATCTAGCTCTGCACTAGATTCACCTTCTGTTTTGAGTAAGCTTGCGACACCTAAACCTACTTCTGCTATTCGTTCTGATATGTCGCATGTTATTATTGATGCCACTTCTGCTATGCATGATACTTATGATGAAACTACTTCTATGCTTGATACTACTGTGCCACTTGGTGAATTTCTTGACGAACAACTTGCTAGGGCTAGAAAGATTGAAAATATTGAATCTGATAATACTGATGAAAGTGACGATGAAGACTTGCCTGTTATTCCTAAGGGTTATGTTTTTGATAAAGAAGCTTCTTTAGCTAGCTTAGCTTGCAAAGATAGATACGAACTCAAGAGGTTATTAGCTAAATGGAATCAGCAATCTCTAAATGCTAGAATGAAACCTGACCCTGATTTTGCTACTTCACCTATTTGTGTTAGGATTATGAATTCTCTATTGATCCTGATATAATTACTTTGGTTGAATCTGATCCTTTTCATGGCTATGAATCTGAAATTGTTGTGGCACATCTTACTAAATTAAATGATATTGTCACCCTGTTCACTAAAGATGAGAGAACTTGCTACTTTTATATCCTTAAAATATTTCCGTTCTCATTAAAGGGTGATGCTAAGATATGGTTTAATTCTCTTGATCCTGGTTGTGTGCGTAGTCCCCACAATATGATTTATTACTTCTCTGCTAAATATTTCCCTGCTCATAAGAAACAAGCTGCTTTAAGGGATATATATATAATTTTGTGCAAATTGAAGAAGAGATTCTCCCACAAGCTTGGGGGAGGCTTCTCCAATTACTTAATGCTTTGCCTGATCATCCTCTTAAGAAAAATGAAATACTTGATATCTTTTATAATGGACTAACCGATGCCTCCAGAGATTACCTGGATAGTTGTGCTGGTTTTGTTTTCAGGGAAAGAACACCGGATGAAGCTGAAATTCTATTGAATAATATGTTGACAAATGAAAATAATTGGACACCTCCAGAGCCAATTCCTGAGCCTATTCCCAAACCAACTCCGAAGAAGAGGGGTATTCTATTTCTCAGTCCTGAAGATATGCAAGAGGCAAAGAAATCTATGAAAGAAAAAGGTATTAAAGCTGAAGATGTTAAGAATTTACCTCCTATTGAAGAAATACATGGTCTTAATTTACCGCGTGTTGAAGAAACATATGATCTTAATGCATTACCTATGGAAGAAACTCATGGTCTTGATAACCCGACACAGGTAGTAAAGGTAAATTCTCTCTATAGATATGATAAAGCCGAAATCCCATTTACTAAGTTTGCTAGCCCATGCTTAGATGAGTTTGGTAAATTTATGGTTAAGCAAGAAGATTTTAATGCTTATTTTGGTAGACAATTGAAATACAATCAAATATGCTTGAACACTTGGGTAATATATGGCTAATGTCAAAGGTGAACTTAAACTTATTAGTAATCATGCTTCTATGGTTACCACTCAAGTAGAACAAGTACTTAAAGCTCAAAATGATTTTCTCAACGAATTGAATAGTAAGAATAATGATAATGCTGTTAGAGTTATGACTAGAGGTGGTAAAATGACTCAGGAACCTTTGTCTCCTGAAGGCCATCCTAAGAGAATTGGGCAAGATTCTCAGAGAAATAATATAGATGCACCTAGTCCTTCTAAAAGGAAGAAAAATAA
Source organism: Triticum aestivum (assembly GCF_018294505.1). Classification (NCBI taxonomy): domain Eukaryota; kingdom Viridiplantae; phylum Streptophyta; class Magnoliopsida; order Poales; family Poaceae; genus Triticum; species Triticum aestivum. Next base: position 152,905,989 of record NC_057794.1, on the reverse strand, counting down.
AAATGATAGGACTTTGCATGCTTCTAGTGAACCTATTACTGAAACACCTGAGAATCCAAATGATATTTCTATTTCTGATGCTGAAACACAATCTATTAATGAACCTGAAACTAGTAATAAGGTTAATAATAATGTTCACGATGATGCTCAACCTAGTAATGATAATGATATAGAAATTAAACCTGCTGTTGATCTTGATAACCCATAATCAAAGAATCAACGTTATGATAAGAAAGACTTTGTTGCTAGAAAACATGGTAAAGAAAGACAACCATGGGTTCAGAAACCCATGCCTTTTCCTCCCAAACCATCCAAGAAAAAGGATGATGAGGATTTTGAGCGCTTTGCTGAAATGATTAGACCTATTTTTTTGCATATGCGATTAACTGATATGCTCAAAATGAATCCTTATGCCAAGTATATGAAAGATATTGTTACAAATAAGAGAAAGATACCGGAAGCTGAAATTTCCACCATGCTTGCTAATTATACTTTTAAGGGTGGAATACCAAAGAAACTTGGAGATCCCGGTGTACCAACTATACCATGCTCCATTAAAAGAAACTATGTTAAAACTGCTTTATGTGATCTTGGAGCCGGTGTTAGTGTTATGCCTCTCTCTTTATATCGTAGACTTGATTTGAATAAGTTGACACCTACTGAAATATCTTTGCAAATGGCTGATAAATCAACTGCTATACCTGTCGGTATTTGTGAGGATGTGCCTGTTGTAGTTGCAAACGTTACTATTTTAACGGACTTTGTTATTCTTGATATTCCCGAGGACGATAGTATGTCTATTATTCTTGGAAGACCCTTTTTGAATACTGCAAGGGCTGTTATTGATTGCACTAAAGGCAATGTCACTTTTCATGTTAATGGTAATGAGCACACGATACACTTTCCGAGGAAACAACCTCAAGTTTATAGTATCAACTCTATTGGAAAAATTCCATCGATTATATTTGGAGGTTTTGAATTTTCTCTTCCTACTGTCAAGAAGAAATATGATATTCTTATTATTGGGGATGTGCATATCCCCGTTGAGGTAACATAGTGTTATTCGAAATTTCTCCGGTTCCATGGTATTCGGAATGAGTTCGTTAACAAGACTTGATCAACCTTGTTAGTGGATTCCTTTTGACGATCATGAGATGGATGAAACTAGAAGGCACAACCTTCTGTACCCCACTTTTACCTTATGTTATTTATATTAAATAAAATAAAATTACTATTTTTCTGTCTATTATCTGATTATCCGTGCAATATAAAAATACCTCAAAAATAAAAGTTCTCCAAATGCCCTGAAATTTAAATATGATTTTTTCTAGAATATTTGGCACTGAGAACACAGCAGGGGGGTCACCCACCTGCCCACGAGGGTGGAGGGCGCGCCCTACCCCCTGGACGCGCCCCCTGCCTCGTGGGCCCACGGTGGCCCTCCTCCACTTATCCTTTCACTCACACACTCCTTCTTCCTCCCACAAACACGAACAACCAGCTCAAACCCGAGTCTAAGCTCGTTTTGTTGCCATTTTCGATCTCCTTGCTCAAAGCACCTCTCACAAAACTGCTTGGGAAGATTGTTCCTTGGTATGTGACTCCTCCATTGGTCCAATTAGTTTTTGTTCTAGTGCTTTATTCATTGCATTTTTTGCTGCTTAGGTGACCCTGTTCTTGAGCTTGCATGTCAAATTTATATGGTCAAAAGTAGTTTTGATGCATGATATAGGCTCTAGGCACTTGTATGAGTAGTTGCTATCAATATTATTGAGTTTGGTTCACTTTTATTTTGAAGTTACTAAAAAATTTCAGAATTTTTCAGAGGAAGAAATATGCTTAGAAAAATGTTCCAGGGTGGTTCTTCAAGGAAGCAAGGACCCAGGCTTGCAATGCGTGATGCTGATGATGAGCCACCAAGAGACGCTCCAGTGCGTCCTTGTGAATGGCCTTCTGAGAACTTTATGGATCGAGCGGAATTAAGGAAGAATTTAATGCATATTTGTGTAACGCTGATCTTGTGAGATTCGAGGAAGAGAAGTGCAGCCAGTATCACAATCTCACTAGTTCCTTTGTGAGGAGGTTTGAATTTTCATCTTCACGTAATTCTCCAACTGTCCTGTTTGATCTTTATGAAAATTCTTACACTATGGACTTAGAGGATTTTACCACTGCTTGCAAACTTCCACAATGGGGCACTATAAGGGATCCTCGCAAATCTGAATTTAGAGATTTTCTTGCTAGCATAGCCGTGGGAGAATCTAGAGATATAACAAAAGCTACCATAGGGAGCATTCACTTTCCTGCTATACATTATTTTTCTCTCTTCATAGGTAGATGCATTAATGGTAAAGATGAGGCATGTCACATGTGTGTCCCTGACCTCAGTATTCTTAGGAGTGCTATGTTGGGAGATAAATCTTATAATTTGGGAGCCATTGTTGCACGTAGGTTGCATCTTAATAGATTTAATGGAGATTTCTTTGAAGGAATTTATGCAACCCGCATAGCTAATTTTCTTGGTATAGCCATACGCGAAGATGATATTGAATTACCCTCTGCTTATCTAGACTTTAATGCTATGGTTCACCACCAGTTTGTCGAGAGGAATGAATCACCTCTCCAGTATCGACTAATCTTTGACAGACGCGTGCTGTCCATATTACTCTCCCTGCTCCTGCCTTCTTTGATCATCAGGCAAAAGGAAGATATGTTATTACCAGAGAGGAAGCAGATGAGTACGAGAGGAGAGCGAAGGCCGCTCGTCGCCACGCTGCAGCACAGGAGGCGATAGCCGCTGCATCTCAGTATGACCCCAACTACTATTATGGATATCCGCCATGCCAACCGTGGCCATAGACCAACTTAGGCCAAAGGCTTAAGCTTGGGGAGTACGTATTTCCCACCGACATTACATTTATGTTCACACACTCATTGCTAGATGTCGGTGTTCATAATTTTCATTATATCATCCATGCTAGTTTACTTTCCTTTTTATGCTTTCTTTCTGTGTGTTTAATAAACCTTAAGAAAAACCAAAAAAAATAGTTGTAGCTTTTAATTAGTTTACTTTCAATGCTTGTAGTAGTAATTAAAAAGAAACCCAAAAATATTTCCTGTTCTTCTTTTACTTGTTGGGAGCTCTCCCGTGTAAATAGTTTTATTTCTTTTCTTTGGGGGTCGATAGGAGAAGACCATGATTAAATTGTTGAAGTGGCTCTTATATGCATAATTGTTGATCTGACAAAAGAGCCCATATTGCCTTGTCTTCTCCTATTTATTGAATGCTTGCAGATTCCAGCTTAGTCCAACGCACATGCACAATTATTATTATTCACATCATTTGGTCGTGCAAGTGAAAGGCAATAACGATGATTATATGATGAACTTATTGAGATGGGAAAAGCTGGTATGAACTCGACCTCTTTTGTTTTTGTAAATATGATTAGTTCATCGTTCTTGATTCGGCCTATTATGAATAAACATGTTTGCAATGACAACTAGAGATCATAGTTCTTGTGCCATGCTTGATTAGCTAGGAGCTTATAATGGTTTACCTTGCGTGCCAACATGCTATTAAAATGGTTGTGATGTGGTATGATAGGGTGGTATCCTCCTCTGAATGATTTAAGTGACTTGACTTGGGCACATGTTCACGCATGTAGTTAAAACAAAATCAACATAGCCTTCACGATATTTATGTTCATGGTGGATTATATCCTACTCATGCTTGCATTCGGTGTTGATTAATTTTAATGCATGTTCATGACTGTTGTCGCTCTCTAGCTGGTCGCTTCCCAGTCTTTTGCTAGCCTTCACCTGTACTAAGCGGGAATACTGCTTGTGCATCCAATCCCTTAAACCCCAAAGTTATTCCACATGAGTCCACCATACCTACCTATATACGGTATCTACCTGCCGTTCCAAGTAAATTTGTATGTGCCAAACTCTAAACCTTCAAATAAATATCCTGTTTTGTATGCTCGAATAGCTCATGTATCAACTAGGGCTGTCCTGTATCTTCCATGTTAGGCGGGTTATTCTCAAGAGGAGTGGACTCCGCTCCTCACTCACGAGAAAGTGGCTGGTCACCGGGATGCCCAGTCCCATGCTTTATGCAAACTAAATCAAAATAATTGCAAACAAAACTCCCCCTGGGACTCTTGTTAGTTGGAGGCACTCGTTGTTTCGAGCAAGCCATGGATTGATGCTTGTTGGTGGAAGGGGGAGTATAAACTTTACCATTCTGTTTGGGAACCGCCTATAATGTGTGTAGCATGGAAGATATCGCCATCTCTTGGTTGTTATGTTGACAATGAAAGTATACCGCTCAAAATATTATTCACCTCTATTTCAAAACCGAGCTCTGGCACCTCTACAAATCCCTGCTTCCCTCTGCGAAGGGCCTATCTATTTACTTTTATGTTGAGTCATCATCCTCTTATTAAAAAGCACCAGTTGGAGAGCACTGCTGTCATTTGCATTCATTATTGTTAGTTTACATTGGGTATGACTTGACTGGATCTCTTTTACCATGAATTACAATATCTAGTCGGTCCTTGATCTTTAAAGGTGCTCTGCATTTATGTTTTGCGGTCTCAGAAAGGGCTAGCAAGATACCATCTTGTTATATCATATTATGATTGTTTTGAGAAAGTGTTGTCATCCAAGATTTATTATTATTGCTCGCTAGTTGATTATGCCATTGATATGAGTAGACTTGAGACCTAAGCGTTATTGTGAATGTGGTTAGTCATAATCTTTGCTGAAAACTTGAATCCTGGCTTTACATATTTACACCAACAAGAGCAAACAGAGTTTGTAAAAGTTTTTCTTTATCACTTTTAGTTTGTCAACTGAATTGCTTGAGGACAAGCAAAGATTTAAGCTTGGGGGAGTTGATACGTCTCCGTCGTATCTACTTTTCCAAACACTTTTGCTCTTGTTTTGGACTCTAACTTGCATGATTTGAATGGAACTAACCCGGACTGACGCTGTTTTCAGCAGAATTACCATGGTGTTATTTATGTGCAGAAACAAAAGTTCTCAGAATGACTTAAAACTTCACGGAGCAACTTTTGGGAAAATATAAAAAATAACTGCAAAAGATGAAGGCCAGGGGGCCCACCACCTGTCCACGAGGGTGGGGGCGCGCCTGCCCCCCTAGGGCGCCCCTACCTCGTGGGCCCCCTGGAGCTCCTCTGACTCCAACTCCAACTCTATATATTGTGTTTCGGGGAGAAAAAATCAGAGAGAAGAATTCATCGCGTTTTACAATACGGAGCCGCCGCCAAGCCCTAAAACCTCTCGGGAGGGCTGATCTGGAGTCCGTTCGGGGCTCCGGAGAGGGGAATCCATCGCCATCGTCATCATCAACCATCCTCCATCACCAATTTCATGATGCTCACCGCCGTGCGTGAGTAATTCCATCGTAGGCTTGCTGGACGGTGATGGGTTGCATGGATCTATCATGTAATCGAGTTAGTTTTGTTAGGGTTTGATCCCTAGTATCCACTATGTTCTGAGATTGATGTTGCTATGACTTTGCTATGCTTAATGCTTGTCACTAGGGCCCGAGTGCCATGATTTCAGATCTGAACCTATTATGTTTTCATCAATATATGAGAGTTCTTGATCCTATCTTGCAAGTCTATAGCCACCTATTATGTGTTATGATCCGTTAACCCCAAAGTGACAATAATCGGGATACTTACTGGTGATGACCGTAGTTTGAGGAGTTCATGTATTCACTATGTGTTAATGCTTTGTTCCAGTACTCTATTAAAAGGAGGCCTTAATATCCCTTAGTTTCTGTAAGGACCCCGCTGCCACGGGAGGGTAGGACAAAAGATTTCATGCAAGTTCTTTTCCATAAGCACGTATGACTATATTCGGAATACATGCTACATTACATTGATGAACTGGAGCTAGTTCTGTGTCACCCTAGGTTATGACTGTTACATGATGAACCGCATCCAGCATAATTCTCCATCACTGATCCATTGCCTACGAGCTTTCCATATATTGTTCTTCGCTTATTTACTTTTCCGTTGCTATTGCTATCATCACTACAAAATACCAAAAACATTACTTTTACTACTGTTACCTTTTATTATCATTGCCACTACTATCATACTACTTTGCTACTAAACACTTTGCTGCAGATACTAAGTTTCCAGGTGTGGTTGAATTGACAACTCAGCTGCTAATACTTGAGAATATTCTTTGGCTCCCCTTGTGTCGAATCAATAAATTTGGATTGAATACTCTACCCTCGAAAACTGTTGCTATCCCCTATACTTGTGGGTTATCAGTCCCTCGATGGGATCTCACGAGTACAGAAGGTTGCAGCGGTGGAAAAGTGGTTTTGTGGCTCCCCTAGAAGTTTTCAGGGTATAAGAGTATATATAGGAGGAAGATCTAGGTCAGGAGGCCACCGAGGGGCCCACAAGGTTGGGGGCGCGCCCCACCCCCTGGGCGTGCCCTCCACCCTTATGGCCGCCTCGTGGGTCTTCTGAATTTCACTCCAAGTCTCCTGGGTGTCTTCTGGTCCAAGAAAAATCATCGCAAAAGTTTTATTCCGGTTGGACTCCATCTGGTATTCCTCTTATGTGAAACTCTAAAACAAGGAAAAACCAGAAACTGGCACTAGGATCTAGGTTAATAGGTTAGTCCCAAAAATCATATAAAATAGCATATAAATGCATATAAAACATCCTAGATGGATAATATAATAGCATGGGACAATAAAAAAATATAGATACGTTGGAGACGTATCAGTTACCACTATGGACAACTCATGCAGTGGGTCTCAAGCCCATCTCCATCGATACTCAAAAACAAGGGAAAACAGAAACTGGCACTGGGCTCTAGGTTAATAGGTTAGTCCCAAAAGTCATATAAAATAGCATATCAATGCATATAAAACATCCGAAATAGATAATATAATAGCATGGAACAATAAAAAATTATAGATACGTTGGAGACGTATCATGGAGGCCGGCGGTGAACGCGGGGGAGGGAGTGCGCTGGTCGGGGTTTAGGTCGTAGAGGGAGGCACGCGGCAGCACGACATGTGGGAAGGTTATGTTGGGGTTGAAACTGCCATGCGCGTCGCCGTCGGAGTAGCCAGGTGAGGGCGTGTACCCCCATTGCGGCGGGGGCGGCGACAAGTTGGTCGGCGACGCGATGCTCTGCTGGTTCCTCCACGCGACTTGTGCGCAGTGGTCGGGCGAAAGTTTCATCCCCGCGGGAGACGCCTCCCCCTGCTCCAATGCCGCTGCCGCCGCTACCGTGTCCCTAGCCCTCTTGACGATGAGCCTATTTCTCTAGTTGGCGGTGACCGCTCCCTGCGCTGAACATCCGCCCTCCACTCGGCGTTCGACATGCCAGGTGGCCTTGCCATCGGCGCCCTTGGATTCCTCTGCTTTGGCTGGGTGGAATCCACGGTGGTGGTGTGAGGGGCAACATAATTCTTCGGCGGCATGGCAGACGGATTTGATGAGGAGAATGGCTGGAGCGGCGGGAGAGAAGGGGAAGAAATGGGAAAATGGAGGGAAAGGGGGAGAAAACGGCGGGAAATCGGCCGGTGTCACTGACAACGAGGGCCCACACACCTTTTCGCTTTGGCCGGCGCCCCCAGGCGACCCCCAGGGGTTGGGGTCTACTCGGGTTTGCCGGTTGTTATTTCGGCCCAAACCGGCAATAAACAACGACCTGCGGGCGTGACTGGGCCAATTTTATGTCACTGGCGCTAAAAATGGCGCCCTAGGGGCCTATTGGGGGGGGGGCGAGTGGAGATGCTCTTAGCTGGAGTACCCGTCTCCTGGGAATCTCCGCGAACGAGAGTGTCTTTGATACGTCTCCAACGTATCTATAATTTTTGATTGCTCCATGCTATTATATTATCTATTTTGGATGTCAATGGGCTTTATTTTACACTTTTACATCATTTTTGGGACTAACCTACTAACCAGAGACCCATCCCAAATTGCTGTTTTTTTGCCTATTTTAGGGTTTCGCCGAAAAGGAATATCAAACGGAGTCCAAACGGAATGAAACCTTCGGGAACATGATTTTCTCAACAAACATGATCTGGGAGACTTGGAGTGGGCGACAAGAAACAACGGAGGAAGCCACGAGGTAGGGGGGCGCGCCTACCCCCCTAGGCGCGCCCTCCACCCTCGTGGGCCCCCCGTTGCTCAACCTGTTGGGGAACGTAGTAATTTCAAAAAAATTCCTACGCACACGCAAGATCATGGTGATGCATAGCAACGAGAGGGGAAAGTGTGATCTACGTACCCTTGTAGACCGACGGCGGAAGCGTTAGCACAACGCGGTTGATGTAGTCGTACGTCTTCACGGCCCGACTGATCAAGCACCGAAACTACGGCACCTCCGAGTTCTAACACACGTTCAGCTCGATGACGATCCCCGGACTCCGATCCAGCAAAGTGTCGGGGAAGAGTTCCGTTAGCACGACGGCGTGGTGACGATCTTGATGTACTACCGTCGCAGGGCTTCGCCTAAGCACCGCTACAATATTACCGAGGATTATGGTGGAAGGGGGCACCGCACACGGCTAAGAATATGATCACGTGGATCAACTTGTGTGTCTATGGGATGCCCCCTACCCCCGTATATAAAGGAGCAAGGGGGAGGCCGGCCGGCCCTTGTGGGCGCGCCAAGAAGGAGTAGGATTCCTACTCCTAGTTGGAGTAGGTTTCCACCTTTCCTAGTCCAACTAGGAGAAGGGGGGAAAGGGGGGAAGAGGGGAAGGAAGGGAGAGAGGGGCCGCGCCCCAAACCCCTTGTCTAATTCGGACTAGGCTTGGGAGGGGCGCGCGCCACCTCCTGGTCCTTCCCACTAAGGCCCATTAAGGCCCATTGCTTCTTCCTCGTATTCCCGTAACTCCCCGGTACCTCCGAAAATACCTGAATCACTCGGAACCTTTCCGATGTCCGAATATAGTCGTCCAATATATCGATCTTTACGTCTCGACCATTTCGAGACTCCTCGTCATGTCCGTGATCACATCCGGGACTCCAAACAAACTTCGGTACATCAAAATGCATAAACTCATAATATAACTGTCATCAAAACCTTAAGCGTGCGGACCCTACGGGTTCGAGAACAATGTAGACATGACCGAGACACGTCTCCGGTCAATAACCAATAGCGGAACCTGGATGCTCATATTGGCTCCCACATATTCTACGAAGATCTTTATCGGTCAGACCGCATAACAACATACGTTGTTCCCTTTGTCATCGGTATGTTACTTGCCCGAGATTCGATCATCGGTATCTCAATACCTAGTTCAATCTCGTTACCGGCAAATCTCTTTACTCGTTTCATAATACATCATCTCGCAACTAACTCATTAGTTGCAATGCTTGCAAGGCTTATGTGATGTGCATTACCGAGAGGGCCCAGAGATACCTCTCCGACAATCGGAGTGACAAATCCTAATCTCGAAATATGCCAACCCAACATTTACCTTTGGAGACACCTGTAGAGCTCCTTTATAATCACCCAGTTATGTTGTGACGTTTGGTAGCACACAGAGTGTTCCTCCGGCAAATGGGAGTTGCATAATCTCATAGTCATAGGAACATGTATAAGTCATGAAGAAAGCAATAGCAACATACTAAACGATCGTGTGCTAAGCTAATGGAATGGGTCATGTCAATCACATCATTCTTCTAATGATGTGATCCCGTTAATCAAATAACAACTCTTTTGTTCATGGTTAGGAAACATAACCATCTTCGATTAACGAGCTAGTCAAGTAGAGGCATACTAGTGACACTCTGTTTGTCTATGTATTCACACATGTATTATGTTTCCGGTTAATACAATTCTAGCATGAATAATAAACATTTATCATGATATAAGGAAATAAATAATAACTTTATTATTGCCTGTAGGGCATATTTCCTTCAGTCTCCCACTTGCACTAGAGTCAATAATCTAGTTCACATCGCCATGTGATTCAACACTAATAGTTCACATCACCATGTGATTAACACCCATAGTTCACATTGTCATGTGACCTATACCCAAAGGGTTTACTAGAGTCAGTAATCTAGTTCACATCGTTTATGTGATTAACACCCAAAGAGTACTAAGGTGTGATTATGTTTTGCTTGTGAGATAATTTTAGTCAACGGGTCTGTCACACACAGATCCGTAAGTATTTTGCAAATTCTATGTCTACAATGCTCTGCACGGAGCTACTCTAGCTAATTGCTCCCACTTTCAATATGTATCTAGATCGAGACTTAGAGTCATCCAGATCTGTGTCAAAACTTGCATCGACGTAACTTTTTACGACGAACCTTTTTTTTCACCTCCATAACTGAGAAATATTTCCTTATTCCACTAAGGATAATTTTGACCGCTGTCCAGTGATCTACTCTTAGATCACTATTGTACTCCCTTGCTTAACACAGTGTAGGGTATACAATAGATCTGGTACACAGCATGGCATACTTTATATAACCTATGGCTGAGGCATAGGGAATGACTTTCATTCTCTTTCTATCTTCTGCCGTGGTCGGGCTTTGAGTCTTACTCAATTTCACACCTTGTAACACAGCCAAGAACCCTTTCTTTGACTGTTCCAATTTTTGAACTACTTCAAAATATTGTCAAGGTATGTACTCATTGAAAAAAAACTTATCAAGCGTCTTGATCTATCTCTATAGATCTTGATGCTTGATATGTAAGCAACTTCACCGAGGTCTTTCTTTGAAAAACTTCTTTCAAAGCACTCCTTTATGCTTTGCAGAATAATTCTACATTATTTCCGATCAATAATATGTCATTCACATATACTTGTCAGAAATGTTGTAGTGCCCCCACTCACTTTCTTGTAAATATAGGCTTCACCGCAAGTCTGTATAAAACTATATGCTTTGATCAACTTATCAAAGCGTATATTCCAACTCCGCGATGCTTGCACCAGTCCATAGATGGATCGCTGGAGCTTGCATATTTAGTTAACACCTCTAGGATCGACAAAACCTTCTAGTTGCATCGTACACAACTCTTCTTTAATAAATCCATTAAGGAATTCAGTTTTGTTTATCCATTTGCCAGATTTCATAAAATGCGGCAATTGCTAACATGATTCAGACAGACTTAAGCATAGATACGAGTGAGAAACTCTCATCGTAGTCAACACCTTGAACTTGTCAAAAACCTTTTGCGACAATTCTAGCTTTGTAGATAGTAACACTACTATCAGTGTCCGTCTTCCTCTTGAAGATCCATTTATTTTCTATGGCTTGCCGATCATCGGGAAAATCCATCAAAGTCCATACTTTGTTCTCATACATGGATCATATCTCACATTTCATGGCCTCAAACCATTTCGCGGAATCTGGGCTCATCATCGCTTCCTCATAGTTCGCAAGTTCGTCATGGTCTAGTAACAAGACTTCCAGAACAGGATTACCGTACCACTCTGGTGCGGATCTCACTCTGGTTTACCTACGAGGTTCGGTAGTAACTTGATCTGAAGTTACATGATCATCATCATTAGCTTCCTCACTAATTGGTGTAGTAGTCACAAGAACAGATTTCTGTGATGAACTACTTTCCAATAAGGGAGCAGGTACAATTACCTCAACAAGTTCTACTTTCTTCCCACTCACTTCTTTCGAGAGAAACTCCTTCTCTAGAAATGATCCATTCTTAGCAACGAATGTCTTGCCTTCGGATCTGTGATAGAAGGTGTACCCAACAGTCTCCTTTGGGTATCCTATGAAGACATATTTCTCCGATCTGGGTTTGAGCTTATCAGGATGAAACTTTTTCATATAAGCATCACAACCCCAAACTTTAAGAAATGACAACTTTGGTTTCTTGCCAAACCATAGTTCAGATTGTGTCGTCTCAACGGACTTAGATGGTGCCCCTTTTTAACGTGAATGCAGCTGTCTTTAATGCATAACCCCAAAAATGATAGTGGTAAATTGGTAAGAAACATCATACATTGCACTATATCCAATAAAGTATGGTTATGACGTTCGGACACACCATTATGCTATGGTGTTCTAGGTGGCGTGAGTAGTGAAACTATTTCACATTGTTTTAACTGAAGGCCAAACTCATAACTCAAATATTTTACCTCTGCGATCATATCGTAGAAACTTTATTTGCTTGTTACGATGATTCTCCACTTCACTCTGAAATTCTTTAAACTTTTCAAATATTTCAGACTTGTGTTTCATTAAGTAGATATACTCATATCTGCTCAAATCATCTGTGAAGATCAGAAAATAACGATACTTGCCGTGAGCCTTAATACTCATCGGACTGCATACATCAGTATGTATTATTTCCAATAAGTCAGTTGCTCGCTCCATTGTTCCGGAGAACGGAGTCTTAGTCATCTTGCCCATGAGGCATGGTTCGCAAGCATCAAGTGATTCATAATCAAGTGATTCCAAAAGTCCATCAGCATGGAGTTTCTTCATGCGTTTTACACCAATATGACCTAAACGGCAGTGCCACAAATAAGTTGCACTATCATTATTAACTTTGCATCTTTTGGCTTCCATATTATGAATATGTGTATCACTACGATCGAGATCCAGTGAACCATTTTCATTGGGTGTGTAACCATATAAGGTTTTATTCATGTAAACAGAACAACAATTGTTCTCCAATTTAAATGAATAACCGTATTGCAATAAACATGATCATATCATATTCATGCTCAACGCAAACACCAAATAACTCTTATTTAGGTTCAACACTAATCCCGAAAGTATAGGGAGTGTGCGATGATGATCATATCAATCTTGGAACTACTTCCAACACATATCGTCACCTCACCCTTAACTAGTCTTTGTTCATTCTGCAACTCCCGATTCAAGTTACTAATCATAGTAACTGAACTAGTATCAAATACTGAGGGGTTGCTATAAACACTAGTAAAGTACACATCAATAACATGTATATCAAATATACTTATGTTCACTTTGCCATCCTTCTTATCCGCCAAATACTTGGGGCGGTTCCACTTCCAGTGACCAGTTCCTTTGCAGTAGAAGCACTTAGTCTCAGGCTTAGGATCAGATTTGGGCTTCTTCACTTGAGTAGCAACTTGCTTGCCGTTCTTCTTGAAGTTCCCCTTCTTCCCTTTGCCCTTTTCTTGAAACTAGTGGTCTTGTCAACCATCAACACTTGATGCTCTTTCTTGATTTCTACCTTCATCGATTTCATCATCATGAAAAGCTCGGGAGTCGTTTTCGTCATCCCTTGCATACTATAGTTCATCACGAAGTTCTACTAACTTGGTGATGGTGACTAGAGAATTATGTCAATCACTATTTTATCTGGAAGATTAACTCCCACTTGATTCAAGCGATTGTAGTATCCAGACAATCTGAGCACATGCTCACTAGTTGAGCGATTCTCCTCCATCTTTTAGCTATAGAACTTGTTGGAGACTTCATATCTCTCAACTCGAGTATTTGCTTGAAATATTAACTTCAACTCCTGGAACATCTCATATGGTCCATGACGTTCAAAACGTCTTTGAAGTCCCGATTCTAAGCCGTTAAGCATGGTGCACTAAACTATCAAGTAGTCATCATATTGAGCTAGCCAAACGTTCATAACGTCTGCATCTGCTCCTGCAATAGATCCGTCACCTAGCGGTGCATCAAGGACATAATTCTTCTGTGCAGCAATAAGGATAAACCTCAGATCACGGATCCAATCCGCATCATTGCTACTAACATCTTTCAACACAATTTTCTCTAGGAACATATCAAAATAAACACAGGGAAGCAACAACGCGAGCTATTGATCTACAACATGATTTGCAAAAAACTACCAGGACTAAGTTCATGATAAATTTAAGTTCAATTAATCATATTACTTAAGAACTCCCACCTAGATAGAAATCCCTCTAATCCTCTAAGTGATCACGTGATCCAAATCAACTAAACCATGTCCGATCATCACGTGAGATGGAGTAGTTTCATTGGTGAACATCACTATGTTGATCATATCTACTATATGATTCACGTTCGACCTTTCGGTCTCCGTGTTCCGAGGCCATATCTGTATATGCTTGGCTCGTCAAGTATAACCTGAGTATTCTGCCTGTGCAACTGTTTTGCACCCGTTGTATTTGAACGTAGAGCCTATCACACCCGATCATCACGTGGTGTCTCAGCATGAAGAACTTTCGCAACGGTGCATACTCAGGGAGAACACTTCTTGATAATTAGTGAGAGATCATCTTAAAATGCTACCGTCAATCAAAGAAAGATAAGATACATAAAAGATAAACATCACATGCAATCAATATAAGTGATATGATATGGCCATCGTCATCTTGTGCTTGTGATCTCCATCTTCGAAGCACCGTCGTGATCACCATCGTCACCGGCGCGACACCTTGATCACCATCGTAGCATCGTTGTCATCTCGCCAATCTTATGCTTCCGCGACTATCGCTACCGCTTAGTGATAAAGTAAAGCTTTACATCGTAATTGCATTGCATACAATAAAGCGACAACCATATAGCTCCTGCCAGTTGCCGATAACCCGGTTACAAAACATGATCATCTCATACAATAAAATTTAGCATCATGTCTTGACCATATCACATCACAACATGCCCTGCAAAAACAAGTTAGACGTCCTCTACTTTGTTGTTGCAAGTTTTACGTGGCTGCTACGGGCTTAAGCAAGAACCAATCTTACCTACGTATCAAAACCACAATGATAGTTTGTTAAGTTGGTGCTGTTTTAACCTTCGCAAGGACCGCGCGTAGCCACACTCGGTTCAACTAAAGTTGGAGAAACTGTCACCCGCTAGCCACCTTTGTGCAAAGCACATCGGGAGAACCGGTCTCGCGTAAGCGTACGCGTAATGTCGGTCCGGGCCGCTTCGTCCAACAATACCGCCGAACCAAAGTATGACATGCTGGTAAGCAGTATGACTTATATCGCCCACAACTCACTTGTGTTCTACTCGTGCATATAACATCAACACATAAAACCTAGGCTCGGATGCCACTGTTGGGGAACGTAGTAATTTCAAAAAATTTCCTAAGCACATGCAAGATCATGGTGATGCATAGCAACGAGAGGGGAGAGTGTGATCTATGTACCCTTGTAGACTGATAGCGGAAGCGTTAGCACAACGCGGTTGATGTAGTCGTACGTCTTCACGGCCCGACCGATCAAGCACCGAAACTACGACACCTCTGAGTTCTAACACACGTTCAGCTCGATGACGATCCTCGGACTCCGATCCAGCAAAGTGCCGGGGAAGAGTTCCGTCAGCACGACGGCATGGTGACGATCTTGATGTACTACCGTCGCAGGGCTTCGCCTAAGCACCGCTACAATATTATCGAGGATTATGGTGGAAGGGGGCACCGCACACGGCTAAGAATATGATCACGTGGATCAACTTGTGTGTCTATGGGGTGCCCCCTGCCCCGTATATAAAGGAGCAAGGGGGAGGCCGGCCGGCCCTTGTGGGCGCTCCAAGGAGGAGTAGGATTCCTACTCCTAGTTTGAGTAGGTTTCCACCTTTCCTAGTCCAACTAGGAGAAGGGGGGAAAGGGGGAAGAGGGGAAGGAAGGGAGAGAGGGGCCGCGCCCCAAACCCCTTGTCCAATTCAGACTGGGCTTGGGAGGGGCGCGTGCCACCTCCTGGTCCTTCCCACTAAGGCCCATTAAGGCCCATTGCTTCTTCCTCGTATTCCCGTAACTCCCCGGTACCTCCGAAAATACCCGAATCACTCGGAACCTTTCCGATGTCCGATTATAGTCGTCCAATATATCGATCTTTACGTCTCGACCATTTCGAGACTCCTCATCATGTCCGTGATCACATCCGGGACTCCAAAAAAACTTTGGTACATCAAAATGCATAAACTCATAATATAACTGTCATCAAAACCTTAAGCGTGCGGACCCTACGGGTTCGAGAACAATGTAGACATGACCGAGACACGTCTCCGGTCAATAACCAATAGCGGAACCTGGATGCTCATATTGGCTCCCACATATTCTATGAAGATCTTTATCGGTCAGACCGCATAACAACATACGTTGTTCCCGTTGTCATCGGTATGTTACTTGCCCGAGATTCGATCGTCGATATCTCAATACCTAGTTCAATGTCATTACCGGCAAGTATCTTTACTCGTTTCGTAATAAATCATCTCGCAACTAACTCATTAGTTGCAATGCTTGCAAGGCTTATGTGATGTGCATTACCGAGAGGGCCCAGAGATACCTCTCCAACAATCGGAGTGACAAATCCTAATCTCGAAATACGCCAACCCAGCATTTACCTTTGGAGACACCTGTAGAGCTCCTTTATAATCACCCAGTTACGTTGTGACGTTTGGTAGCACACAAAGTGTTCCTCCGGCAAACGGGAGTTGCATAATCTCATAGTCATAGGAACATGTATAAGTCATGAAGAAAGCAATAGCAACATACTAAACGATCGTGTGCTAAGCTAATGGAATGGGTCATGTCAATCACATCATTCTTCTAATGATGTGATCCCGTTAATCAAATAACAACTCTTTTGTTCATGGTTAGGAAACATAACCATCTTCGATTAACGAGCTAGTCAAGTAGAGGCATACTAGTGACACTCTGTTTGTCTATGTATTCACACATGTATTATGTTTCCGGTTAATACAATTCTAGCATGAATAATAAGCATTTATCATGATATAAGGAAATAAATAATAACTTTATTATTGCCTCTAGGGCATATTTCCTTCACAACCGACGTACTTCTTCCTCCTATATATATATCCACGTACCCCCCAAACATCCAGGAGCACCACAAAAACCTAATTCCACTGCCGCAACCTTTTGTACCCGAGAGATCCCATCTCGGGGCCTTTTCTGGAGCTCCGCCAGAGGGGGCATTGATCACGGAGGGCCTCTACATCAACTCCATGGCCTCTCCGGTGATGTGTGAGTAGTTTACTTGAGACCTACGGGTCCTTAGTTATTAGCTAGATGGCTTCTTCTCTCTCTTTGGATCTTAATACAAAGTTCTCCTCGATCTTCTTGGAGATCTATTCGATGTAATCTTCTTTTGCAGTGTGTTTGTCGAGATCCGATGAATTGTGGGTTTATGATCGAGATTATCTATGAACAATATTTGATTCTCCTCTGAATTATTTTATGTATGATTGGTTTATCTTTGCAAGTCTCTTCGAATTATCATTTTGGTTTGGCCTACTAGATTGATCTTTCTTGCAATGGGAGAAGTGCTTAGATTTGGGTTCAATCTTGCGATGCTCGATCCCAATGACAGAAAGGGAACCGACATGTATTGTATTGTTGCCATCGAGGATAAAAAGATGGGGTTTATATCTGCATGAGTTTATCCCTCTACATCATGTCATCTTCCTTAAAGCATTACTCTGTTCTTATGAACTTAATACTCTAGATGCATGCTGGATAGCGGTCGATGTGTGGAGTAATAGTAGTAGATGCAGAATCGTTTCGGTCTACTTGTCTCGGACGTGATGCCTATATACATGATCATACCTAGATATTATCATAACTATGCTCAATTCTATCAATTGCTCGACAATAATTTGTTTACCCACCGTAATACTTATGCTCTTGAGAGAAGCCACTAGTGAAACCTATGGCCCCCGGGTCAATCTTCCATCATATTAATCTTCCAACGCTTAGTTATTACCTTTGCCGTTTATTTTACTTTGCATCTTTATTTCTCTTTATCATAAAAATACCAAAAATCTTATCTTATCATATCTATCAGATCTCACTCTCGTAAGTGACCGTGAAGGGCTTGACAACCCCTTTATTGCGTTGGTTGCGAGGTTCTTATTTGTTTGTGTAGGTGCGTGGGACTTGAGCGTGATCTCCTACTGGATTGATAACTTGGTTCTCAAAAACTGAGGGAAATACTTACGCTACTTTGCTGCATCACCCTTTCCTCTTCAAGGGAAAACCAACACAGTGCTCAAGAGGTAGCAAGAAGGATTTCTGGCGCCGTTGCCGGGGAGATTCACGCCAAGTCAAGTCAAGATTTGACTCCCAACAATGTGTCATTTCTGGTGCCGTTGCTAAGTCAAGACATATCAAGTACCCATCACAAACTCTTATCCTCTCCCCCACTTCTCCCTTGCCGTTTTATTCGCCCTCTCTCTCCGTTCCCCTTCTCTTTCCCTATTTTCCTAGTTTTCCCATTTCTTGTTTGCTTGTGTGTTGGATTGCTTGCTTGTCACGATGGCTCAAGATAATACTAAATTGTGTGACTTTGCCAATACCAACAACAATGATTTTCTTAGCACTCCGACTGCTCCTCTTACCGATGCCGAGTCTTGTGAAATTAATGATGCTTTGTTGAATCTTGTCATGAAAGATCAATTCGCCGGCCTTCCTAGTGAAGATGCCGCTACCCATCTAAACAACTTTGTTGATTTGTGTGATATGCAAAAGAAGAAAGGTGTGGATAATGATATTGTTAAACTTAAGCTATTTCCGTTTTCGCTTAGAGATCGTGCTAAAGCTTGGTTTTCGTCTTTGCCTAAAAATAGTATTGATTCATGGAATAAGTGCAAAGATGCTTTTATCTCTAAGTATTTTCCTCCCGCTAAGATCATCTCTCTTAGAAACGATATTATGAATTTTAAGCAAATTGATCATGAACATGTTGCGCAATCTTGGGAGAGGATGAAATTAATGATACGTTGTCACATCCCTGCTTTTGGTCATGCATTAGGATTGGATGAACATGTGCATCATGTTTAAATTTCTTTTAAACTTGAAATGGGGCCTAATCAACCCCAACACCCCCCTGAAAATGCTAATTTCCAACAATTGGAATTTCAATGAACCCAAAATGCCCTTCATAAAAGCCCACCATTTTTGGTCTTGACTAAAACCTCTGCCAAAAATGGTCTTGCAATTTATGGAGCCATTCTGGATTTTTGAACAAGCCATAAGTATTTGAATTTGGGCATTTTAAATGCTATACATATTTTAAAGTGCTCATATAATCTTGGAAGCATTTTTAGGCAGTTGAGAATATTCCCAAATGTGCCTCTGATCCAGAGTTTTTGGAAATGAAATAGTATTTACTCTATTTCAATACACATAGCAGGAAATAATTAAAAGCAAAACAGAAAAGAGAGAGAGAGAGTTAGAGCTTACCTGGAAGCCCACCAGCCGGCCCACCTAGCTGGCCCGACCCAGCAGCCACTCCACGCAGCTGCTGCGCCTAGCCAGCGAGGCGAGCAGGTGCTCGACGGCAAGCACAGGAGCTCGCCACGCCACCTCTCTGCCTGCCTGCCATCGCCCGCGCGAGCGTGATGCCTCGAAACACCTCCACGTCGCGCACCGAACCCCCTGGACACGTCCATTCCCCCTGCCTCCCTCCCTTTCTCCCCTCCACGTCGCGTACCGAACCGCCTGACGCAGCCGCCGCCGTTTCGCCGCCGTAACCGTGCCCACCATCGTCAACGCGTCGCTCCATCGTGTCCTGAAGCTCCGCCACTCCCTCCTCGACCGTCCCACCGAGCCACGCCCCGCCGGAGGCCCCCGAGCGTCTTCACCGAGCTCGTCTTCAACCTCCTGCCGGACAGATCGCCTCCGCCGCCCCGCTTGCGCCGGCTCGTCTCCGACCTCGCCGTCAACTCCGTCGCAACCGCCATGAGCTTAGCCGCCTCCCTATCCTCTCCGCTCTCCTTCTCGTGCACCACAGCAAGCACACGGAGTTCGCCTGCACGCGCCGCCGCAGAGCTCGTCGTGGACGAGGCTCCGGCCATGCCACGGCCACGCCACTTAGTCCACTAACTTCACCACATCCCCAGGAGCACAACGCACCACGCCTGTGCCTCGCCTTGCCTCCTAGCGACGGGTCCGAGCTCACCCTAGCTCCACCCACTGCCACCAAACGCCGCGGTTTGCCCCCAGCTACTCATAGGACCAAACCGCAGTCGATTTGGTCGACTATGGGCAAAACCCGAGCCCCTCCGCCACGTCTGTCGTCGCCGACGTCAAGCCGCCGGTTAGTTGACCACGTTTTGACCCGTGGACTGACGTGTGGGCCCAAGTTGACTTCCCCCCTGAGCCCATGACAGGTGGGGCTGACCTGTTAATTACTTAGGATTAATGCTAACTAATTATAATTAGTTTAGGTCACTGACATGTGGGCCCAGGCCCCACTGACAGTTAATTAGTACTAACCTAATCTTGTTACTTAGCTGAGTCACTGACAGACAGGGCCCACCAGTCAGGTTTGACTGGCCCTGACGCCTTTGACTCGCTGAAGTCACAGTGATGCAGTGCTGACGCAATTATTCATTTTCTGGATTTATTTTTATATAGGAAATTCAAGAAAATAGCCAAAACTTCTAAAAATCATAGAAAATCAACCATAGCTCCAAATCAAACAAATTATAGATGAAAAATGATCAGAAAAATTCAATCTATCCATCTGTAATGGTTCCATGCATGACAAACCACTTTAACCTTGCTGTTTACGTGAAACAAGCTGATACACTTTTTATGCATAAGAACTTTAACTTCCATTTGAATCTTTGGTTCAAATGGACCCCTTTTCAACTTGTTTCACATTGCATTAGGCAGGACACATCATTTTGCCATGTCATAGCATGCATCATATTGTTGCATATTGTCATGTGTTGATTATGTTATGTGTGTCCTTCGTGGTAGGTTCTGCCTCCGAGGATAACCCCGAATATCCGTCTGAAGGGCAGTACCCTACTACCACTACATCAGGCAAGCAGCCCCATTGATCATATCGATACAATCCCATGTTCTCGCCTCTGCTCTCATTTACTGCATTAAGACAACATCGTTTCAAACTGCTGTGTGCTACGGTAGTTGAACCCTTATCCTCTGCATGACCTATCATTGCCACAGTAACTAGATGAAACCCACTAGCATGTGTAGGAGTTGATTGAGCCATGTTTGTGTTTCCTACCTTGCTATGCCTGCCATGCTTAGAGTTGTGTCAGGTCTGGTTCATCTGGGTGATGGGCTAGAGTGAAATGATTATGTCGGTAATGTGAGGGATGTGTTGAACATGTTTTGGTAAAGGTATCGATGAGAGGCCATGTAGGAGTACATGGTGGGTTGTTTCATTGAGGCCGTCCCTAAGAATTGAGATCTATATGTGTGATTTAAGATTCAGTTACTACCATACATTGGGCCCGAAACCAATGCACCCTCTCGGCTTCTTAATCACTCTAGTACTCTGTCCAGGAGTTGCAATTAGTTTCTGGTGCTTGTAGGTTATGTGTTGGCGGCCGTGCGTAGCGCTGACCCTAGGGGTGGGCTATGTTGCGGTAGATATACTGTGGCACGGTGTACCGAGTCACCCGTTAGGTGTCTCGGGAACCCTGTTCACATCATTCGGGGCCGTATGTGGAAACCTCGGCCAGACTCCCTGCGGATGGAACCTGGATAGGCTATAAACTAGGACTAGAGACTTGAGTGTTTAGGTAGGCCGTGGCCGACACCCTCGTTGGGCTTCCGCTTGAAGGTTGCCGAGTACATGTCGTGTAAACGACGGTAAGTGGTGAGAGCATGTATGAAGAAGTACACCCCTACAGGGTTAACATCATCTATTTGAATAGCCGCGTCCACAGTAAAGGACTACTTGGTTGCCTATACAGTTCATAGACAAGTTAATGAATGCTACTAAAAGACTCAAGATAAGTGTGAGTACCGAGGATGGCTCTCTCGTAGGATGACGAGGGAGGATCCCCGGTGGAGTATTGTGTTGGTGATTAGTAGACTCATGTGCGAAAACTATTTTACTAGTGGAGTCTCGTAGGATAGCTTAGCCAAGAGTCAAAGCTGGCTTGCTGCAATAACTCCACCACCTTCTTGAGAATGAGCATGTATAGTAGGTTCTGATGTAAGACTTGCTGAGTACCTTTGTACTCATGTTTGTTTAATTACTGTTTTCAGACGACGACGTCGCCCCTCCGATGGTTTTTATGTAGATCTCGATGTCGATGAGTGACTTGCCACCCAGGTGGTGATCCTGGCCATGGAGGGCCCTATGTAGATAGACAGGCTTCGAGAAGCCTTCTTTCTTTCTAGTGTCTGTACTCAGACTATTTGCTTCCGCATGTGCTTGTATGCTTGTATGACTTGAGTGTCGGGTCATGTGACCCCTACCTGTATGAACATGTTATGTATGGCTCTCTGGAGCCTTTAAATAAAGTACTTGAGTTGTAGAGTTTTGTTGTGATGCCATGTTGTATTTACACATATCGAGCATATTGTGTGTATGATTGAAATGCTTGGTATGTGTGGGATCCGACAATCTAGTTGTTTATCCTTGGCAGCCTTTCTTATGGGGAAATGTAGTCTAGTGTTCCTCGAGCCATAGTAGTCCGCTACAGCCCGGTTCACCGGAGTCCTGCTAGCCCAGCACTACTGCTCAGGACACTTGACTGGCCGGCATGTGTTTCACTTCGTTCCTATGTCTGTCCCTTCGGGGAAATGTCACGCGGTGACATCCGGAGTCCTGCCTAGCCTGCTACAGCCCGGGTTCCCCGGAGTCCTGTTAGCCCAGTGCTACAGCCCGGATTCACACGCTGATGACCGACATGCTCGATGTGATTCACGTATGCCTGTCTCCATAGGTCTGTGCCGCTTTGGGTTCACGACTAGCCATGTCGGCCCGGGTTCTCTGTCATATGGATGCTAGCGACACTATCATATACGTGAGCCAAAAGGCGCAAACGGTCCCGGGCCATGGTAAGGCGACACCCGTGGGGATACCGTGCGTGAGGCCGCAATGTGATATGAAGTGTTACCGGCTAGATCGATGTGACTTGGAATCGGGGTCCTGACAGCGTTGGCATCAGAGCCGGACTGCCTGTAGGTTCGTTGAGCCAAACTGGTCGATGTCGAGTCTAGAAATGCTTTAGTTATATGTAGGGGAATTGATTGTGGGAGGGAACGTAAGGCTCTTTTACTCCTTTACCTTATGCCCTCTGATCTGAGTCATTCTCTTCTCATTCAACGTGGGTTAAGGACTAGGCTCTCTTCTTCTATAAGGTTCACGTGTTACTAATCCGTAGTAGCTTATAGGATTGTTGTTACAAGCCTCAGTACAGTTTCTACTACTTTTAGTATGTTGCCAGTTGAATCAGAACCTTGATATGATGTTGTTGAGTGGTATTGTAAACTGTTGTGGATGTCTCAAATCTTTTTCTGAGCATTTACAGCTGTTATGCTGTCCAATTTTCCCTAGAAATTCTAATGTCTTTGCATTGTGGTTGTGCTCTCAGATGGCCACTCATGCTCAAAACCAAGTGGTTTGCCTGACCCGGTGCCTCGATGTGCCAGGTCATACTGCTATGTTAGTCCGAGTAATGATCGAGACGGGTTACCATTGGTATCCCGAATACACTGTCGAAGAGCAATTCCGAGACTTTAATCAAAGCCAATATTTCTGCACCGTCAGGATATTTCCTTCTTATCCTGGATCTACCGAGCCCCTCCACTGTTCCTATGGACTCGGGGTTACTGTTGAGATGGCTGTGCAGGATGCTGCATATTCCATGATGACCATCACGCGAGTCCGGACTGGCCTGCTTCGGAACACCGACTTCCATTATATGCCAGCTTCACTCCCGGGAGCGCAAGGGTATCTCCAGGCTATCTATGCTGACTCCACACATGAGGACTCACTAACTCGCACCACTGCCGAGATGCTCGAGGATAAGGACCGAGAGAATCGGGCCTTGAGACTGGAGCTTTTCAACACCCGTGCTGATCATTGGGCCACTTTGACTCGGTTTGCACCTGCTGTGCAAGCTGGATGTATGGATACAAGGGATCTGTATCCTGTGAGATCTGCTCTGCCAGACATGGTGGATTGGCGTGATGTGGGAGGCATCACCCCACCCCGTGGTCCCCGCAGGCCACCGTTTGTTGGTCCAAGACCTCATCCTAGCCCCTTTGGTCCACAAGCTCCTCAGGACCGTCTGTTCCCGGATGATCACGTTGAACTTCCAGGCTATGGAGGTGACTTCTATGAGGACTACTACGGAGCTGTCTGAGTTAGTAGTAGTATCACTAGTATTGTAATAGTTGTATCTCCACTGTCCTGCGTGACTTGTGGAATATGACTTAGTGTGTAATCAATTCCGGAGGTGTAGACAAATAATGTATAGGAGCTTGGAATGCCTCCGATGAGATGTAACGTCTTTCATCATAGTTGTACTGTAGCCTGGGCTTGTACTAAACTATGTATGGTGTGTATGACCGTTGGTATATATATGGCAGTTCTATATTACCATGACATACGGATGAACATCTCTGCATTCCGTGTTATCCATTACATTCTGCACTTCCTTGCTAAGTTGTGCCATCCTTATCTAAACCGTTGTCTTGTTTTCTCCTAGGATGGTCAACACCCGCAGCAACCCTGCTGCCCCGGAGCAGGGGGAAGCCAGTGCAGTTAGGGGTGAAAATCTGCCTCACCCGCCTTCTCTGGCCGAAGTGATGCTGGAGGCGGAAAGAAACAAGCGTGAGACTAACCGCTTGCTGGAGCGGATTGAGCAGAACACTGCACGCCATCAGCGAAATGACTTGGTGTCAATCAATGACTTCATCAAGTTGTACCCACCAAAGTTTAACCATTCCGTCGAGCCCCTCGACGCGGATGACTGGCTTCGCAGCATCACCCACAAGCTACGTTCTGCCAACGTAGCCGAAGCTGATAAGGTTACTTATGCTGCCTATCACCTCGAAGGCCCTGCTAGTCTTTGGTGGGAAAATTTTGAAGCTATGCGCCCGGTCGGCCAAATCACTACTTGGGCTGAATTCAGTGAGGCTTTCCGTGAGCATCACATCCCGGAAGGTCTCATAGATCGCAAGAGGGAAGAGTTCTGCAATTTCACCCAAGGAAGACTGACTGTGGATGCATATAGTCGTGAATTTGGGAATCTGGCACGATATGCTCCTGAAGAAGTATCTACCGACGCTAAGAAGCAGGCAAGGTTCCGCAAGGGACTTAGCCCTGAGCTTCGCCGCGATCTTCGTCTGCACGAGTGCACCTCCTTTCAGAAGTTGGTCAATAAAGCCATCAGTGCTGAGACAGGCCAGTCTGATTATGACGCTTCACGCAAGCACTCCCGTGATTTTGGCTCTTCATCCGGCTCTGGATCTCAGAAGCGCCGGGTGTGGATTCCAAGCACGGCACTGCCACCCAGGTTCATTCCGAGGCCATCCTTTGAGGCGCCTCGTCCCAACCAGCAGTTTGCACCGTCCAAGCCCTATGGTGGCCCCGCTGCTAATGCTGCTCCACGCCCCAATGTTGTGACATGTTTCAAGTGTGGAGAGCCGGGTCACTATAGTCGAGAGTGTCCCCAGAACAACAACCCCAATCAGTCTAGAAAGTTCGTTGGTCGTGGCAAGCCAGCGGGAAAGGCATTCTGCGCCAAGCCGGTCACCACTTCACGTGGCCATGTCAACTATGTCTCAGCCGAGGAGGCTCATGAGGATCCTAACGTCGTCCTTGGTACGCTCCTTGTTAATTGCCATCTGGCATCTACTCTTTTCGATACTGGAGCATCTCATTCATTCATATCCGAGAACTATGCTCGATTGGATAACACGACATTCTGTGACATGCCCACTTCCATGGTAATTCAAACTCCGGGTTCCAAATGGCAAACTTCTAGAGTAAGCCATGGGAACGAAATTCTTGTCGATAGACTTGTCTTCCTTGCATCCTTAATAGCTCTCAAGTCCTCGGACATAAACATCATCTTGGGTATGGACTGGATGTCAGCTCATTATGCTAAGATTGATTGTGCCACTAGAACCGTTCAACTTACTCACCCATCGGGCAAGACAGTCAATGTCTTAACTCGAGTGGCCAAGCGCCAGCTTTACTCCCTAAATGCCAACCCCCTTCCAGACCTTGAAGATATTCCGGTAGTCCGGGACTTTCCGGATGTCTTTCCAGAAGAACTGCCAGGTGTTCCACCTGACAGGGATGTCGAGTTTGTGATAGACCTTGTTCCAGGAACCGTTCCAATTTCTAGAAGACCCTATAAGATGGCACCCTTAGAACTAGCCGAGCTTAAGAACCAACTCGATGAGTCCTTGAAAAAGGGTTTCATCCGTCCTAGTTCCTCTCCTTGGGCTTGCCCCGTCCTCTTCGTCAAGAAGAAAGGATGGAACGGATCGGATGGTTGTAGATTACCGACCTGTCAACTTCGTCACTATCAAGAATAAGTATCCGCTTCCCAGGATCAACGATCTGTATGATCAGCTCGCTGGATCCTCAGTCTTTTCCAAGATGGATTTGAGGTTGGGCTACCATCAAATCAAAATCAGAAACGGGGACATTCCCAAAACGGCCTTTGTTACTCGTTATGGCCAATACGAGTACACCGTTATGTCCTTCGGTTTAACCAATGCCCCAGCCACCTTCTCTCGGTTAATGAACTCGGTCTTCATGGAGTATTTGGATAAATTCGTCGTAGTTTACCTCGATGACATACTCATCTACTCCAAGAATGAAGAGGAACATGCCGAACATCTAAGGCTGGTGTTGACGAAACTTCGAGAGCATCGCCTTTATGCCAAATTCTCCAAGTGTGAATTTTGGTTGCCAGAAGTGACCTATTTAGGCCATGTAATCTCTGGTAAGGGTATTGCTGTCAATCCCGAGCGAGTTCAAGCCGTCCTTGATTGGACTCCACCTGAGACGGTCAAGCAAGTTCGGAGCTTCCTTGGCTTAGCGAGCTATTGCCGCCGCTTCGTCGAGAATTTCTCCAAGGTTGCTAAACCTCTAACTGAACTCCTCAAGAAAGATAAAAAGTTCGAGTGGACCCCACAGTGCGAGTTCAGCTTTCAGGAACTGAAAAGACGCCTGACATCTGCTCCCGTACTGGTACCACCAGATTTCTCCAAGGACTTTATTATCTATTGCGACGCCTCGCGACAAGGACTAGGTTGCATACTCATGCAAGATCGTCAGGTAATTGCCTATGCTTCACGGCAATTACACCCACATGAGGAAAATTATCCCACACATGATCTAGAGCTTGCAGCTGTAGTCCATGCACTTAAAACTTGGCGACATTACCTTCTCGGTAATCGTTGCGAGATCTTCACCGATCACCAAAGTTTGAAATATATCTTCACCCAACCGGATTTGAATCTCAGACAACGATGTTGGGTCGAGTTGATCTCGGATTACGACTTAGGAATAACTTACACCTCGGGCAAAGCCAATGTCATGGCTGATGCACTAAGTCGTAAATCCTATTGTAACAACCTGATGTTACAACAAAGTCAACCACTTCTCCATGAGGAATTTCGTAAGCTTAATCTTCACATTGTTCCTCGAGGATTCCTATCCACCCTGGTGGCGAAACCTACCCTTACGGATCAGATCATCAAGGCACAGAAGGTAGATCCGGGAATCTCCCGTATTAAGAGAAACATTAAGAAAGGAGTCGCAAATTGTTTCTCCGTTGATGATCAGGGTGTCGTATACTTTGGAAACCGCTTAGTGGTTCCCAAGGCATGAAACCTGAGGCGGCTGATCCTTAAGGAAGCTCATGAATCCATCTCACCATTCATCCCGGTAGTACTAAGATGTATCAAGACCTACACCAGAGGTTTTGGTGGACTAGGATGAAGAGAGAAATTGCTCAATACATTGCTAGCTGTGACGTCTGTCGTCGTGTTAAAGCAGAGCATCAACGGCCTGCTGGCACCCTTCAACCTTTGGCTATTCCTGAGTGGAAATGGGATAAAATCAGTATGGATTTCATTACTGGGTTTCCCAGGACCAAGAGAGGGAATAATGCCATCTTCATCGTGATCGACCGTCTTTCCAAAGTAGCCCACTTTCTACCTGTTCGTGAGAGTATCACCGCTAGCCAGCTAGCTGAATTATACATCTCCCGAATAGTGTCGCTTCATGGTGTCCCATTGGAAATTAACTCAGACCGTGGGAGTCTCTTCACCTCTCGATTTTGGGAAAGTTTCCAAAATGCTATGGGAACTCGTCTCTCTTTTAGCACCGCCTTCCATCCTCAATCAAGTGGTCAAGTAGAGCGAGTCAATCAAATTTTGGAAGATATGCTCCGAGCTTCTGTCATCTCATTCGGAATGGGTTGGGAGAAATGCCTTCCATTCGCGGAGTTTGCTTATAACAATAGTTATCAAGCTAGCTTGGGCAAAGCTCCTTTCGAAGTTCTCTATGGACGAAAATGTCGAACGCCTCTTAACTGGTCAGAAACCGGGGAAAGACAACTCTTTGGCCCGGATATGATTCAGGAAGCAGAAGAGCAGGTTCGCGTTATTCGTGAGAAATTGAAAACAGCCCAATCTCGTCAAAAGAGCCAATATGATCGTAAACATAAGCTCATGACTTATGAAGTCGGCGAGAAGGCTTACCTTCGGGTTACTCCGTTAAAGGGAACCCATCGTTTCGGTATCAAAGGCAAATTGGCTCCTCGTTACATTGGACCCTTTCGCATTCTTGCCAAACGAGGAGAAGTTGCCTACCAATTGGAACTACCTTCGCATCTTTCCAGAGTTCACGATGTCTTCCACGTTTCTCAACTCAGGCGTTGCTTCGCGGATCCTATCCGTGGAGTGGACCACGAAACGCTTGATCTACAAGATAACCTCTCATATCGGGAATATCCCGTTCGTATCCTTGATCAAGCCGAGCGTACCACTCGACGCCATAATATCAAGTTTCTCAAGGTTCAATGGTCACACCATTCCGAGAAAGAAGCCACTTGGGAAAGGGAGGATCGTCTTCGACTCGAGTACCCCACCTTCTTCCCGGAGGATCCTAAATCTCGGGACGAGATTCTTTTGAGTGGGGGTGAGTTGTCACATCCCTGCTTTTAGTCATGCATTAGGATTGGATGAACATGTGCATCATGTTTAAATTTCTTTTAAACTTGAAATGGGGCCTAATCAACCCCAACACCCCCCTGAAAATGCTAATTTCCAACAATTGGAATTTCAATGAACCCGAAATGCCCTTCATAAAAGCCCACCATTTTTGGTCTTGACTAAAACCTCTGCCAAAAATGGTCTTGCAATTTATGGAGCCATTCTGGATTTTTGAACAAGCCATAAGTATTTGAATTTGGGCATTTTAATTGCTATAAATATTTTAAAGTGCTCAAATAATCTTGGAAGCATTTTTAGGCAGTTGAGAATATTCCCAAATGTGCCTCTGAATATTTCCAGAGTTTTTGGAAATGAAATAGTATTTATTCTATTTCAATACACATAGCAGGAAATAATTAAAAGCAAAACAGAAAAGAGAGAGAGAGTTAGAGCTTACCTGGAAGCCCACCAGCCGGCCCACCTAGCTGGCCCGGCCCAGCAGCCGCTCCACGCAGCTGCTTCGCCTAGCC
This sequence comes from Triticum aestivum, assembly GCF_018294505.1. Taxonomy (NCBI): domain Eukaryota; kingdom Viridiplantae; phylum Streptophyta; class Magnoliopsida; order Poales; family Poaceae; genus Triticum; species Triticum aestivum. Next base: position 152,876,551 of record NC_057794.1, on the reverse strand, counting down.
AGCGAGGCGAGCAGGTGCTCGACGGCGAGCACAGGAGCTCGCCACGCCACCTCTCTGCCTGCCTGCCATCGCCCGCGCCAGCGTGGTGCCTCGAAACACCTCCACGTCGCGCACCGACCCCCCTGGACACGTCCATTCCCCCCTGCCTCTCTCCCTCGCTCCCCTCCGCCATGGCCAATGTGGCCGCCGCCATTCCGCCGCCGTAACTGTGCCCACCGTCGTCAACGCGCCGCTCCACTATGTCCTGAAGCTCCGCCACTCCCTCATCGACCGTCCCACCGAGCCACGCCCTGCCGAAGGCCCCCGAGCGTCTTCACCGAGCTCGTCTTCAACCTCCTGCCGGCCAGATCGCCTCCGCCGCCCCACTTGCTCCGGCTCGTCTCCGACCTCGCCGTCAACTCCGTCGCAACTGCCGGGAGCTTAGCCACCTCCCTATCCTCTCCGCTCTCCTTCTCGTGCACCATAGCGAGCACACGGAATTCGCCCGCACGCGCCACCGCGGAGCTCGTCATCGATGAGGCTCCGGCCATGCCACGGCCACGCCACTTAGTCCACTAACTTCACCACATCCCCAGGAGCACAACGCACCACGCCTGTGCCTCGCCTTGCCTCCTAGCGACGGGTCCAAGCTCACCCGAGCTCCGGCCGCCGCCAAACTCGTCGCTGGCGACGTTTCCAGCCACCCTAGCTCCACCCACTGCCACCAAACGCTGTGGCTTGCCCCCAGCTACTCGTAGGACCAAACCGCAGTCGATTTGGTCGACTGTGGGCAAAACCCGAGCCCCTCCGCTGCGTCTGTCGTCACCGGCGTTAAGCCGCCGGCGAGTTGACCACGTTTTGACCTGTGGACAGACGTGTGGGCCCAAGTTGACTTCCCCCCTGAGCGTATGACAGGTGGGGCCGACCTGTTAATTAGTTTAGGATTAATGCTAACTAATTATAATTAGTTTAGGTCACTGACATGTGGGCCCAGGCCCCACTAACAGTTAATTAGTACTAACCTAATCCTGTTAGTTTGCTGAGTCACTGACAGACAGGGCCCACCAGTTAGGTTTGACTGGCCCTGGCGCCTTTGACTCGCTGACGTCATAGTGACGCAGTGCTGACGCAATTATTCATTTTCTGGATTTATTTTTATATAGGAAATTCCAGAAATAGCCAAAACTTCTAAAAATCATAGAAAATCAACCATAGCTCCAAATCAAACAAATTATATATGAAAAATGATCAGAAAAATTCAATCTATCCATCTGTAATGGTTTCATGCATGACAAACCACTTTAACCTTGTTGTTTAGGTGAAACAAGCTAATACACTTTTTATGCATAAGAACTTTAACTTCCATTTGAATCTTTGGTTCAAATGGACCCATTTCAACTTGTTTCACATTGCATTAGGCAGGACACATCATTTTGCCATGTCATAGCATGCATCATATTGTTGCATATTGTCATGTGTTGATTATGTTCTGTGTGTCCTTCGTGGTAGGTTCTGCCTCCGAGGATATCTCCGAGTATCCAACTGAAGGGCAGTACCCTACTACCACTACATCAGGCAAGCAGCCCCATTGATCATATCGATACAATCCCATGTTCTCGCCTCTGCTCTCATTTACTGCATTAAGACAACATCGTTTCAAACTGCTGTGTGCTACGGTAGTTGAACCCTTATCCTCTGCATGACCTGTCATTGCCACAGTAACTAGATGAAACCCACTAGCATGTGTAGGAGTTGATTGAGCCATGTTTGTGTTTCCTACCTTGCTATGCCTGCTATGCTTAGAGTTGTGTCAGGTCTGGTTCATCTGGGTGATGGGCTAGAGTGAAATGATTATGTCGGTAATGTGAGGGATGTGTTGAACATGTTTTGGTAAAGGTATCGATGAGAGGCCATGTAGGAGTACATGGTGGGTTGTTTCATTGAGGCCGTCCCTAAGAACTGAGATCTGTATGTGTGATTTAAGATTCAGTTACTACCATACATTGGGCCCGAAACCAATGGACCCTCTCGGCTTCTTAATCACTCTAGTACTCTGTCCAGGAGTTGCAATTAGTTTCTGGTGTTTGTAGGTTATGTGTTGGCGGCCGTGCGTAGCGCTGACCCTAGGGGTGGGCTATGTTGCGGTAGATACACCGTGGCACGGTGTACCGAGTCACCCGTTTGGTGTCTCGGGAACCCTGTTCACATCGTTCGGGGCCGTATGTGGAAACCTCGGCCGGACTCCCTGCGGATGGAACCTGGATAGGCGATAAACCTGGACTAGAGACTTGAGTGTTTAGGTAGGCCGTGGCCGACACCCTCGTTGGGCTTCCGCTTGAAGGTTGCCGAGTACATGTCGTGTAAACGGCGGTAAGTGGTGAGAGCATGTATGAAGAAGTACACCCCTGCAGGGTTAACATCATCTATTCGAATAGCCGCGTCCGCGGTAAAGGACTACTTGGTTGCCTATACAGTTCATAGACAAGTTAATGGATACTACTAAAAGACTCAAGATAAGTGTGAGTACCGAGGATGGCCCTCTCGTAGGATGACGAGGGAGGATCCCCGGTGGAGTATTGTGTTGGTGATTAGTGGACTCGTGTGCGAAAACTATTTTACTAGTGGAGTCTCGTAGGATAGCTTAGCCAAGAGTCAAAGCTGGCTTGCTGCAATAACTCCACCACCTTCTTGAGAATGAGCATGTATAGTAGGTTCTGATGTAAGACTTGCTGAGTACCTTTGTACTCATGTTTGCTTAATTACTATTTTTAGACGACAACACCGCCCCCTCCGATGGGTTTTATGTAGATCTCGACGTTGATGAGTGACTTGCCACCCAGGTGGTGATCCTGGCCATGGAGGGCCCTATGTAGATAGACAGGCTTCGAGAAGCCTTCTTTCTTTCTAGTTTCTGTACTCAGACTATTTGCTTCCGCATGTGCTTGTATGCTTGTATGACTTGAGTGTCGGGTCATGTGACCCCTACCTGTATGAACATGTTATGTATGGCTCTTTGGAGCCTTTAAATAAAGTACTTGAGTTGTAGAGTTTTGTTGTGATGCCATGTTGTATTTACACATATCGAGCATATTGTGTGTATGATTGAAATGCTTGGTATGTGTGGGATCCGACAATCTAGTTGTTTATCCTTGGCAGCCTTTCTTATGGGGAAATGTAGTCTAGTGTTCCTCGAGCCATAGTAGTCCGCTACAGCCCGGTTCACCGGAGTCCTGCTAGCCCAGCACTACTGCTCAGGACACTTGACTGGCCGGCATGTGTTTCACTTCGTTCCTATGTCTGTCCCTTCGGGGAAATGTCACGTGGTGACATCCGGAGTCCTGCCTAGCCTGCTACAGCCCGGGTTCCCCGGAGTCCTGTTAGCCCAGTGCTACAGCCCGGATTCACACGCTGATGACCGACATGCTCGATGTGATTCACGTATGCCTGTCTCCATAGGTCTGTGCCGCTTTGGGTTCACGACTAGCCATGTCGGCTCGGGTTCTCTGTCATATGGATGCTAGCGACACTATCATATACGTGAGCCAAAAGGCGCAAACAGTTCCGGGCCATGGTAAGGCGACACCCGTGGGGATACCGTGCGTGAGGCCACAATGTGATATGAAGTGTTACCGGCTAGATCGATGTGACTTGGAATCGGGGTCCTGACATACGTAATTGCCCTACACATGGTTTGAATCTTTGGATGATTATACAGAACTTTTATGCCGGATTGAATTTTGCTTCTAGAAATCTTTTAGATTCGGCCGCGGGAGGCACTTTTATGGAAATCACTTTAGGAGAAGCTACTAAACTCCTAGATAATATTATGGTTAATTATTCTCAATGGCACACCGAAAGATCTACTAATAAAAAAGTGCATGCAATTGAAGAGATTAATGTTTTGAGTGGAAAGATGGATGAACTTATGAAATTGTTTGCTAATAAGAGTGCTCCTACTGATCCTAATGATATGCCTTTGTCTACTTTGATTGAGAATAATAATGAATTTATGGACGTGAATTTTGTTGGTAGGAACAATTTTGGTAACAACGCGTATAGAGGTAATTTTAATTCTAGGCCGTTTCCTAGTAATTCCTCTAATAATTATGGTAATTCCTACAACAATTCTTATGGAAATTTTAATAATATGCCCTCTGAATTTGAGACTAGTGTTAAGGAGTTTATGAATTCGCAAAAGAATTTGAATGCTTTGCTTGAAGAAAAATTGCTTCAGATTGATGAATTGGCTAGGAACGTTGATAGGATTTCTCTTGATGTTGATTCTTTGAAACTTAGATCTATTCCACCTAAGCATGATATCAATGAGTCTCTCAAAGCCATGAGAATTTCCATTGATGAGTGCAAAGAAAGAACCGGTAGGATGCATGCTAAGAAAGATTGCTTTGTGAAAGCGTGTTCTTCTAGTTTTCATGATAATAAAGATGAAGATCTAAAAGTTATTGATGTTTCTCCTATTAAGTCTTTGTTTTGCAATATGAATCTTGATAATGATGGGACTAAATATGAGCCACCTTTACCTAGAAGGCGTTCCAAAAATTCGGAGTTTTTAGATCTTGATGCAAAAATTGTTAAAAGTGGGATTGAAGAAGTTAAAACTTTAAATATCAATGAACCCACTATTTTGGATTTCAAGCAATTTAATTATGATAATTGCTCTTTGATAGATTGTATTTCCTTGTTGCAATCCGTGCTAAATTCTCCTCATCCTTATAGTCAAAATAAAGCTTTTACTAAACATATCGTTGATGCTTTGATGCAATATTATGAAGAAAAACTTGAGTTGGAAGTTTCTATCCCTAGAAAACTTTATGATGAGTGGGAACCTAAAATAAAAATTAAAATTAAAGATCATGAGTGCTATGCTTTGTGTGATTTGGGTGCTAGTGTTTCCACGATTCCAAAAACTTTGTGTGATTTGCTAGGTTTCTGTGATTTTGATGATTGTTCTTTAAACTTGCACCTTGCGTATTCCACTATTAAGAAACCTATGAGAAGAATTAATGATATTATTATTGTTGTAAATAGGAACTATGTGCATGTATATTTCATTGTTCTTGATATAGATTGCAATCATTCATGTCCTATTATTCTTGGTAGACCTTTCCTTAGAACGATTGGTGTAATTATTGATATGAAGGAAGGGAATATTAGATTCCAATTTCCATTAAGGAAAGGCATGGAACACTTCCATAGAAATAAAATTAAATGACCATATGAATCTATTATGAGAGCCACTTATGGATTGCATACCAAAGATGGCAATACCTAGATCTATCTTTGCTTTTATACCTAGCTAGGGGTGTTAAACGATAGCGCTTGTTGGGAGGCAACCCAATTTTATTTTTATTCCTTGCTTTTTGCTAATGTTTAGTAATAAATAATTTATCTATACTATGTTTTGGTTGTGTTTTTGGTGTTTAATTAGTGTTTGTGCCAAGTAGAACCGTTGGGAAGACTTGGGGAAAGTCTTTTTGATCTTGCTGTAAAAACCAGAAACTTTAGCGCTCACGAGAATCGCAGCCATTTTTATTTGGAAGGTGATATTTAGTTAATTATTTTTGAAGATAATTAATAGATAAATTCTTCACGTCCAGCAATTTATTTTATAATTTTTGGGGTTCCATAAGTTGCTTTAGCTACAGATTACTACAGACTGTTCTGTTTTTGACAGATTCTGTTTTTCTTGTGTTGTTTGCTAATTTTGATGAATCTATGGCTAGTAAAAGAGTTTATAAACCATAGAGTTGGAATAAAGTAGGTTTGAAACCAATATAAATAAAGAATGAGTTCATTACAGTACCTTGAAGTGGTGTTTTGTTTTCTTTCGCTAACGGAGCTCATGAGATTTCTATTTTGAGTTTTGTGTTGTGACGTTTTCAAGTTTTGGGTAAAGATTTTATGGATTATGGAACAAAGAGTGTCAAGAGCCTAAGCTTGGGAATTCCCATGGCACCTCAAGATAAAATTCTAGGACACCAAAAAGCCTAAGCTTGGGGATGCCCCGGAAGGCATCCCCTCTTTTGTCTTCGTCTATCGGTAACTTTACTTGGAGCTATATTTTTATTCACCACATGATATGTGTTTTGATTGGAGCGTATTGTATGATTTGAATCTTTGCTTTTTAGTTTACCACAATCATCTTTGCTGTACACACCTTTTGAGAGATACTCACATGAATTGAAATTTATTACTGTCTATGTGCTTCACTTATATCTTTTGAGCTATATAGTTTTTGCTCTAGTGCTTCACTTATATCTTTTAGAGCACGGTGGTGGATTCGTTTTATAGAAACTATTGTTCTCTCATGCTTCACTTATATTATTTGGAGAGTCCTTTAGAACAACATGGAATTTGCTATAATATAAAAACTTTCATAGAAGTGCATTGAATACTATGAGAAGTTTGATACTTGATAATTGTTTTGAGATATGGAGATGGTGATATTAGAGTCATGCTAGTTGAGTAGTTGTGAATTTGAGAAATGCTTGTGTTGAAATTTGTGATTCCCGTAGCATGCATGTATGGTGAACCGTTATGTGATGAAGTCGGAGCATGATTTATTTATTGATTGTCTTCCTTATTAGTGGCGGTCGGGGACGAGCGATGGTCTTTTCCTACCAATCTATCCCCCTAGGAGCATGCGCATAATACTTTGTTTCGATAACTAATAGATTTTTGCAACAAGTATGTGAGTTCTTTATGACTAATGTTGAGTCCATGGATTATACGCACTCTCACCCTTCCACCATTGCTAGCCTCTCTAGTATCGCGCAACTTTCTCCGGTACCGTAAACCCACCATATACCTCCCTCAAAACAGCCACCATACCTACCTATTGTGTCATTACCATAGCCATTCCGAGATATATTGCCATGCAACTTTCCACCGTTCCATAATTATGACACGCTTCATCATTGTCATATTGCTTGTATGATCATGTAGTTGACATCGTATTCGTGGCAAAGCCACCATTCATAATTCTTCATACATGTCACTCATGTATCATTGCACATCCCGGTACATCGCCGGAGGCATTCACATAAGTCATATTTTGTTCTAATTATTGAGTTGTAATTCTTGAGTTGTAAGTAAATAAAGTGTGATGATCATCATTATTAGAGCATCTTCACAATGAGGAAAGGATGATGGAGACTATGATTCCCCCACAAGTCGGGATGAGACTCCGGACGAAAAATTAAAAAAAAAAGAGAGAAAAGAGGCCAAAAAAAGGAAAGAAGGCCCAAATAAAAAAATGAGAGAAAAAGAGAGAAGGGACAATGCTACTATCCTTTTTTCCATAGTTGTGCTTCAAAGTAGCACCATGATCTTCATGATAGAGAGTCTCCTATGATGTCACTTTCATATACTAGTGGAAATTTTTCATTATAGAACTTGGCTTGTATATTCCAATGATGGGCTTCCTCAAAATGCCCTAGGTATTCATGAGCAAGCAAGTTGGATGCACACCCACTTAGTTTATTTTGTTGAGCTTTCATATACTTATAGCTCTAGTGCATCCGTTGCATGGCAATCCCTACTCACTCACATTGATATCTATTAATTGGCATCTCCATAGCCCGTTGATACGCCTAGTTGATGTGAGACTATCTTCTCCCTTTTGTCTTCTCCACAACCACCATTCTATTCCACCATAGTGCTATATCCATGGCTCACGCTCATATATTGCGTGAAGATTGAAAAAGTTTGAGAACATCAAAAGTATGAAACAATTGCTTGGCTTGTCATCGGGGTTGTGCATGATTTAAATATTTTGTGTGGTGAATATAGAACATAGCCAGACTATATGATTTTGTAGGGATAACTTTCTTTGGCCATGTTATTTTGAGAAGACATGATTGCTTAGTTAGTATGCTTGAAGTATTATTACTTTTATGTCAATATTAAACTTTTATCTTGAATCTTTCGGATCTAAACATTCACGCCACAATAAATAAAAATTACATTGAGAAATATGTTAGAAAGCATTCCACATCAAAAAATTCTTCTTTTATCATTTACCTACTCGAGGACGAGCAGGAATTAAGCTTGGGGATACTTGATACGTCTCCAATGTATCTATAATTTTTGGTTGCTCCATGCTATTATATTATCTATTTTGGATGTCAATGGGCTTTATTTTACACTTTTATATCATTTTTGGGACTAACCTACTAACCGGAGACCCAACCCAAATTGGTGTTTTTTTGCCTATTTTAGGGTTTCGCCGAAAAGGAATATCAAACGGAGTCCAAATGAAATGAAACCTTCGGGAACATGATATTCTCAACAAACGTGATCGAGGAGACGTGGAGTGGGCGTCAAGAAACAACGGAGGAAGCCACGAGGCAGGGGGGATACGTCCATTTTGCATCATGCTTTTATATTGATATTTATTGCATTATGGACTGTTATTTCACTTTATGTCACAATACTTATGGCTATTCTCTCTTATTTTACAAGGTTTACATGAGGAGGGAGAATGCCGGCAGCTGGAATTCTGGGCTGGAAAAGGAGCAAATATTAGAGACCTAGTCTGCGCAACTCCAAAAGTCCTGAAACTCCACGGAACATCTTAAAATAAAGAAAGAAAAATCCTCGCCAAAGATGAAGGCAAGGGGGCCCACACCCTGCTCACGAGGGTGGGGGGCGCCCCCCCCCCTAGGGCATGCCCCCTACCTCGTGGCCCCCCTGGTGGCTCTCCGACGTCCATCTTCTCCTATATGAGGTCTTCCGATGAGAAAAAAAGAGGGAGGAACTTTTTGGGACGAGACTCCGCCGCCACGAGGCGGAACCTTGGCGGATCCAATCTAGAGCTCCGGCAGAGCTGTTCTGCAGGGGATACTTCCCTCTGGGAGGGGGAAATCATCACCATCGTCATCACCAACGCTCCTCTCATCGGGAGAGGGCAATCTCCATCAACATCTTCACCAGCACCATCTCATCTCCAAACCCTAGTTCATCTCTTGTATCCAATTCTTGTCTTAAAGTCTGGGATTGGTGCTAGTAGGTTGCTAGTAGTGTTGATTACTCCTTGTAGTTGATGGTAGTTGGTTTATTTGGTGGAAGATCATATGTTCAGATCCTATATGCATATTATTACCCCTCTGATTATGAACATGAATATGCTTTGTGAGTAATTATGTTTGTTCATGAGGACAAGGGAGAAGTCTTGCTATTAGTAGTCATGTGAATTTGATATTCGTTTGATATTTTGATAAGATGTATGTTGTCTAGCCTCTAGTGGTGTTATGTGAACGTCTACTACATAACACTTCACCATTATTTGGGCCTAGAGGAAGGCATTGGGAAGTAATAAGTAGATGATGGGTTGCTAGAGTGAAAGAAGCTTAAACCCTAGTTTATGCGTTGCTTCGTAAGGGGCTGATTTGGATCCATATGTTTCATGCTATGGTTAGGTTTACCTTAATACTTTTGTTGTAGTTGCGGATGCTTGCAAGAGAGGTTAATCATAAGTGGGATGCTTGTTCAAGTAAGAACAGCACCCAAGCACCGGTCCACCCACATATCAAACTATCAAAGTATCGAACACGAATCATATGAACGTGATGAAAACTAGCTTGATGATATTCCCATGTGTCCTCGGGAGCGCTTTTCCTATTATAAGAGTTTGTTCCGGCTTGTCCTTTGCTACAAAAAGGATTGGGCCACCTCGCTGCACTTTATTTACTTTTGTTACTTGTTGCTCGTTACAATCTATCTTATTACAAAACTATCTGTTACCACTTATTTCAGTACTTGCAGAGAATACCTTGCTGAAAACCGCATCATTTCCTTCTGCTCCTCGTTGGGTTCGACACTCTTACTTATCGAAAGGACTATGATAGATCCCCTATACTTGTGGGTCATCAAGACTCTTTTCTGGCGCCGTTGCCGGGGAGTGTAGCGCCTTTGGTAGGTGGAATTTGGTAAGGAAAATTTTATATAGTGTGCTGAAATTTACTGTCACTTGTTACTATGAAAAGTGATTCTCTGAGGGGCTTGTTCGGGGTATCTTCACCCCGTCCAATAGAGCAAAGAGTTTCTCCTCAACCTACTACACCTATTGAAAATGAAACTCCTTTTGAATTTCCTTCGGATATGATGGAAAAACTGCTAGCTAACCCTTTTACAGGAGATGGAACAAAGCATCCTGATGAGCACTTAATATATGTGGATGAAGTTTGTGGATTATTTAAGCTTGCAGGTATACCCGATGATGTTGCTAAGAATAAGGTCTTCCCTTTATCTTTGAAGGGAGACGCATTGATATGGTATAGGCTATGTGATGATATGAGATCATGGGACTATAAAAGATTGAAATTGGAAATTCATCAAAAGTATTACCCTATGCATCTTGTTCATCGTGATCACAATTATATATATAATTTCTGGCCTCGTGAAGGAGAAAGCATCGCTCAAGCTTGGGGGAGGCTTAAATCAATGTTATATTCATGCCCCAATCATGAGCTCTCAAGAGAAATGATCATTCAAAAATTTTATGCTCGGCTTTCTGAAAACAATCGCACCATGCTCGATACTTCTTGTGCTGGCTCTTTTATGATGAAGACTATTGAATTCAGATGGAATTTATTGGATAGAATTAAATGCAACTCTGAAGATTGGGACCTCGACGAAGGTAAGGAGTTAGGTATGACACCTAAGTTTGATTGTGTTAAATCTTTTATGGACACCGATATTTTCCGTAAGTTTAGCACTAAATATGGACTTGACTCTGAGATAGTAGCTTCTTTCTATGAATCTTTGCTACTTATGTTGATCTCCCTAAGGAGAAGTGGTTTAAATATCATCCTCCCATAGAAGTAAAAGTAGCTGCACCTATTAAAGTTGAAGAAAAGACTGTCACTTATAATGATCCTATTGTTCCTACTTCTTATGTTGAGAAACCACCTTTCCCTGTTAGAATAAAGGATCATGCTAAAGCTTCAACTGTTGTTCATAAAAGCAATATTAGAACTTATACACCTCCTGAGAAAGTCAAAGTAGAACCTAATATTGCTATTGTTAAAGATCTCTTGTCTGATAATATTGATGGGCATGTTATTCAGTTCGAAGGTGAAACTGCTAGAATTGCTAAACCTTGTGATAAAGATAAACATAGACCTGTGGTAGGCGTGCCTGTTATTTCTATTAAAATAGGAGATCATTGTTATCATGGCTTATGTGATATGGGTGCTAGTGCTAGTGCTAGTGCAATACCTATTGACTTATACAAAGAAATTATGCATGATATTGCACCTGTTGAATTAGAAGGAATTGATGTTACTATTAAACTTGCTAATAGAGATACTATTTCACCAATGGGAATTGTTAGAGATGTTGAAGTCCTGTGTGGGAAAACTAAATATCTTGTTGATTTTCTTGTTCTTGGTTCCCCACAAGATAGCTTTTGTCCCATTATATTTGGTAGACCCTTCTTAAATATTGTTAATGCTACCATAGATTGCACAAAGAATGTTGTTACTGTTGGCTTTGATGATATGGTTCATGAGTTTAATTTCTCTAAATTTAGTAAACAACATTGTGAGGAAGAATTACCTAGTAAGGATGAAATTATTGGTCTTGCTTTTATTGTCGTACCTCCTAGTGATCCTTTAGAACACTATTTGCTAGACCATGAAAATGATATGTTCATGAATGAAAGAAGGGAAATAGATGAAGTATTCTTTAAACAAGAACCTATTCTGCAACACAATTTGCCTGTTGAAATTTTAGGGGATCCTCCTCCACCCAAGGGTGATCCCGTGTTTGAGCTTAAACCTTTGCCTGATAATCTTAAATATGCTTATCTTGATGAAAAGAAGATATATCCTGTTATTATTAGTGCTAACCTTTCAGAGCATGAAGAAGAAAGATTATTGAAAACTCTGAAGAAGCATCGTGCTACTATTGGATATACTCTTGATGATCTTAAGGGCATTAGTCCCACTCTATGTCAACATAAAATAAATTTGGAGGCAGATGCCAAACCAGTTCGTGATCCTCAACGACGTCTGAATCCTAAAATGAAAGAAGTGGTAAGAAAAGAAATACTAAAGCTTCTCGAGGCTGGTATAATCTATCCCGTTGCTGATAGTGAGTGGGTAAGTCCTGTCCATTGTGTCCCTAAGAAGGGAGGTATTACTGTTGTTCCTAATGATAAAGATGAATTGATTCCACAAAGATTTATCACAGGTTATAGGATGGTAATTGATTTCCGCAAATTAAATAAAGCTACTAAGAAAGATCATTACCCCTTACCTTTTATTGATCAAATGCTAGAAAGATTATGCAAACATACACACTATTGCTTTCTAGATGGTTATTCTGGTTTCTCTCAAATACCTGTATCCGCTAGAGATCAATCAAAGACTACTTTTACATGCCCTTTTGATACTTTTGCTTATAGATGTATGCCTTTTGGTTTATGTAATGCACCTGCTACCTTTCAAAGATGCATGATGGCTATATTCTCTGACTTTTGTGAAAAGATTTGTGAGGTTTTCATGGACGACTTTTCCGTCTATGGTTCCTCTTTTGATGATTGCTTGAGCAATCTTGATCGAGTTTTGCAGAGATGTGAAGAAACTAATCTTGTCTTGAATTGGAAAAGTGCCACTTTATGGTTAATGAAGGTATTGTCTTGGGGCATAAAGTTTCTGAAAGAGGTATTGAAGTTGATAAAGCCAAGGTTGGTGCTATTGAAAAGATGCCATGTCCCAAGGACATCAAAGGTATAAGAAGTTTCCTTGGTCACGCCGGATTTTATAGAAGGTTCATTAAGGACTTCTCAAAAATTTCTCGGCCTCTGACTAATTTATTGCAAAAATGTATACCATTTGTCTTTGATGATGATTGTGTAGAAGCATTTGAAACACTTAAGAAATCATTAGTCTCTGCACCTGTTGTTCAGCCACCTGATTGGAATTTACCCTTTGAAATTATGTGTGATGCTAGTGATTATGCTGTAGGTGTTGTTCTAGGGCAAAGAGTTGATAAGAAATTAAATGTTATTCATTATGCTAGTAAGACTCCAGACAATGCTCAAAGAAATTATGCTGCTACTGAAAAAGAGCTTTTAGCAGTTGTATTTGCTTGTGATAAGTTCAGATCTTATATTGTTGATTCTAAAGTAACTATTCAAATTGATCATGCTGCTATTAAATATCTTATGGAAAAGAAAGATGCTAAACCTAGACTTATTAGATGGGTTCTCTTGGTACAAGAATTTGATTTGCATATTGTTGATAGAAAGGGAGCTGAGAACCCCATTGCAGACAACTTGTCTAGGTTAGAAAATATTCTTGATGACCCACTACCTATTAATGATAGCTTTCCTGATGAACAATTAAATTTTATAAATACTTCTCGTAGTACTCCATGGTATGCTGATTATGCTAATTATATTGTTGCTAAATTTATACCACCTAGCTTCACATACCAACAAAAGAAAAAGGTTTTCTATGACTTGAGACATTACTTTTGGGATGACCCACATCTTTATAAAGAAGAATTAGATGGTGTTATTAGACGTTGTGTACCTAAGCATGAACAGGAATAGATCCTACGCAAGTGTCACTCCGAGGCTTATGGAGGACACCACGCTGGAGATAGAACTGCACATAAGGTATTGGAATCTGGTTTTCATTGGCCTACTCTCTTCAAGGATGCCCGTAAGTTTGTCTTGTCTTGTGATGAATGTCAAAGAATTGGTAATATTAGTAAACGTCAAGAAATGCCTATGAATTATTCTCTTGTTATTGAATCGTTTGATGTTTGGGGCTTTGATTATATGGGACCTTTTCCTGCCTCTAATGGATACACACATCTTCTAGTTGCTGTTGATTACGTTACTAAGTGGGTAGAAGATATTCCAACTAGTAGTGCTGATCATAACACTTCTATTAAAATGCTTAAAGAAGTTATTTTCTCGAGGTTTGGAGTCCCTAGATATTTAATGACTGATGGTGGTTTACACTTTATTCATGGTGCTTTCCGTAAAATGCTTGCTAAATATGATGTTAATCATAGAATTGCATCTCCTTATCACCCTCAGTCTAGTGGTCAAGTAGAGTTGAGCAATAGAGAGTTCAAATTAATTTTGCAAAAGACTGTTAATAGGTCTAGAAAGAATTGGTCCAAGAAACTTGATGATGCATTATGGGCTTATAGAACTGCATACAAAAATCCTATGGGTATGTCACCGTATAAAATGGTTTACGGAAAAGCATGTCACTTACCTCTCGAACTAGAAAATAAGGCATATTGGGCTATTAAAGAGCTCAACTATGATTTTAAACTTGCCGGTGAGAAGAGGTTATTTGATATTAGCTCACTTGATGAATGGAGAAGCCAAGCTTATGAAAATGCCAAGTTGTTTAAAGAAAAAGTTAAAAGATGGCATGACAAAAGGATACAAAAGCATGAGTTTAATGTAGGTGATTATGTATTGCTATACAACTCTCGTTTAAGATTTTTTGCAGGAAAACTTCTCTCTAAATGGGAAGGCCCCTATGTTATCGAAGAGGTCTATCGTTCCGGTGCCATAAAGATCAACAACTTCGAAGGCACAAATCAGAAGGTGGTAAACGGTCAAAGAATTAAACATTATATCTCAGGTAATCCCATAAATGTAGAAACCAATATTATTGAAACCGTAACCCCGGAGGAATACATAAGGGACACTTTCCGGAATGTTTCAGACTCCAAAAAGGAATAGGTATGTGGTACGGTAAGTAAACCGACTCCAAAACAATTTTTAAGGCAATATTTCTCCATTTTGGAATATTTAGAAAAATAGAAAAATAAGTAGCAGTCCGGGGAGGACACGAGGGCGCCCCTACCTCGTGAGCACCTCGTGTGCCTTCCGGACTCCGTTTTCTTGCACGTTACGTATTTTGGTCGGTAAAAATTCATTATATATTCTCCCGAAGGTTTTGACTCCCGTATCACGCAAACCTCCTTTGTTTTTGTTTTCGAGTTGTCCTGTTGCAGATTAAATCAACATGTCTTCCCAGGATTCGAAAGGAGAAAGCTATGTGGATGATTACTTAGCAAATCCAAAGGTCTATGGAGATGTGGAACACGATGGATGGACCACGGAAGAAGAAGAGGACTATGAACCCAAGGGGAAGGAGGAGACGAGCTCAGATGAAGATGAAACACCATTACCTCAAGCTGGGGACATGCACGTGGAGTTCAAAAAGTCAAGTCTCCCTGATAGGTTAAAGAAACCCAAGTTCGAGTTTATCCCTTTTCGTCTCTTGCAGGAAAATAAGCAGGACCTATGCAAAAAGATATTAACCCTGGAGTGGGAGATTGATGATCTGAGGGATCAAAATGCCGTCCTCAAGCGCAAATTAAGGGAGAAGCCTAAGCCATCAACTAAGCCAACATCATCACCACCTTCTTCACCGACAAAGGAGATATAATCACATGAGTATGGGCACTCCCCTTGGCAACTGCCAAGCTTGGGGGAGGTGCCCCGGTATCGTATCACAATCACAACTCCTATCTTTACCGTTTTTCTTAGTTCGATCCTATTAGTAGTATCTTGATCTAGTAGAATAAAGTTTATGGCATGATCTAGTTTTGAGTTTGCTTTATGATCTCTCTTTGTAATCGAGTCCGTGAGCTATATATAATAAAGATTAGTGTTGAGTCAAGGGCTTGATTATTTTTCCATGATCTTGGGTGAATAAAAGAAAAGAGAAAAAGAATAAAAAGAAACAAAAAGTTCATATTGATCTTATTGAGAGTAATGACTTCACATAGAAAGAGTACGATGATTAAAAGTTGTTGGGAGTTGGCAGACATAGCTTTGGTCATTGTTGCAATTAATAGGAAGTAATAAGGAAAGAGAGGTTTTCACATATAGATATATTATCATTGACATCTTTTATGATTGGGAGCACTCATTAAAATATGACATGCCAAAGAGTTGATGTTGGACAAGGAAGATAACGTAATGAGTTATGTCTTTCTTATATCTAAGATAAAGTATGTTGTCATGGATCCTCTAACTTGTTGAGCTTGCCTTTCCCCCTCATGCTAGCCAAATTCTCAGCACCAAGTAGAAATACTACTTGTGCTTCCAAATACCCTTAAACCAGTTTTGCCATGAGAGTCCACCATATCTACCTATGGATTGAGTAAGATCTTTCAAGTAAGTTGTCATCGGTGCAAGGCAATAAAAATTGCTCTAAATATGTATGATTGATTGGTGTGGGAGAAATAAGCTTTATACGATCTTGTGATGTGGAAGTAATAAAAGCGACGGACTGCATAATAAAGGTTCATATCACAAGGGGCAATATAAAGTGACATTCTTTCGCATTGAGATTTTGTGCATCCAACCATAAAAGCGCATGGCAACCTCTGCTTCCCTCTGCGAAGGGCCCATCCTTTATTATTATCTTCTACCTTATGCAAGAGTCATGGTGATCTTCACCTTTTCTTTTTCATTTTATCCTTTGGCAAGCTCAGCATGTTGGAAAGAACATGATATATATATCTAATTGGATGTAGGGGAGCATGAACCATTATTGTTGACATTACCCTTGAGGTAAAAGGTTGTGGGGCAAAACTATAAGCCCCTATCTTTCTCTGTGTCCGATTAAAACTCCGTAACCACAAGTATTGCATGAGTGTTAGCAATTATGGAGGACTAAATGATAGTTGAGTATGTGGACTTGCTTTTTAGCTCTGACATAGACTCTTTCCGATGTTATGATAAATTGCAATTGCTTCAATGATTGAGATTATAGTTTGCCGGAGCCCAATAAGGTTTATGATTTATACTTTTGCATTGTGAATAGATCATCACTTGAACATAAGTAATCATATGACAAAATCTATATATGTTGTTGTTATGAGAATAATCATGATGCCTTCATGTCCGTATTTTATTTTTATCGACGCCTCTACCTCTAAACATGAGGACATATTTATCGTTATCGGCTTTTCGCTTGAGGACAAGCGAGGTCTAAGCTTGGGGGAGTTGATACGTCCATTTTGCATCATGCTTTTATATCGATATTTATTGCATTATGGACTGTTATTTCACTTTATGTCACAATACTTATGACTATTCTCTCTTATTTTACAAGGTTTACATAAGGAGGGAGAATGCCGGCAGCTGGAATTCTGGGCTGGAAAAGGAGAAAATATTAGAGACCTATTCTGCGCAACTCCAAAAGTCCTAAAACTCCACGGAACATCTTAAAATAAAGAAAGAAAAATCCTCGCCAAAGATGAAGGCCAGGGGGCCCACACCCTGCTCACGAGGGTGGGGGGCGCCCCCCCTAGGGCGCGCCCCCTACCTCGTGGGCCCCCTGGTGGCTCTCCGATGTCCATCTTCTCCTATATGAGGTCTTGCGATGAGAAAAAAAGAGGGAGGAACTTTTTGGGACGAGACTCCGCCGCCACGAGGCGGAACCTTGGCGGATCCAATCTAGAGCTCCGGCAGAGCTGTTCTGCCGGGGATACTTCCCTCTAGGAGGGGGAAATCATCACCATCGTCATCACCAACGCTCCTATCATCGGGAGAGGGCAATCTCCATCAACATCTTCACCAGCACCATCTCATCTCCAAACCCTAGTTCATCTCTTGTATCCAATTCTTGTCTCAAAGTCTGGGATTGGTGCTAGTAGGTTGCTAGTAGTGTTGATTACTCCTTGTAGTTGATGCTAGTTGGTTTATTTGGTGGAAGATCACATGTTCAGATCCTATATGCATATTATTACCCCTCTGATTATGAACATGAATATGCTTTGTGAGTAATTACGTTTGTTCCTGAGGACAAGGGAGAAGTCTTGCTATTAGTAGTCATGTGAATTTGATATTCGTTTGATATTTTGATAAGATGTATGTTGTCTAGCCTATAGTGGTGTTATGTGGACGTCGACTACATAACACTTCACCATTATTTGGTCCTAGAGGAAGGCATTGGGAAGTAATAAGTAGATGATGGGTTGCTAGAGTGACAGAAGCTTAAACCCTAGTTTATGCGTTGCTTCGTAAGGGGCTGATTTGGATCCATATGTTTCATGCTATGGTTAGGTTTACCTTAATACTTTTGTTGTAGTTGCGGATGCTTGCAATAGAGGTTAATCATAAGTGGGATGCTTGTTCAAGTAAGAACAACACCCAAGCACCGGTCCACCCACATACCAAACTATCAAAGTATTGAACGCGAATCATATGAACGTGATGAAAACTAGCTTGACGATGTTCCCATGTGTCCTCGGGAGCGCTTTTCCTATTATAAGAGTTTGTTCCAGCTTGTCCTTTGCTACAAAAAGGATTGGGCCACCTTGCTACACTTTATTTACTTTTGTTACTTGTTGCTCGTTACAATCTATCTTATCACAAAACTATCTGTTACCACTAATTTCAGTACTTGCAGAGAATACCTTGCTGAAAACCGCTTATCATTTCCTTCTGCTCCTCGTTGGGTTCGACACTCTTACTTATCGAAAGGACTACGATAGATCCCCTATACTTGTGGGTCATCAGGGGGGCGCCCTCCACCCTTGTGGGCCCCCCGTTGCTCCACCGACGTACTTCTTCCCCCTATATATATCCACGTACCCCCCAAACATCCAGGAGCACCATGAAAACCTAATTCCACCGCTGCAACCTTATGTACCCGAGAGATCCCATCTCGGGGCCTTTTCCGGAGCTCCGCCGGAGGGGGCATTGATCACGGAGGGCCTCTACATCAACTCCATGGCCTCTTCGGTGATGTGTGAGTAGTTTACTTCTGACCTACGGGTCCATAGTTATTAGCTAGATGGCTTCTTCTCTCTCTTTGGATCTCAATACAATTTTCTCCTCGATCTTCTTGGAGATCTATTTGATGTAATCTTCTTTTGCGGTGTGTTTGTCGAGATCCCATGAATTGTGGGTTTATGATCCAGATTATCTATGAACAACATTTGATTCTCCTCTGAATTCTTTTATGTATGATTGGTTTATCTTTGCAAGTCTCTTCGAATTATCATTTTGGTTTGGCCTACTAGATTGATCTTTCTTGCAATGGGAGAAGTGCTTAGCTTTGGGTTCAATCTTGCGGTGCTCGATCCCAGTGACAGAAAGGGAACCGACATGTATTGTATTGTTGCCATCGAGGATAAAAAGATGGGGTTTATATCATATTGCATGAGTTTATCCCTCTACATCATGTCATCTTCCTTAAAGTATTACTCTATTCTTATGAACTTAATACTCTAGATGCATGCTGGATAGCGGTCGATGTGTGGAGTAATAGTAGTAGATGCAGAATTGTTTCGGTCTACTTGTCTCAGACATGATGCCTATATACATGATCATACCTCGATATTATCATAACTATGCTCAATTCTATCAATTGCTCGACAATAATTTGTTTACCCACCGTAATACTTATGCTCTTGAGAGAAGCCACTAGTGAAACCTATGGCCCCCGGGTCTATCTTCCATCATATTAATCTTCCAACACTTAGTTATTTCCTTTGCCATTTATTTTACTTTGCATCTTTATTTCTCTATCATAAAAATACCAAAAATATTATCTTATCATATCTATCAGATCTCACTCTCATAAGTGACCATGAAGGGCTTGACAACCCCTTTATCGCGTTGGTTGTGAGGTTCTTATTTGTTTGTGTAGGTGTGTGGGACTTGAGCGTGATCTCCTACTGGATTGATACCTTGGTTCTCAAAAACTGAGGGAAATACTTACGCTACTTCGCTGAATCACCCTTTCCTCTTCAAGGGAAACCCAACGCAGTGCTCAAGAGGTAGCAGTCTTTGATGTCGTCCTTTGTATGAGAGCCTCCCGTGGCTGCGTTGGCCCCTTTAAGACAAGGGTCCCACAGATATGTCGAGTGTGGGCCATGGCGGTCTTGCTTAGCGGGATGGTATCAACCAACCCTCAAAAATGCTCACCCACGCTTCTTCTAAGGTGGCATGCAGATCTTTGTCAAGATCTAAGAGAGAAGATATCTATCTCAAAGGAAGAGGTTGGCACCTCTCTGCTAGCAAGCAGCTTGAGGATGGCAGCCCTTGGCTAACTACAAAATCTAGAAGGAGTCCATACCACACTCCGCCTCCCGACAACGCGATGGTGTTCAGATCTTTGTCAAGACTTAACCTCATGATGCAGATTTTGTGAAGGCACTCACTGGCAAGACCATCATCCCTGAGGAGGAATCCTATGATACCATTGACAATGTCAAGGTCAATATTACCAAGAGAAGACATCACCTTCCTAGAAACAAGCATCCTGGCAATGCGCGCTAGGGGACCATCCCACCAACGGCCCTTTCCTGCGGAGACTACTCCCGGGTCTACATCGGTGGGCCTGGTGGTAGGCATGTCATGGTATGCTGTGGTGCATGACAACCTAACACAAGGAGAAGCTGCCATGAGGTAGTACGGGTGAGGGCGTGGGTGATTCACCGCCCCTTTTCTTGTGCGCGTGCGACCTCCCAAGCAACGTGTCATGGTAAAAGGTGTTCATCAGTAGACCTGCTATGACAAGAGAAGCGTCGATGCCCCGAGAAGGGTGCAAGGTGATGTGGCACCCCCTTTTGGATACAGTGAACTACCACTGTATCCAGCCGAGAGGCCGCATACGCCAACCCAGGAAATCAACCTGGTGCATGCTTTTACAATCCATGGGTAACAGTGTAAGATCCATTCGACAAAAGAATGCTTTATTGATCTATACACTTTACGGAGTTAGCATATAGGGTCCCAAGTCTCAACATTGTGTGGAGGTCGGAACGTTCAAGTAGTCGGGGTGACTACTTTAGAGATGACTGCAGAGGGAACTTCTACAATGGTAGCGGCACGGTCGTAGCGTAGCTCCACTTTATAGGGATCTGACTGGGTTGCTCTCTTGCCTAGTGTCGCATCAACTTCGTCTCCTTAATTGCTTCATACCTAACCATGTTAAAAGTCTCTAAGTACATTTGAATATACTCACAGGCTAAATCTTGTAGCATAAAGCACCCAAGAAATACTCCAAGTTACTCAAGCACGAAACTGCTCTAACACCAATAAACATCAACAACAACTTAGTACGAACATCTACCAAGTCTTATCTACTCAGGTACAATGGTACTACAACTCCAATGCTTAGCTAGCCACAATAACTAGTACAACTATGACAAGCTAAAGTTTGTCCTCAACGTGATCACTTACTAGATACCAAGTCGTCATCACTAAATTTATTCCTCCAAATACTTCAAGTTTTATTATTGCTACGGTTCACTTTGTTATCTTACCAATTATTTGTAATTTTTTAGCTCACTAGCTCAAAGTCATACTCCGAAGGTATGATCACTTATGTGATAATTAAAGTCTATTCACCGAGTGTGATCAATACTACTGCTTAGTAAACACTTGAAATAATAACTGTACAACAAAAAGAAGAAGAACAGCATGAAGAACAATCATTTCATGTTCCTTGTGGTCCTCCGGCCATCTTTCTCAAGGCATTGTTTAAGTTTTCACATCCACGACGCAGGCCGCTCACACCAATATTTTGTCATCTCAACTCTTGTTCTTAAAGTTTATACCTCTGACTTGATAATCCCTGTGTGACTTCCCCAAACTTTGTCCAATACCAAGGACGCGGCTATTCTCTAAACACACACTCTGTAGAGGTTGTACACTTTACCCACACCATAGACTCCCAGTCTAACAAATGTCGTTTACAGTATAGCACTCTTACCGTGTCTCCATCCTCCCGCGGGCTAGCCCTGGGTCAAGGGGATCTAGGATCTGCCACCCCGTGGCCCTACTCTTCCACTCTAGGAATACAACTACACTTTTAGATATATCCTTGACGGCCCTCTAACTTTGGACGGCAACTTCCCCATGAAGGAATACTACTCATCGAGGTTTCCCTCTTTGGAGACACGAGAAAGAGACATAACTATAAACCAAAATAAGGCCTTCCCACAAAGGAAAATGTGGTCGTACTGGTAAGTTCAGTTCTATGTCGCATTTGTTTTACCCAGCCTGGAGGAGGTTGTTATTTAGTTGCTGGTTCAATAGTGTAACGATGTGCTCCTCCAACATTAGCCTTGCACAAAAGTAAACAAGCAACAATAATAAATCACTACAACCTATCTCTAGTAATACTACTACTAGCAAGAAAGATAAGGGGTAACAACAATAACAACTTATAGTACAACAAAAATAAATGACTACAAGTAAGTTAAAGTGCAACAATAACTAATTTTAGTACAACAAAGTAAACAACAATAAATAAACCAACCGAGAAAACTTGAGGGCAGAAACAGACACAAAAAGGCAAATAACATGCAGAAATAGCAACGAGTGAATACTCAGGGTCTACGTTAGAGAAATTGACTTGCCTCGACACTTGCGGCCTACCGGGGGGTTCGAGTAGTGCCCGGTAGAATGGTGGAGGATTCCGGTCATCCGAAACGACCTAAAAAGAGCCAAGGGGCAAAATGGTCTTTATAGTGTGTGCAACTATGGTGGAAGTGGTCTTGTCGGGAAGTGTGCAACGAGTGAAGCACGTGGGCATTGGTTTCGTCGAAATCGGAGTTGTGGGTGAAAAGATATGGGTGGTGGAAGGGCATGGGCTAATCTATAAATAAAACCTTCACATCTGGTCCCTGGTGGCTTTCCGGCGCCTTCTCTGTCAATACACTTTCCACTGTAAAAGCGTATTTTAGCCTAATACATTTTCCGGAGAGGAAAACAACTTTGCTCCAGTACGCCTCCCAAAGTGGAAAGCGTATTATTCGGTTTACCCTTCCACTTAACCGGGTGACCATAGCCTGGGTCGCTTACATGCGGGCCTCATCTCCTTTCTCTCTCTCCTCCTGGCTTCTTCTTCTACACGTCGACCGAAGCAGAGAAGCACCGACCGTCCAGGTTGCCATAGCCCTGGTGGGCGAGGGCTGGCGTGGCGTACATGAGCAGTACATGCGTACGTAGCACAGGGCTGGTCGAGCGAGCTCAGGGGTCGTATTGCCTTCGCATTCTAGACTTTAGGGACCGTATTAGATCAGTTTCTGAGTTTAAGGACTGTTTTAGAACTTGCCAGCAAGTTCAGGGATGGTTGAAGCATTTTACTCGCATAATAATAACTAATTAAACCAGATTTATAATTCATAAGGCATGATTAAATTAATGGGAGGAATAAAATCTTGATTAAATCGGTGGTCGGACGGGCAAACTTTGTGAGGCTTGATAAAATTAATGGGAGAAATAAGTAGTTTCAAATTTTTATTCATTTTGTATTGTAGATCTTAATATTCTCTTTATAAATAACTTTTGTCAAACATACATACATTTGACTTGAATGAAACTGATGCACCTTATATTTCATATATATTTTGTGACAAATGTTCTAAGAGTTGCAAAAATTCATTATGAAATCGCATTTGTGAAAGGCGTGGCGAAAAAATCGATACTTTAAAAATGCTACTTTCAAAAGCATTTTGGAGCACTGTATTTTTTTGCCGCGACTTCCACAAATGTGATTCCATGATTAAATTTTGGAAGCTCTCATAACATTTATCAATGTTTGTCACAAAATAAATTCATATTTTACTATTCATCCAAGCTCATTCAAGCTCGGGTTGAGAAGGTGACTTTTTGTTCAATTCCTATTAGAGGCGCACACTTTGTAATTTTTTGCTCGCTACAACGCCTGCAGATGGGCCAGGCCAGCATGGTTCTGTGCGTGCGTCACGTGTCTAGTACATTAAATGGGCTGGATACTTTTTGGTGCCCACTATGTTTCTTCGGGAGCCTCGCAACGATCACTTGCGGGTGGGCTGAAAGCGCGCCATGTATTGCGCTCTGGGAGCTTCATCTGATTTTTTTAAAAAAATTCCACACATGTTTTTGGCTTTTAAAACTGGGTTTTTCCTATTTTTTTGAATTTTTGATTTTCTATCAGTCTTCCTTAGCTTTTGGACCAAATTCTTTTCATGAAAATAAAAAAAAAATAATGCAAAAAAAACATGTTTTCTATTTTGTTGCTTCCGCTAGAGGCACGGTTTTGCTTTCGCAAGAGGCACGACCGTGCCTCTCAAAAATTAAAAAAATGTTTTTTTGTTTTCTTTTTCTTCCTTGAAAGGCAGGGTTGTGCTTTCGCGAGAGACACAGTTGTGCCTCAACGGAGAAATATACGTGTTTTTTCCTTTCACGAGAGGCACACATTTTGCTTCCGTGAGAGACACGGCTGTGCCTCTCAGAAAAAAAAAATGCATTTTCTATCTTTTTCTTTCCGCGAAAGGCGCGACCGTGCCTCTCGAAAAGGAAAAAACATATTTTCTATTTATTTTTCTTCCGGGAGAGGCACGGCCGTGCCTCACGGAAACGAAAAAAACGAGTTTTCTCTTTTTTTTCCTTTCGCGAGAGGCATTGTTTTGCTCACGCGAGAGGCGCCATTGTACTTTCGTGAGAGGCACGGCCGTGCCTCTTTCGGGAAGGAAAAAACCATGCTTCCGGTTCGGTTTCTTTGTCCGATTTTTTCATAAAATAAGTTCGTCAAACTTATCGACGTGAGATCTAGTTTTGAAGATCTCGATGTGAGGAATCCAACGGCGAAAACGGTTGGAGATTTGGACGCAGGGTTTAAGATATAAATCGTTTTGAACAAACAGATCTACAAAAAGAACAGAAAACTCACAAGTTGTGATAAATGACGCACATGCAGCGTGCCGCTTGTCATAACCTGAGAAAATGAGAGCGACCTTTGCAAGTAGTACTTCTCAATTAGTGATTTCGCTTATAACATTTCAACAAAGCGGTGGACACACCACCCCTCCATTGCTACCTATTTGGAATGGCCCATGCAGGCTAATTTTTTCATTGATTTCTCATTTTGTATTCATTTTATGTTTTATTTTCCCCTTTTTGTTTTGAGTTTTTTATTTGCTTTTCCATTTTTATTTTTATCAATTTCGTGAACTTTTCACGGTTTTAGTGAATTTTCCCAAATTTGATTTTTTTCCCATATTTTTGGCTAAATTTTTTATTTTAAATTCCTGATTTTTTCTAAAATGTATGAACTTCTTTCTAATTTTGTGAACTTTCTTGAATTACAATTTTTTCAAATATTTTAAGAGCTTGTGTTTGAAATTCGTGAAGTATTACCATTTTTGTGTACTTTTGCCAAACTTTGAACATTCCAAGTCTCGAACTTTTTAAAAAGTTTCTGAACTTTTCTCACATTTGTGAACTTTTTTAAAAATTTGATGAACCTTTCCAAATTTGTTGATTTTTTCAAACTTTCTGATCACTTTTTCATCTTTGGACTTTTTATTTCTCAAATTATTGAAACTATTTAAAACCCGTGAACTTTTTCTGAACACGTCAATTTTTTAAAATTCATGAAAAAAAATCAAAATCCTGATTTTTATTGAAAGAATCACACTTTTCCTCAAAAAGTCAATCGGTCAGTGGTGGAACGGTGAACTTCGACCGGTCAACCATGATCAGTCAACTGTGAACCAATCGACCAGAGAACTGGAAGAAACCACACATCACGAGCAAGCGCTCGCCTAATGGTTGTGCCGGCCCAAGAGTGGACGCGCGTGAGTGTTGTGTTCGCTAACCGGCGCATAAGGCGTCAAATAGGAGTACGGGAGCTCCTACTCCGCGCCTTCAGCGCCATCTAACCAACTGGCGCTCGCAGCAGCGTCTTGCTGGGCTGGCCCACAAATGTGTAGCGCCAGCGGAAAAAAATTCCTAAAAAGAGTTGCTGCGGCGAGGATTCAAACTCACGCCTTACATTCTAAACCGGCCAGGCTAACCACTGAAGCTACCTAGTACTTGAGGTACGTAATACCTCGATCATAAGTAAGGATAATATGGGCTGTGTGGTTTCAAAAAAATGAAAGACCACAGATTAAAAAAAGTTAGTGATTTTTTTTCAAAAATGAAAAGGCTCACGTATTAAAAAAATTAGACAAATAATGAAAAATGTTCACCAAATTTAAAAAAGATCACTAATTTAAGAAAATGTCCTAAGTTTGAAAAAAGTTCACAAATTTGAAAAAGTTCACGTGAAACAAAGAAGTTCAAATAAAGTTCACTAATTTGAGAAAAAAGATCATGAATTTGAAAACAGTTTCATCAATGTTTTAAAAAACTTCATCATATTGAAAGAAAGTTCATCATTTTTGAAAAAAAGTTCATCAAATTTGAAAAAAAAGTTCATGGATTTGGAAAAAGTTCATCGATTTTGAAAAAAGGTTCAAGTACTTTGGAAAAAGTTCATCGATTTGGAATTTTTTTACATCAAATGTGAAAAAAGTTCATCCAATTTTAAATAAGTTCATCGAATTTGAAAATAAGTTCATCAATTTTGAAAAAAGTTCAATGAATCTGAAAAAACCGTGCACTAAAGAAAACAAAGAAAGATGAGAAAAAAGAAAAGAGAGTAAAATAAAAGAATAAAAAAGGAAATCGAAGTGAAGAACGAAATAAAAAAAGAGAAAAACGAGCTAACTATTCACTTGCGGGAGAGTGCCCCTGGTGGCTATAGCCATGAACTTGTAACAAGTGGGCGCCTGTTTGAATCCCCGTTGCCGCACACTTTTTGCGATTCAAAAACATGAAAAAAGAACAGAACTGGCCGGCCCAATTAGAAACACCTGCAGGCGCCGTTTGGCGAACCGGCGTATAAGCGCCAAATTGGAGCTCGTCAAAGAGGAGCTCCCTGGAAAACAAGTTGTTTGATGTACACGATACTCCAATGGGACCGTATTTTAACCCAATTCAATGTTGGGCTTTGAAATAAACAGATAGCAGTGAATGGATCTCTAGATTCACACCTATTTCTTTTACTTCTTCTGGGAGACTGTATTTGATGCTCTTTTCTTGTCAAATTGACACGCACGGCCTCCCACCCCCACCTCCACCCCACTGAGCCAACAAAAAAGCAGGTGGTACAATGAATATTCCCAAAAAATTAATAGTAATGTGTATGACCTAGGACCTCATGTTCAAGCCTAGCCACTTGAGTTGACAAGCTTTTGTGTTTAATAGGCAGCACGGAAACATAAGGGCTACGAGCAGCGACATATCTTCAAGTTCAAACGTGATTTTTTTTTCAAATTTCCAACGCAATTTTCTAATATTTCTTTAATATTGTTAGAATTTTTTTTAATAGGGGTGTTTTTAATTCGGAATAGTTTTTGAAATACACATTTTTTTAACTTTCGAATAATTTCTGAACATGTGAAATTGTTTTGAAACATTTTTTTTTTGAAAAACACGAATGATTTTAGAAATACAAACAATTTTTTGGAATTGCGAACAAGATTTGAGTTTTTTGAATCCTTTTTGAATTTGTTATTTTAAATCATGAACAGATTTAGAAAACATGAATAATTTTTGGAAACATTAACATTTTTTAAATCCTAACTATTTTCTGAAAATGTGTTTTTTTAAATTGGTGAACAATTTTGAAATTTTCCTCATTTCCGAAACTTGTGAAATTTTTGAGAAACATGAAGAAAGTTTGAAAATGTTAACAGTTTTTTAATGCCCCCAAACATTTTTGAAAGAATGAACAAACTTTGAAAACATGAGCGAAAAAAGGAATATTAAAAAAATAAAAGATACAGAAAAAAAGGAAAATAGAAAAGAAATGAAAAAACTAAAGATACTACTACCTCCGTCTCGGTGAATAAGTCATTCACGTAGTTCTAGGTCAATGATTTATATATCTAAATATATATTATATGTGACAAAAAATATATATTTAGAAACTACATCCGTGTAGAAATCTAGTGATATACTTTTCATGACATATAACATATATTTAATTCCTCAAATCGGCGACCTAGAATTACGTGAATGACTTATTCACCTAAACGGAGGTAGTAGTAAAAATTGGAATAGGAAAACCAAAAGAACCAAAGCTTGAAGAATGTTCCTAAAACCAATGGAAAACCAAACAGCAAAACCTAAAAAAGTGCTGGCTAAACATGGCTGGCTCATCCCAAGCTCTCGTGTGCAAATGTTCGGCTATTTGCCACAGTGTGCAAGAAATAAGGAATTCCGTAGCAGCTGCTGCTCCGAGAACGAGCAAGAAATTAATCGGACAAGGCGTTGATTATTTTGCACTTGCTATTTCGTAGTTTCTCGAAACAGGCTTTCGTCTTGCTTTAAAGATAAAGTACAAACCAAAGTAAACGGCCAAACTATATAAGGTAGTGACAAAGCTATGTTACACAACAGATCCCAAGTAATCAGACAACCTAACCGCACTAAGTAAGTGGTTGAAAGGTAACACAGGTAGGCTTGAATACAACACCTTGATACACCCTAGGACACCTAACCTCCACAACAATGCCCCCGGGAGGGAAACGGCGCTACGCTACGCGTCGCAGCTGCCGAGACCGATAGGGCCAAAGGTCTTCACCGGGAATCCTGGCATGGGGAGAATAACCACGACGACGTCTTCAAGAGAAGAAAGGCACCGGGAAACGTCTCCTTCGTTGGCGCCAAAGCGGGAAGCTTTCGCTCGACCACTCATATGTGCTACCACGATGAGCACAAACCGGTAGTTCCAGATTTGGACCCATGATAGAGAGTGAGCCTGAAGCACCCGCCACTAAACCCCTCGCCGCCCAGATGACCAAGAAGCATAGCCACCATTGTCGCCATGATGCCGGCCGGAGAGCCAAACATGTGGCCCACCATCCATGGTCGCCATCCTGACATCCATGCCCCTAGAGACCGCCAACCTTCCACGTCAAAACCACCCAATGCTGGTAGGAGGAGTGGAAGACACCTCCTTCCAATCCTAGCACAAGGTCTAGGTCTCCGCCTCCACCTGCGTCCCGAGTCTGTCTCAATGGTCCGAGAGAGATACAACCTAGTGACCACCGACGGTCACCACACTGAGCAAGCTTGAACGCCGCCATGCTTGTGAGCATTAGAGTCGATCTGCCCGACGACATAACGGAGACCGAAGAGCCCAACTCGGACCGATGCCACCAACAAATAATAGGTAAGCAGAGCACAACATGAAGGTAACCAATGCAGACCAAGTCGCCCTCCCGTACCTGCACACCACAAGAGAGTTGTAGCTCTTTAACCAGAGTAGATTTTTTGACAAAGGATATATTTTATTATTTTGAAATGGAGCATCAAGAGGACGCAGACGAATGACAACATGCCTCTGTGTAGCTATATGATGCATATAGCCAACACCAACACAAAAAAATCACACCGGCAGCAAAATCAAACAAGACCGAAGCTATGCCTTGATGGGGTAACTGCAAAAAAACTCGGAAGCAATAGAAACAAGGACCAACAATCTACAATATCAACCATACTAGCACCAACCATCTTTTGACATCACCAGAATAATGAGAAGAATTCTCCATCAGCAACACTTGTAGGAAGGGGATGGTGCTCAAGGGCAACAATCGCTGGATTCAACCACCGAAGGTCAGATCATAGTTTACACCCTAAATAACAAGCCCGAGCAAATTCAAGCATTGCCTTCAACAAGGAAACAACACAACAAACACCATCATTCCCAAGTATAACAAATAAGGGTCAAACCTTGTGTGTGCATCCCGAAGCTCGAGACTGATGCTTGAGAAGAACCACCAAATCAAAGTCATCACGACCACGCCTTTTCGCAATATCACCAGCTACATGAATAGCATGGTCTTAACTTAAGAGGCTATGCTAGTTAAGACCATGCTCGCACAAGCAAACAGTCATGCCGCAACAAGAATCAGCCGCCACCAACAACACCGATCCATGGCGTCACTTGTGCGCCCGATAGAGAATTGTCATATCGGAAAGAAACAACCATATGTTGTCGTCCTCATGCCTGTAGAAGCAATCGTCGCTACCAGCGTCTCACCAACAAAGATTGCTGACCCGGTCAAAAAATCCTTCGCCGACACTGCAGACCCATGTTCTTTGCCTTAAGTCACCATCCACAGATCGCACCTCCGGAGCAACAACACCAAACTCAAGATCGTATCCGATGCACGCTGCCCTAAAGTGAAGTGGAGACGAATCTGAGTACCATGCCCGCAGATGGCGCCGCACACCACCGTCCGAGTAGCACCGCACCGTCATATCTAGGCCTTGTCCTGGTCCAACCATCGCCGCAACACCTTCCATGCATCCCTGACGTAGCTCAAGGATGCCACACCGTTGGTAGCCGTAGCTCACGCCCCGCTAGGGGATGCCGCGTTCAACCATCTATCACTGGTGCCTAGCAGCCCAACACGCGCCGATGCGCCTCTCGAATCCACAACCCAACTAAGGCGCAAGCCGCCGCCTGAAAGAGCCTTTTTGCTGCCGTCAGCCGCACGGGCTTCGGTCAGTGGTGACGCGGCAAGAATAAAGGGAGGAAAGGTGGCGGGGCTAGTGTTTGGTGATGGCGATAGCCAAATCACCTGATCCAGGTGAAGCCGGGATGCTTTTCTATTCCAGATCTTCGCGTAGT
Source organism: Triticum aestivum (assembly GCF_018294505.1). Classification (NCBI taxonomy): domain Eukaryota; kingdom Viridiplantae; phylum Streptophyta; class Magnoliopsida; order Poales; family Poaceae; genus Triticum; species Triticum aestivum. The sequence goes on along the minus strand of NC_057794.1, from coordinate 152,846,087 downwards.
GTGCGACCAACCAAAAGTAGATGTTCGAAACTAAAGTGATGTTTTTTACATGAAAACCGAAGTAATTGGACCAAGTAATTGTAGAGGTTGTAAAGAATCGCTTTCCCCTTCTTTCCATGATGACGGAAATCCAATGGTTGCATCTCATAATTCTCCATTCCAACCTCTCACGGACATGTGTCGGTTCGGCTATTGGTTCCTTTCTGTGTGCCCTAATCTTGTTTCTAGCCAGAATTACACTTGCACGCACGTCACACATGCACGACTCCTTTCTCAAGTTGTTCTCTTCATCCACATTATATTTTCAGGGAATTACGATTCTCTTAGGGATACTATAGTATACAGGAGAAATTAGTTAATGTTTGAAAAAATAGGACCCTAATCCCTGGCAATAGTTCGCTGGGGAGGGGGGCTTCCTATATGGTGACCTACGCACTGGATTCCTTTGGAGCGTGCAATCATGGCCCGCCCGATGTGCATGGCGGGAAGCCCCCCCTTTTTTCTTTTCTATTTTCCGTTTTCCTATTAAAAATAATTCATCAATTAAAAAATGTTCATGATTTAAAAACTGTTTGGGAGATGATAAGAGCTCGCAGATTCAAAATATGTTCATGATATCAAAACAATGTTCGTGTATTCATAAAATGTCCACAATTTTAAATTATGTTAATGAATATTTTTAAAATGATCAATTTTCTTAAAATTGTCAAAATATTCAAAAAATGTTTTGGAATTTCAAAATTTGTTCCCAAATTTTAAGAAATGTTCACAAAATTCAAAAAATGCTCACTGATTCAAAAACTAATCATGAACTAAAAAATCATCAAAAATCAATTCTTGAAAGATGTTCCTAAATTTTAGAAAATTGTCGTTTTGTTGAGAGTTCCAAAAAATGTATGCAGTTTTCAAAAAAAAAAATATTCGTGATTTTAAAAAATGTTAACGAATTTGTGAAAAATGTACCAAATTTATAAAATGTTCATGAATTTGAAAAACAATGTTCATGATTTCAAAAAAATGTTTGCAAATTTGAAAGATGAATTGAAAATAAAAAATGAAAACTAAAAAAAAGAAAATGAAAGAGAATGGGATAATTAAAAAAATAAAAAGAAAGAAAGAAACAAAATGAAAGAAAAACAATAAAACCGGTTCAGGGAAGGTTCTAGAACTTTTCCCAAAGCTGATGTAATCCGAAAGACGGTCAGCCTATACAAAAACTAGATTGCTTCTTGGCGACCTACGCGCAGAATAAGAGACCGAGGGGGGGGGGGGGGGGGGGGGGGTTGCCTGCAGCGAACGTTTTTCGCCGTTCACTATGGTGGGGTGCCCTCCAACAATTCGTTCAATCTGGCCCATAGGTCTAGTTAACATTTATTTTTGTAAATAATGCAATCAACAAAAAAGACCCTAATTGCCATTATTTGAACTATACAAAATGACATGCTACTTTATTAAACTACCGTTAATCTAATTTATAAATTTAAAATGAGTATGATCAAAAGAAAAAAAAAGGCCATGTGATCTAGACAAAATAAATTTGCCTTGCTCACATTTTAAAACTGCCATCCTCTTGATATTTTTTATCTCACTAAGCCCCATATTAGATTCTATATTTTGATTTCCAAAACCATAAAAAGTCACACACAGGAATTGCCATAATCAAAAAATAAAAAAATGTCATGCCATAAAAAATAAAAATGCCATCCTCTTACTAATAAAATGGCATCCTCTTAAAAATAAAAATGCCATATTATTGACTATTAAGATGTCATGCTCTTAAGAATAAATTGATATCCTCTTATTAATAAAATGCCATGTCATTAATTATTAACACACCATGCTCTTAATAATAAAACTGCCATCCTCTTATTAAATAAATGTGATGTTATTAATTACTAAAATGCCATGCTCTTAATAATAATGAAAATGCCACGTGAGAAAGGAAAAAATGCCATGTTATTAGTTATGAAAATGTCATGCTCTTAATATTGAAAATGTCATGTGAGAAAGTAAAAATGCCATGTTTTGGAAGACAAAAAGTGACATGGTTTTAATAGAAAAGAATTTGCCATGCTACCTATACTAAAAATGCACACGGCAAGTTTAGAAAAAATCCCGTCTACAAAATAAGGATTTTTGTTCTTTCAAAAATGAAAATAAATTGGAATATTTGGATTTTTTAAAATGAAAAACGAATTTAAACAACCTTCAAAGTATATATAGCAACTTCTACTACAATGTTCACAAGACAGCTTGGGCCCAAGTGGTAAACTCCCTGTCATTGCTTAACAAGGTCATCGGAAACCCTGACGTGACACCATCCTTGCGCCGCGATTCGTGCCAGAAGATCGGACGGCTGCCGATGCGTTCGCTGGGAAATGTCAGATATCTGGCGTTCGTCATATAACATTTCCAAAAAAAAAAAAATCACTTAGCGTAGCTAAGCAGTTTGATGAAAACGGCCACCTAGCCCTCGGTACCAAAACATCAGGTATCTACTTGCGGTGTCCAAGTTAAGCTACACCACAGGGACTCTCTACATGCCCTTGAGATCCCCGTTTTCCTCACGCCAACTTGTGCTTCCTCTTGCCGTGGAACAATCGGCAAGCAATGCAAATCTTCGCACATCTCCTTCCGTGATACTATTACTCAATACTGCAGCAACCACTGGCATCTCCTGCAAGACTTTGTAGTACAAAAGTTGACAGAAGAACCTGCTTGTTGCACGCAGCTGGAGCTAGAAGTATATACTGCATTGCCCAGCTTGCTGGGTGCGTGAATGTTGCAAAGAATGGAATTAAAGTGCGGTGGCCAATTGCCAGGGTGAATGGGGAGGCCTTTGGAGCGCCGGGGCTGGGGCATCTAAAGCTGAAAGGGATAGGAAACAAACTTGCATGCGAACGGGCCGGACTAGTACAATTGATAGCTCCTATCAGTGTGACCTATCCATGTGGTTTCGCTTTCGTCCCAGTTGTCGACTTCCACCACCGTCGTTGATCGGGAACGGTGGGTTGGTGGTCGGCGAGCCATGAAACCCGGCCTTGGCACCGTGCCTTTGGGATGGCACAAATTCCAGATCTCAGAGACCAGGTTCAGATTACATGGAACATTACCATTTTGACTGAATCGCAGGCACTATGAGCCAGCATAAGTTTAGATCTCATAGCTCAACTGACCCATGTTGTGCAGCTTGAGAGCGCTACAAAATTATGCAGAATGTGGTAAGACATTTCCTGGGCTTGCAATCAGGTCTTTCAATAGGTTTGGTCGACCTGAAGATACATTCCATAACGGAACATCAAGTTCTGGCGTAACTTACCATGTAGTTCACGTGGTTTGATCTGAACATCTATGTGGCTTTCACACGTCTGATCCACTCTACGTCAACCGCCTCCTTGGAGCGACAAGTGCCACGTACTTCCCTGGACCCGCTAGCCCACCGTCTTTCCAGAGAAAAATCGCGTCGCCCTTATCCTCTTCCTCACGCCAGTCAAACCCAACGTCTAGTTTATCCCAATTCCTTCCCATGGCGCGCTCTCTCTTTCTTCCAATCCTTCATGAACCCACCGTTATTTCTTATTTGTCCCGTCCCGCTCCGCTGTCTACGGCCCCGGAAGGGGCTACCACCTGCAAGCCGATCAATGCCGCTGCAGGACGTGACCACTTACCACGGTGCAACGAAGAGGGCAAGGCCAATGCTTCGGTCGCCGCCGGCGGGCAACGGTCATTGCTGCCAGGGCTGCAAGGGGCGAGGTAAGTGCCGCAACGGGTCACAGCTGGCGCCCAAGAGCGGTTCCCTCCGAGACGACGAGTCGGCAAGCCAGTTACCAACTGCTCCTGCTTGCAAGCTGCCGTTGCCACCGCAACATGGGTCATGTTGCAATCCCCCTAACACAACATAGCTCATGTTGCAAACTCGTCCAAAGCAAGCGCAACATGGCCCATGATGTGCACTGAGCCATCCGGTTTCATGGGTTATGTTGCAAACTCGTGGATCGCAACATGTCTCATGTTGCAAAGCATTTGTGAGAGGACAAGGCGGGGCGTTATGATGTTGAGGGAACCAACGTTTGTTGATGCATTGATCCAACAGTGGACGTGGTGGTGGATCTTTTCTAGTTTTCAGCCGACCGATGTGTAGCATCGTCTTTTCTGTTTTTCCATTTTCCTTTCTTGTAAGTATCTGTACATAATTTGGATTTTTTAGGGGAAATTTGGATTTTAATATAGAAAAAATACCATAGAGCTATTATTCTACAACTCTTGGCTAAAAATATATGTACACGGGACATACTATATGCATTGTCATTGAACTCGGGGTTCATGCCGGTGCAATCCATGACCAATTCCCAAACAAACGAAGTGTGGTCCTACTTAATTTGGACAGTCACATGGCTATCTATTCAACGAGGTCATTTCACTATTTTGTTGCCTTTTCAGCAAGAACACATAAATATGTAAATGTTTGTGATGTTTCAAAATAAATATAAGCCAGCCCCCCCTTTCAAAACACATCCAAGCACTGCATGATAACTACTCATGCTTTTGGCATACTCTTGGTTGGAAAGCCTTGTCCCTCTACGCGATGTTCTCAAAAGCAAGGTGAGCCAACTTGATGCATGTAATATGCATGTCATAGAAAATGTGGCGGTTTCGCTCCTTGCAGTCATTTCACATGATGTAGATGAGGTAATTGCTCAAGGGCCTATTTTGGTCATTGTCAAAACGCATCAAATATCCCTCTCACCATGCAACGACCAAGGGGGAGGCATGCGCCATTTACAGAGGTGTATGGTCGTCCACTCGGGATAGCATTATCAGTCTGATCACAAAAGTGTAGGGGCAATTCAAGGTGGGTGGTTGCTTCCGGGGCCCTAAGGCAGAGCTGACACACCGGGTCATGCGACCAATCCCCAAACTGCTAGGCGGTCGGCCATGAGGATCCTGCTATGGAGGATGAGTGAAGGGAAAAGTCTGCACTTTGGTTCTACAATGGGCCGTCTAATCTTGTTGCTCGAGAATTTTGAGTGAGAGCCAATGAATTGCGCCATGTGGGCGGAGCTGGACGAATAAACCCCATTGACTTGCCAACTCCATGAGATGGAGTCCGTCGTTTGTGAGTCTAGATCCGTGGAGGAGATGATGGTTTCCAAGTCGATGGACTGACACACACTTGTTATGGTCTGCTCAATCTTTCCACCGAATGGATCCAATTGTCATTGGGAAACTTGTTGTGCACTATCCTGTTTTTTTTGAGACGCAATCATGAAAAGCTTTAGGCAACGCAGAGGCAAGGCCCCGACGCCAGCCCAACACAGAGGCGATCATGACGGAGTTCATTAGACTGCTGGTAATTTTAGTTTCTGATCAATTTGACTGCACGTTAGTCATATTTGTAAACGATCCTTGTGCCTTTTGCAGAGAGAGCAGCACAGGATTGCGGCCGAAAGCGACTCGCCGTCTGAGGCGTTGGCGAGGCCCAAGTGGGACACTCCATTCAACCGAGCGTTGAACATATTGAAAGGACTCCCGGTGGACACTCGACCGTCGTATGGACGCGTGCACGGTGTCGGAGGCGGCACCACGTGGAAGAAGTACTACCGTGAGACCACGGAGGAGAGAAAGAAAAGATGGAGGTTAACTGAAGAAAACATCGACAAGAAGGTTGAGATTGCGGTTGAAAAGAAATCATCTGAGACAGTCGCAACAGCGGTAGCTGCCGCAAAACAGGTGCTTGTAGATATGTCTACTACCTTGGTTCCAGCCGTTTTCAATTGAAGCAGACAAAATCCAGTGGACTTTCCCCTTGCTGACTTCCTCAGAAGCAGCTCGACTAGCATTGCACCAGCACCTGCAGCTGCACCTGCTCCCGCACTGGCTCCTGCACCTGCTCCGGCACTGGCTCCTGCACCTGCTCCCGCATCGGCTGCTGCACCTGCTCCCGCACCGGCTCCTGCACCTGCTCCCACAACGGCTTCCGCACCTGCTCCGGCATCGGACGTGCTCGACGGTGCTTCGTCTTTGGCTGAGCTCGAAGCCCTCACAGTATCTGTCACACCGGCCCCCTTCAATAAATGTATAATCTCCCGTTTTTGTTGCCTTTCGGATGTCTCACATCGCAGACTTTCCTTTGCAGTCTGACAAAACCCCGTGCACCATATTGTACACCATCGGCGACCGGAAGGTGGACCACAGCCGGCCGATCCCCCCGGAAGTCTTCAAGGTTTCCGTGGCCAGTGTCAAACCGGGGCACGAGAATTTGGCTCCTCCGGTACTAGTGGGGGATGACGACGAGACCCCGCGGCGGCTTGGTGATTGTTGCAATGGGTGGGTCCTGTTGTGGCCAAAGAGTCTGCTTCGTCTGGAGGCGGCCAGGAGCACACCTACGAGCATGCAATTAGGTATTAACATTCAACATCTCGCCTAATCCATTAGTCGTCGCTGGCGACGTCGCCATAGATGAGGATGAGGATGACACTCAAGAGTATGTCAATACTGGCGCCTACTTAGGGTTTGAGCATCATGAGTCGGTGCCTGAATTGCCGCCTCCAGAGTCTGAACGTATTATGGACAATCTTCCGGTAGTAAAGAAGTATAGGAAGAGACCGAGGAAAGGCAAAAAAGCTGCTTCTATGATCCAGCCGCCTCAGCAGCCTCGGGTTCAAGACCGTATAGATATCCCCGATGCGGCAAAATGGCATATCCTCGGTCAACCAATCCTACCTGAAGCAGCGCTAGGGGCCAGATTCAGTGATTTAAGGAGACTTCATGACGATGTGCTATGGATAGAGAAAGGCCTCATCGCCTAAAAAAATCCAGGATACCCACTCTACATGGTTAACATGCCGTGGGGATTGTCGTACGTTGACACATTCCCCGCGGAGAAGTTCTTCCTTCTATTCGATTACATCTTTGACATATTTCACTTGAAGAAGCTGGATTTTGTGTTTGTCCGCCTTTATGCTTTGCACATGAACTACCTCATCGGGGTTGAGCACATACTTCATATCTGTGTCGCTGACCCGTACTTCATGCACGAGGCCTTCTTGGGAGTCTATGCAAAGCACTGTGAATACGCGAGGGAATACATCGTCAATTTCATGCTCGCCAATAATGACAAGGAGGTGATTCTCGTGCCTTATCATCCCATGTAAGTCATCTGCACGGATATCCTTCCTTTGATTTCAATCATTCATTTGCACGGTGGAGGCTAATTAATTTGAGGTGTACTTATTTTGCGCAGCGGCGAGCGCACCATCCTCATCATCCTCTACCCCCGATACTCCCACACTCTTTACTTGGACTCATCGAAGAACATTAACAAAAAGGATTACACCCACTTCAAGTCTGTTCTCGACAGTGCTATGTTTTACTACGGCACACGGGGTGGAGAGGTCAAGGACAAGAAGAAAAAGGACGGCAGGCCCTCCTTCGGCCATAAGACCGACTTCTGCTGCATCCAGCAATCGAGTGATTCTCTTAATGATGGATTCTATGTCCTACACCAGCTGGAGTACATACAGGATCACCAGAACCTTCGCATGTCACCTACATCCGGCGATGCCCATATTCTGCAATGGGCAAAGAACTTAGGAGATATCGAGGATCATCGACTTCGAGCTGAGTTCTATCACATCCATCGCGAACTTGCCCAAATCATCATGAAGGAGGTCGTCGGAAAAACAAGGATGTTCTACGAAGAAGGACAAATGTTGCGGGAAGACGTCCGAACACGTGTAGCCACTCAGCGTCTCGACCTGAAGCCTTTCACTAAGCTCGGGGACTATCTCCCTGACTTGGATGGATGGCACGACGTGGAGTGATTGTCGATATATGACAATGTGTCCATTTAGTCCATACTATCTGTATGACGAAACTTTGAATTATGCACGACGAAACTTTATTTGTGATGTAATTAAACCATCCTCCTCGACTAGCGAATATCACTCTAGTTAGGGCATTTTGGGTACAATGAACTTTTTTATTTATGCTTATGATATGTTGCTTCTATTTTTGCCAAGTCTGTCTCTTTCTGTTGCTCAACTATATATGTTGCATATCATCGAATCATGTGATGATGCAGGTGTATAGATCATCAATGGCGAAGAAGTGCTACGCCAAGAGTATACGACGAGTGGCCGGAATGTCAGGCCCAGGTGTACCGGTTTCCGGTTTCCGAGCGACAGCCAGTAGTTAGTTTAGGTTCACGCAAAGTGATAGCTCTGCTGGGGAACGTAGCAGAAATTCAAAATTTTCTATGCATCACCAAGATCAATCTATGGAGTAATCTAGCAACGAGGGGAAGGAGAGTGCATCTACATACCTTTGTAGATCGCTAAGCGGAAGCGTTCAAGAGAACGGGGTTGATGGAGTCGTACTCGTCGTGATCCAAATCACCGATGATCCTAGTGCCGCGGACGACACCTCCGCGTTCAACACACGTACAGCCCGGTGATGTCTCCTACGCCTTGATCCAGCAAGGGGAGAAGGAGAGGTTGGGGAAGACTCCATCCAGCAGCAGCACGACGACATGGTGGTGAAGGAGGAGCGTGGCAATCCTGTAGGGCTTCGCCAAGCACCGCGGGAGAAGAGGAGAACTTGGGAGAGGGGGAGGGCTGCGCCAAGACTTGGGTGCGGCTGCCCTCCCACCCCCACATATATATAGGGGCAAGGGAGAGGGGGGCCGGCCCCCTCAGATCCAATCTGAGGAGGGGGCGGCGGCCAGGGGGGTTTGCCTTGCCCCCAAGGCAAGGGGGCGCCCCCCCCCCTTTAGGGTTCCCCCAAACCCTAGGCGCATGGGCCCTAGGGGGGAGGTGCCTAGCCCACTAAGGGGCTGGTTCCTCTCCACATACAGCCCATAGGGCCCTCCGGGGCAGGTGGACCCTCCCGGTGGACCCCCGGAACCCCTCCGGTGGTCCCGGTACAATACCGGTAACCCCTGAATTATTCCGGTGACCGTATGATGACTTCCCATATATAAATCTTTACCTCCAGACCATTCCGGAACTCCTCGTGATGTCCGGGATCTCATCCGGGACTCCGAACAACATTCGGTAACCACGTACATCTATTCCCTATAACCCTAGCGTCATCGAACCTTAAGTGTGTAGACCCTACGGGCTCGGGAGTCATGCAGACATGGCCGAGACAACTCTCCGGTCAATAACCAATAGCAGGATCTGGATACCCATGTTGGCTCCCACATGCTCCACGATGATCTCATCGGATGAACCACGATGTCAAGGATTCAATCAATCCCGTATACAATTCCCTTTGTCCATCGGTACGATACTTGCCCGAGATTCGATCGTCGGTATCCCGATACCTTGTTCAATCTCGTTACCGGCAAGTCTCTTTACTCGTTCCGTAACACATCATCCCGTGATCAACTCCTTGGTCACATTGTGCACATTATGATGATGTCCTACCGAGTGGGCCCAGAGATACCTCTCCGTTACACGGAGTGACAAATCCCAGTCTCGATTCGTGCCAACCCAACAGACACTTTCGGAGATACCTGTAGTGAACCTTTATAGCCACCCAGTTACGTTGTGACGTTTGGCACACCCAAAGCACTCCTACGGTATCCGGGAGTTGCACAATCTCATGGTCTAAGGAAATGATACTTGACATTAGAAAAGCTTTAGCATACGAACTACACGATCTTTGTGCTAGGCTTAGGATTGGGTCTTGTCCATCACATCATTCTCCTAATGATGTGATCCCGTTATCAACGACATCCAATGTCCATGGTCAGGAAACCGTAACCATCTATTGATCAACGAGCTAGTCAACTAGAGGCTTACTAGGGACATGGTGTTGTCTATGTATCCACACATGTATCTGAGTTTCCTATCAATACAATTCTAGCATGGATAATAAACGATTATCATGAACAAGGAAATATAATAATAACCAATTTATCATTGCCTCTAGGGCATATTTCCAACAGTCTCCCACTTGCACTAGAGTCAATAATCTAGTTCACATCGCCATGTGATTAACACTCACAGGTCACATCGCCATGTTACCAACATCCAAGAGTCTACTAGACTCAATGATCTAGTTCACATCACTATGTGATAAACACTCAAAGAGTTCTGGGTTTGATCATGTTATGCTTGTGAGAGAGGTTGTAGTCAACGGGTCTTGCCATATTCAGATCCCTATGTATTTTGCAAAACTTTATATCGTAGATGCTGCTACCACGTTCCACTTGGAGCTATTCCAAATTGTTGCTCCATTATACGTATCCGGTATCTCTACTCAGAGCTATTCGGATAGGTGTTAAGCTTGCATCGACGTAACTCTTTACGTCGAACTCTTTATCACCTCCATAACCGAGAAACATTTCCTTATTCCTCTAAGGATAATTTTGACCGCTATCTGGTGATCTACTCCTAGATCACCTTTGTACCCTCTTGCCAGACATGTGGCAAGGCACACATCAGGTGCGGTACTTCAGCATGGCATACCGTATAGAGCCTATGACAAAAGCATAGGGGACGACCTTCGTCCTTCCTCTTTCTTCTGCCGTGGTCAAGCTTTGAGTCTTACTCAACTTCACACCTTACAACTCAGGTAAGAACCCCTTCTTTGACTGATCTATTTTGAACTCCTTCAAAAACATGTCAAGGTGTGCGTTCTTTGAAAGTATCATCAGGCGTCTTGATCTATCTCTATAGATCTTGATGCCCAATATGTAAGCAGCTTTATCCAGGTCTTCCTTTGAAAAACACTCTTCAAACAACCGTTTATGCTTTCCAGAAATTCTACATTATTTCGGATCAACAATATGTCATCCACATATACTTATCAGAAATGTTGTAGTGCTCCCACTCACTTTCTTGTAAATACAAGTTTCTAGCAAACATTGTATAAACCTAAAAGCTTTGATCACTCCATCAAAACATATATTCCGATTCCGAGATGCTTGCTCTAGTCCATAGAAGGATTGCTGTAGCCAGCATACCTTTTAGCATCCTTAGGATCGACAAAACCTTTTATTGTATCACATACAACTTTTCTTACGAAAACTGGTAAGAAAACTTGTTTTGACATCCATCTGTCAGATTTCATAATCGAAAAATACAGCTAATGCTAACATGATTCCGACGGACTTAAGCATCGCTACGGGTGAGAAATTCTCATCGTAGTCAACTCCTTGAACTTGTGAAAAGACTCTTTCCCACAAGTCGAGCTTCATAGACGGTAACATTACCGCCCACGTCCGTCTTCTTCTTAAAGATCCATTTATCTCAATGGCTTGCCGATCAACGGGCAAGTCCACCAAAGTCCATACTTTGTTCTGATACATGGATCCTATCTCGGATTTCATGGCTTCTAACCATTTGTCGGAAGACGGGCCCACCATCGCTTCTCCATAGCTCGTAGGTTCATTGTTGTCTAACAACATGATATCTAAGACAGGATTACCGTACCACTCAGGAGTAGTACATATCCTTGTCGACCTACGAGGTTCGATAGCAACTTGATCCGAAGCTTCATGATCACTATCATTAACTTCCTATTCAACAGACGTAGGCTCCACAAAAAACATCTTTCTGTGTTGCGTCACTCTCTGGTTGAAGTAAAGGTTCGACAACCTCATCAAGTTCTATCTTCCTCCCACTCAATTCTTTCGAGAGAAACTCCTTCTCGAGAAAGGACCCGTTCTTAGCGACAAACAATTTGCCCTCGGATCTGAGATAGAAGGTATACCCAACTGTCACCTTTGGGTATCCTATGAAGATGTGTTTGTCCGCTTTGGGTTCGAGCTTCTCCGGCTGAAGCCTTAAGCATCGCAGCCCCAAACATTAAGAAACGACAACTTTGGTTTCTTGCCAAACCAATGTTCATACGACGTCGTCTCAACGGACTTAGATGGTGTCCTATCTAAAGTGAATGCAGCTGTCTCTAACGCATAACCTCAAAATGAAAACGGTAGATCGGTAAGAGACATCATAGATCGCACCATATCTCATAAGGTTCGATTACGACGTCCGGACACACCATTACCCTGTGGTGTTCCAGGTGGCTTCAACTGTGAAACAATTCCACAATGTCTTAAGTGTTTGCCAAACTCATAACTCAGAAATTCTCATTGATCAGATCGTAGGAATTTGATCTTCTTGTTATGATGATTCTTAACTTCACTCTGAAATCGCTTGAACTTTTCAAACGTTTCAGACTTGTGCTTCATTAAGTAAATATACCTATATCTACTCAAATCGTCAGTGAAGATGAGAAAATAGCGATATCCACCGCACGCTTCAATTCTCATTGGATCACACGCATCAGCATGTATGATTTCCAACAAGTCACTTGCCCGTTTCATTGTACCTGAAAACGGGGTCTTAGTCATCCTGCCCATGAGGCATGGCTCGCATGTGTCAAGCGATTCAAAATCAAGTGACTCCAAACATCCATCGACATGGAGTTTCTTCATGCATCTTACGCCAATATGACCTAAGCGGCAGTGCCACAAGAAAGTGGTACTATCATTATTAACTCTACATCTTTTGGCGTGAACATGTGTATTACCACGACCGAGATTCAATGAACCATTCACATAGGGTGCATGACCATGAAAGGTATCATTCATGTAAACAGAATAACCATTATTCTCTAACTTAAATGAATGACCGTATTGCAATGAACATGATCTAATCATATTCATGCTCAACGTAGACACCTGATAACATTTATCTAGGTTCAATACTAATCCCGAAGGCAGATGGAGCGTGCGATGGTGATCTCATCAACTTTGGAACACTTCCAACACACATCGTCACCTCGCCCTTAGCCAGTCTCCGTTTAGTCCGTAGCTTTTGCTTCAAGTCACCAATAATAGCAACTGAACCGGTATCCAATACCCAGGTGCTACCAGGAGTACTAGTGAGGTACACATTAATAACACGTATATACTTTGTTGAAGTTGCCAGCCTTCTTATCTACCATGCATTTGGGGTAATTCCGCTACCAGTGACCGTTCCCCTTACAATAGAAGCACTTAGTCTCGGGTTTGGGTTCAACCTTGGGTTCCTTCACTGGAGCGGCAACTGGTTTGCCATCCATGAAGTTTCCCTTCTAGCCCTTGCCCTTCTTGAAACCAGTGGTCTTGTTAAACCATCAACACTTGATGCTCCTTCTTGATTTCTACCTTTTGCGGTCTTAAGCACCGCGAACAGCTCCGGGATCAACTCCATCCCTTGCATGTCATAGTTCATCACGAAGATCTAGTAGCTTAGTGATAGTGGCTAGAGAACTCTATCAATCACTATCTTATCTGGAAGTTTAACTCCCACTTGATTTAAGTGATTGTAGCACCCAGACATTCTGAGCACATGCTCACTAGCTGAGCTATTCTCCTCCATCTTGTTGGCAAAAGAACTTGTCAGAGGTCTCACACCTCTCAACACGGGCATGAGCCTGAAATCCCAATTTCAGCTCTTGGAACATCTCATATGTTCTATGGCGTTCAAAACGTCATTGGAATCCCGATTCTAAGCCGTAAAGTATGGTGCACTAAACTATCAAGTAGTCATCAGGATGTGTCTGTCAGGTGTTCACAACATCCACAGACGACGTTGTAGGGGTTTGCACATCGAGCGGTGCATCAAAGATGTAAGCCTTCTGTGTAGCAGTGAGGACGCTCCTTGGACTACGGACCTAGTCCGCATCATTTCTTACAATATCTTTCAACTTAATCTTTCTCTAGGAACATATTGAAACAGGGAGCTACAACGTGAGCTATTTATCTACAACATATTTGCAAAGACAATTTAGACTATGTTCATGATAATTGAGTTCATCTAATCAAATTATTTAATGAACTCCCACTCAGATAGACATCCCTCTAGTCATCTAAGTGAAACATGATCCAAAATCGACTAGGCCGTGTCCGATCATCACGTGAGACGGACTAGTCATCAACGGTGAACATCTCATGTTGATCGTATCTTCTATACGACTCATGTTCGACCTTTCGGTCTTCCGTGTTCCGAGGCCATGTCTGTACATGCTAGGCTCGTCAAGTCAACCTAAGTGTTTCGCATGTGTCCCGAGGCCATGTCTGTACATGCTAGGCTCGTCAACACCCGTTGTATTCGAACGTTAGAATCTATCACACCCGATCATCACGTGGTGCTTCGAAACAACGAACCTTCGCAACGGTGCACAGTTAGGGGGAATACTTTTCTTGAAATTTTAGTGAGGGATCATCTTATTTAAGCTACCGTCGTTCTAAGCAAATAAGATGTAAAACATGATAAACATCACATGCAATCAAATAGTGACATGATATGGCCAATATCATTTTGCTCCTTTTGATCTCCATCTTCGGGGCTCCATGATCATCGTTGTCACCGGCATGACACCATGATCTCCATCATCATGTCTCCATCATCGTGTCTTCTTGAAGTTGTCTCGTCATCTATTACTTTTACTACTATGGCTAACGCTTTAGCAATAAAGTAAAGTAATTACATGACGTTTATGTTGACACACAGGTCATAAATAAATTAAGACAACTCCTATGGCTCCTGCCGGTTGTCATACTCATCGACATGCAAGTCGTGATTCCTATTACAAGAACATGATCAATCTCATACATCACATATATCATTCATCACATCCTTTTGGCCATATCACATCACAAGGCATATGCTGCAAAAACAAGTTAGACATCCTTTAATTGTTGTTGCAAGTTTTTACGTGGCTGCTACAGGTTTCTAGCAAGAACGTTTCTTACCTACGCCAAAACCACAACGTGATATGCCAATTTCTATTTACCCTTCATAAGGACCCTTTTCATCGAATCCGATCCGACTAAAGTGGGAGAGACAGACACCCGCTAGCCACCTTATGCAACTAGTGCATGTCAGTCGGTGGAACCAGTCTCACGTAAGCGTACGTGTAAGGTCGGTCCGGGCCGCTTCATCCCACGATGCCGCCGAATCAAGATAAGACTAGTAACGACAAGTAAATTGACAATATCGACGCCCACAACTGCTTTGTATTCTACTCGTGCATAGAAACTACGCATAGACCTAGCTCATGATGCCACTGTTGGGGAACATAGCAGAAATTCAAAATTTTCTATGCATCACCAAGATCAATCTATGGAGTAATCTAGCAACGAGGGGAAGGAGAGTGCATCTACATACCCTTGTAGATCGCTAAGCGGAAGCGTTCAAGAGAACGGGGTTGATGGAGTCGTACTCATCGTGATCCAAATCACCGATGATCCTAGTGCCGAACGGACGACACCTCCGCGTTCAACACACATACAGCCCGGTGACGTCTCCTACGCCTTGATCCAGCAAGGGGAGAAGGAGAGGTTGGGGAAGACTCCATCCAGCAGCAGCACGACGACATGGTGGTGAAGGAGGAGCGTGGCAATCCTACAGGGCTTCGCCAAGCACCGCGGGAGAAGAGGAGAACTTGGGAGAGGGGGAGGGCTGCGCCAAGACTTGGGTGCGGCTGCCCTCCCACCCTCCACATATATATAGGGGCAAGGGAGAGGGGGGCCGGCCCCCTCAGATCCAATCTGAGGAGGGGGCGGCGGCCAGGGGGGTTTGTCTTGCCCCCCAAGGCAAGGGGGGCGCCCCCCCTTTAGGGTTCCCCCAAACCCTAGGCGCATGGGCCCTAGGGGGGAGGTGCCCAGCCCACTAAGGGGCTGGTCCCTCTCCACATACAGCCCATAGGGCCCTCCGGGGCAGGTGGACCCTCCCGGTGGACCCCCAGAACCCCTCCGATGGTCCCGGTACAATACCGGTAACCCTCGAATTATTCCGGTGACCGTATGATGACTTCCCATATATATAAATCTTTACCTCCGGACCATTCCGGAACTCCTCGTGACGTTTGGGATCTCATCCGGGACTCCGAACAACATTCGGTAACCACGTACATCTATTCCCTATAACCCTAGCGTCATCGAACCTTAAGTGTCTAGACCCTACGGGCTCGGGAGTCATGCAGACATGGCCGAGACAACTCTCCGGCCAATAACCAACAGCGGGATCTGGATACCCATGTTGGCTCCCACATGTTCCACGATGATCTCATTGGATGAACCACGATGTCGAGGATTCAATCAATCCCGTATTCAATTCCCTTTGTCCAGCGGTACGATACTTGCCCGAGATTCGATCGCCGGTATCTCGATACCTTGTTCAATCTCGTTACCGGCAAGTCTCTTTACTCGTTCCGTAACACATCATCCCATGATCAACTCCTTGGTCACATTGTGCACATTATGATGATGTCCTACCGAGTGGGCCCAGAGATACCTCTCCGTTACACGGAGTGACAAATCCCAGTCTCGATTCGTGCCAACGCAACAGACACTTTCGGAGATACCTGTAGTGTACCTTTATAGCCACCCAGTTACGTTGTGACGTTTGGCACACCCAAAGCACTCCTACGGTATCCGGGAGTTGCATAATCTCATGGTCTAAGGAAATGATACTTGACATTAGAAAAGCTTTAGCATACGAACTACATGATCTTTGTGCTAGGCTTAGGATTGGGTCTTGTCCATCACATCATTCTCCTAATGATGTGATCTCGTTATCAATGACATCTAATGCCCATGGTCAGGAAACTGTAACCATCTATTGATCAACGAGCTAGTCAACTAGAGGCTTACTAGGGACATGGTGTTGTCTATGTATCCACACATGTATCTGAGTTTCCTATCAATACAATTCTAGCATGGATAATAAACTATTATCATGAACAAGGAAATATAATAATAACCAATTTATTATTGCCTCTAGGGCATATTTCCAACAAGCTCTTCTCACGTATATCATTGTTTAGATGGATGACGATGTAGTTGAAAGTAATCGAGATTTGTATCGCTATTTTTGAGATGATGACGAGAGACCACTTTGTGTTGGATGATGATTATGATGATGACATGATTTGATGAGACTATTTGTATGTATATGCTATGATTACATTTGTATGTGTATCATATGCTAAAGATTATTGTATAAAGCCTATTCAAATACAAAACAAATATGCAGAAAAAAGAGAAAACTACTAAAATTAGCAGTAGCTAGTGGAGAAAAGTAGCAGCAGCGCCACAGTAGTAGTAGCGCGTCCAGGCAAAGCGCGCTAGAGCTGTTAGCAGTAGTGAGCTTCCATGAAGCGCGCTGCTACTACACTTGTATAGCAGTAGCGCGGGTGCACACGCGCTACTGCTACGGGTTAGCTGTAGCGCCTTATTAGTAGCGCAAGTCCTCGCGCTACTGATATACCTAGAACCCGCGCTGCTGCTAGCCTTTTCCCTAGTAGTGTCATCTCTTCATCATCTAATAATCAATAAAACTTGACAACTTAGGTGTGAGTGCCTTGAGGATCCTTCCTGGTGGATGATGATGAGAGGGGGGATGCAAGGTAGTGTATTGATGTGGTGGTTAGGATAGATGTCTCATGCATGCCCGCTCTCTTACCTTAACTCTGATAGTCGCAAGTTGTAGCTTTCTATATAGTACAATGCTAATGCTTGTTGCCTCTCATAATAGATAGCCTTAAGAAAAGATGCATACTTAGTGTAAATCCGATGTAAGTTCTGCGAGTATGATTGAGTACTCATCTTGCCTTATTTATTCATTTAATGCGGATGCTGCAAATCAGATGATAGCATTTGGAAGCGGTTAATATCATGGCGAGTGACGAAGTTAGCTATGTTTATGAAGGGAGTGGTTTGGGAAGTGTTATGAACATTATTTGCTTTTCTTTGACCTTTTGAAGAATTTGTTCAATGCCTTTCTTGTGAGAACAAAGGGAGGAAGAGGGAGTGTCTTAAAACTTACCATATTCTCGTAGTCTTATTATTTATTACTCTAAGGAAATATGCTCTCTCAACTAAAATTTGAAGACACACGGAGAGAAACACCTTTACTGTTATGTTTGTAGGAGTATAAGAGTTCGGTATCTGCCGTTGGATAATAATTAGTACTCCTTCTAGTTGAAAAAGGTAGGTTTAGGGTTTTTGCGTGGGTGGCTAACATCTAGCCTCATGATACGTCTCCGTCGTATCTACTTTTCCAAACACTTTTGCCCTTGTTTTGGACTCTAACTTGTATGATTTGAATGGAACTAACCCGGACTGACACTGTCTTCAGCAGAATTGCCATGATGTTGTTTTATGTGCAGAAAACAAATATTCTCGGAATGACCTGAAACTCCACGGAACATCTTAGAAAAATAATAAAAAATCCTCGCCAAAGATGAAGACCAGGGGGCCCACACCCTGTTCACGAGGGTGGGGGCGCCCCCCCTAGGGCGCGCCCCCTACCTCGTGGGCCCCCTGGATGCCCTCCGACGCCAACTCCAACTCTATATATTTGCTTTCGGAGAGAAAAAAATCAGAGAGAAGAAATCATCGCGTTTTACGATACGGAGCCGCCGCCAAGCCCTAAAACCTCTCGGGAGGGCTGATCTGGAGTCCGTTCGGGGCTCCGGAGAGGGGGATTCGTCGCCGTCGTCATCATCAACCATCCTCCATCACCAATTTCATGATGCTCACCGCCGTGCGTGAGTAATTCCATCGTAGGCTTGCTGGACGGTGATGGGTTGGATGAGATTTATCATGTAATCGAGTTAGTTTTGTTAGGGTTTGATCCCTAGTATCCACTATGTTCTGAGATTGATGTTGCTATGACTTTGCTATGCTTAATGCTTGTCACTAGGGCCCGAGTGCCATGATTTCAGATCTGAACCTATTATGTTTTCATGAATATATGTGAGTTCTTGATCCTATCTTGCAAGTCTATAGTCACCTACTATGTGTTATGATCCGGCAACCCCGAAGTGACAATAATCGGGACCACTCCCGGTGATGACCATAGTTTGAGGAGTTCATGTATTCACTATGTGCTAATGCTTTGTTCCGGTTCTCTATTAAAAGGAGGCCTTAATATCCCTTAGTTTCCAATAGGACCCCGCTGCCACGGGAGGGTAGGACAAAAGATGTCATGCAAGTTCTTTTCCATAAGCACGTATGACTATATACGGAATACATGCCTACATTACATTGATGAATTGGAGCTAGTTCTGTGTCACCCTATGTTATGACTGTTACATGATGAACCGCATCCGGCATAATTATCCATCACTGATCCGGTGCCTACGAGTTTTCCATATACTGGTTTACGCTTATTTACTTTCCCGCTGCTACTGTTACAATCACTACAAAATACCAAAAACATTACTTTTGCTGTCTTTACTTTTGTTGCCGCTACCACCACTATCATATTACTTTGCTACTAAACACTTTGCTGCAGATACTAAGTTTCCAGGTGTGGTTGAATTGACAACTCAGCTGCTAATACTTGAGAATATTCTTTGGCTCCCCTTGTGTCGAATCAATAAATTTGGGTTGAATACTCTACCCTCGAAAGCTGTTGCGATCCCCTATACTTGTGGGTTATCAAGACCAATTTCTGGCGCCGTTGCCGGGGAGCATAGCTCTATTCTTTGAGTCACTTGGGATTTATATCTGCTGATCACTATGAAGAACTTGAGAGATCCAAAAACCAAGATCTATCCCTCAACTACGAGGGGAGGTAAGGAACTGCCATCTAGCTCTGCACTTGATTCACCTTCTGTTATGAGTAAGTTTGCGACACCTACACCTGCTTCTGCTATTCGTTCTGATATGTCGCATGTTATTGATGATGCCACTTCTGCTATGCATGATACTTATGATGAAACTGCTTCTATGCCTGATACTACTGTGCCCCTTGGTGAATTTCTTGATGAACAAATTGCTAGGGCTAGAGAAAAAGAAATTATTGAATCTGAATACGATGATGATAGTGATGATGAAAATATGCCTGTTATTCCTGAGGGCTATCTTTTTGATATGGAATCTTCTGCCGCTATTTTAGCTTGCAAAGATAGATATGAGCTTAAGAGGTTATTAGTTAAATGGAACAAAGAATCACTTAGAGATAAAATGAAACCCGACCCTGCTTTTGCTACTTCACCTATATGTGTTCCTGATAAGGATTATGAATTCTCTGTTGATCCTGATATAATTACTTTGGTTGAATCTGATCCGTTTTATGGCTATGAATCTGAAACTGTTGTGGCACATCTTACTAAGTTAAATGATATAGCTGCCCTGTTTACTAATGATGAGAGATCGCGTTACTTTTATATACTCAAAATATTTCCGTTCTCATTAAAGGGTGATGCTAAGATATGGTTTAATTCTCTTGATCCTGGTTGTGTGCGTAGTCCCCAGGATATGATTTATTACTTCTCTGCTAAATATTTCCCTGCTCATAAGAAACAAGCTGCTTTGAGGGAAATATACAACTTCGTGCAAATTAAAGAAGAGAGTCTCCCACAAGCTTGGGGGAGGCTTCTCAAGTTACTTAATGCTTTGCCTGATCATCCTCTTAAGAAACCTGAAATACTTGATATCTTTTATAATGGACTAACCGATGCTTCCAGAGATTACCTGGATAGTTGTGCTGGTTCTCTTTTCAGGGAAAGAACACCGGATGAAGCTGAAATTCTATTGAATAATATGTTGACAAATGAAAATAATTGGGCACCTCCTGAGCCAGCTCCTGCTCCAATTACTGAGCCTATTCCTAAACCAACTCCGAAGAAGAGAGGTGTTCTATTCCTCAGTCCCGAAGATATGCAAGAGGCAAAGAAATCTATGAAAGAAAAAGGTATTAAAGCTGAAGATGTTAAGAATTTACCTCCTATTGAAGAAATACATGGTCTTAATATACCGCCTGTTGAAGAAACATATGATCTCAATTCTTTATTTACTGAAGAACCTCCTGATCCCGATATCCCGACACAGGTAGTAAAGGTAAATTCTCTCTATAGATATGATAAAGCTGAAGTCCTCCTACTAAAATTGCTAGTCAGTGCTTGGATGAGTTTGATAACTTTATGTTTAAGCAAGACGACTTCAATGCTTATTTTGGTAGACAATTAAAAGAAAATGCTTATATGATTAGACGCTTGGGTGATTATATGGCTAATATTAAAGGTGAACTTAAACTTGTTAGCAAACATGCTTCTATGGTTACCACTCAAGTAGAACAAGTACTTAAGGCTCAAAAAGAAGTGCTTGATGAAATGAATAGTAAGAAAAATGATTATGCTGTTAGAGTGGCTACTAGAACTGGTAGAATGACTCAGGAACCTTTGTATCCTGAAGGCCACCCTAAGAGAATCGAGCAAGATTCTCAAAGAAATAATATTGATGTTCCTAGTTCTTCTAAAAAGAAGAAAAAGAAAAATGATAGAACTGTGCAAACTTCTAGTGAACCTATTGCTGAACCACCTGATAATCCAAATGATATCTCTATGTCTGATGCTGAAACACAATCTGGTAATGAACATGAACCTAATGAAAATATTAATGATGATGTTCATGATGATGCTCAACCTAGTAATGATAATGATGTAGAAATTGAACCTGCTGTTGATCTTGATAACCCACAATCAAAGAATCAACGTTATGATAAAAGAGACTTTGTTGCTAGGAAACATGGTAAAGAAAGGGAACCTTGGGTTCAGAAACCCATGCCTTTTCCTCCAAACCATCCAAGAAAAAGGATGATGAGGATTTTGAGCGCTTTGCTGAAATGATTAGGCCTATCTTTTTGCGTATGCGATTAACTGATGTGCTCAAAACAAATCCTTATGCTAAATATATGAAGGATATCATTACTAATAAAAGAAAGATACCGGAAGCTGAAATTTCCACCATGCTTGCTAATTATACTTTTAAGGGTGGAATACCAAAGAAACTTGGAGATCCCGGAGTACCTACTATACCTTGCTCCATTAAAAGAAATTATATTAAAACTGCTTTATGTGATCTTGGAGCCGGTGTTAGTGTTATGCCTCTCTCTTTATATCGTAGACTTGACTTGAATAAGCTGACACCTACTGAAATATCTTTGCAAATGGCTGATAAATCAACTGCTATACCTGTCGGTATTTGTGAGGATGTGCCTGTTGTGGTTGCAAACGTTACTATTTTAACGGACTTTGTTATTCTTGATATTCCCGAGGATGATAGTATGTCTATTATTCTTGGAAGACCTTTTCTTAATACTGCAGGGGCTGTTATTGATTGCAACAAAGGCAATGTCACTTTTCATGTTAATGGTAATGAGCATACGGTACACTTTCCGAGGAAACAACCTCAAGTTCATAGTATCAACTCCATTGGAAAAATTCCATCGATTATAATTGGAGGTTTTGAATTTCCTCTTCCTACTGTCAAAAAGAAATATGATATACTTATTATAGGGGATGTGCATATCCCCGTTGAGGTAACTTAGTGTTATTCGAAATTTCTCCGGTTTCATGATTATCGGAATGAGTTTGTTAACAAGACTTGATCAACCTTGTTAGTGGATTCTTTTTGATGAGCATGAGATGGATGAAACTAGAAGCACAACCTTCTGTACCCTCTCTATATTTTCTGTTAATTAGTAGAAATAAAGTAAAAATAGTATTTTTCTGTCTGTTTCCTGACTTATCCGTGCAATATAAAAATATCCCGAAAATAAAAGTCCTCAGAATGCCATGCCAATTTAATATGATTTTTTCGGGAATATTTGAGGATTTACTGTGCAAAAATTACCGCGGGAGGAGCTGCCACCTGGCCACGAGGGTGGTGGGCGCCCCCCCTAGGCCCCCCTCGTGGGCCCACGGTGGCCCTCCTCCACTTATCCCAGCACCCATCTTCTTCCTCTGTCTCACACAAACCCGAAAAACCAACTCAAGCACGAGTTCCAGCCACTTTTGCTGTGATTTTCGATCTCCTTGCTCAAAGCACCTCTCGCAAAACTGCTTGGGGAGATTGTTCCTTGGTATGTGACTCCTCCATTGGTCCAATTAGTTTTTGTTCTAGTGCTTTATTCTTTGCAAATTTGTGCTGCATAGGTGACCATGTTCTTGAGCTTGCATGTCAAATTTATATGGTTCCAAGTAGTTCTAATGCTTGATATAGGCTCTAGGCACTTGTAGGAGTAGTTGCTATCAGTTTTATTGAAGTTGGTTCACTTTTGTTTGAAGTTACTAAAAATTTCAGAATTTTTCAGAGAAAAACAATATGCTTAGGAAGATGTTCCAAGGTGGTTCTTCTAAGAAGCAAGGACCCAGGATTGCTATGCGCGATGCTGACGAGGATCCACCAAGAGACGCTCCAGTACGGCCTTGCGAATGGCCGTCGGAAAATTTTATGGACCGTGCGGGAATTAAAGAAGAATTCAAAGCATATTTGCGCAATGCCGGTCTTGAGGATTTTGAGGCTAACAAATGCCCCCAGTATCATGATCTCACAAGTTCATTTGTGAGGAGGTTTGAGTATTCATCTTCGCGTAATTCTCCTTCAGTCATGTTTGATCTCTATGACAAATCTTATACCATGGACTTAGAGGATTTCACTTCTGCTTGCAAACTTCCATCATGGGGTAGTGTTAGGGATCCCCCTAAATCTGAATTTAGAAACTTTCTTGCTAGTATAACTGTGGGGGAATCTAGAGATATAACGCAGGCTACCATAGGGAGCATTCACTTTCCTGCTATACATTATTTTGCTCTCTTCATCGGTAGATGCATAAATGCTAAGGATGAAGCATGTCACATGTGTGTCCCTGATCTTAGCATTCTTAGGAGTGCTGTCTTAGGAGACCAATCTTATCATATGGGAGCCATTGTAGCTTGTAGGTTGCATCATAATAGACATAATGGAGATTTCTTTGGAGGAATTTATGCAACCCGCTTAGCTCATTTTCTTGAGATAGACATTCGTGAGGGTGATACGGAGTTGCCTCCTGCATATTTAGATTATAACTCTATGGCTTCGCACCAGTTTGTCGAGAGGCCTGAATCACCTCTCTTGTATCATTTAATCTTTGATAAACGATGTGTTTTCTGTATTACTCTCCCTGCTCCTGCCTTCTTTGATTCATAGACAAAAAGAAGATATGTTATTACCAGAGAGGAGGCAAAAGAGTACGAGGGGAGAGCAGAGGCAGCTCGACTCCACGCTGCAGCTTAGCAGGCGATAACCGCTGCACATCAGTATGATCCCAACTATTCTTCGTTGCAGTACGACCCCAGCTACACTTACGGGTATCCGCCAGGCTATCCCTGGCAATAGACCACTTAGGCCAAAAGCCTAAGCTTGGGGGAGTACATATTTCTCACTGACATTACATTTATGTTCACACACACTCATTGCTAGATGCCGGTGCTCATACTCTTTCACTGTAATATCCATGCTAGTTTATTTTCTTTTTCCTGCTTTCTTCTTGTGTCTTTGTTAAACCTTAAGAAAAACCAAAAAAATTAGTAGTAGTTTATTTTTCTGCTGTAGTAGTAATAATTAAAAATAAAACCCAAAAATATTTCCCGTTCTTCTTTTGCTTGTTGGGAGCTTTCCCGTGTAAATAGTTTTATTTCTTTTCTTTTCTTTGGGGGTCAGTAGGAGAAGACCATAATTAAATTGTTGAAGTGGCTCTTATATGCATTATTGTTGATTTAACCAAGAGCCCATATTGCCTTGTCTTCTCCTGTTTATTGAATGCTCGCAGATTCCAGCTTAGTCCAATGCACGTGCACTCTTATTATTATTCACACCGTTCGGTCGTGCAAGTGAAAGGCAATTATGATGATATATGATGGACTGACTGAGATGAGAAAAGCTGGTATGAACTCGACCTCTTTTGTTTTTGTAAATATGATGAGTCCCTCGTTCTTGATTCAGCTTATTATGAATAAACATGTTTGCAATGACAATTAGAGATCATAGTTGCTTGTGCCATGCTTGATTAGCTATGAGTTATAATGGTTTACCTTGTGTGCCAACATGCTATTGAGATGATTATGATGTGGTATGATGGGGTGGTATCCTCCTTTGAATGATTTAAGTGACTTGACTTGGCACATGTTCACGCATGTAGTTGAAACAAATCAACATAGCCTTCACGATATTTATGTTCATGGTGGATTATATCCTACTCATGCTTGCATCCAATGTTTATTAATTTTAATGCATGTACATGGCTGTTGTCGCTCTCTAGTTGGTCGCTTCCCAGTCTTTTGCTAGCCTTCACCTGTACTAAGCGGGAATACTGCTTGTGCATCCAATCCCTTAAACCCCAAAGTTATTCCAGATGAGTCCACTATACCTTCCTATATGCGGTATCTACCTGCCGTTCCAAGTAAATTTGTATGTGCCAAACTCTAAACCTTCAAATAAACATTCTGTTTTGTATGCTCGAATAGCTCATGTATCAACCAAGGCTGTCCTTATCTTCCGTGTTAGGCGGGTTATTCTCAAGAGGAGTGGACTCCGCTCCTCACTCACGAGAAAATGGCTGGTCACCGGGATGCCCAGTCCCATGCTTTATGCAAACTAAATCAAAATTAATTGCAAACAAAACTCCCCCTGGGACCTGATGTATGTTGGAGGCACTCGTTGTTTCGAGCAAGCCATGGATTGATGCTTGTTGGTGGAGGGGGAGTATAAACTTTACCATTCTGTTTGGGAACCGCCTATAATGTGTTTAGCATGGAAGATATCGCCATCTCTTAGTTGTTACGTTGACAATGAAAGTATACCGCTCAAAATACAATTTATCTCTATTTCAAAACCGAGCTCTGGCACCTCTACAAATCCCTGCTTCCCTCTGCGAAGGGCCTATCCATTTACTTTTATGTTGAGTCATCACCCTCTTATTAAAAAGCACTAGCTGGAGAGCACAGCTGTCATTTGCATTCATCACTATTAATTTATATTGGGTGTGACTATGATTGGATCTCTTTTACCATGAATTACAATGTCTAGTCAGTCCTTGATCTTTAAAGGTGCTCTGCATTTATGTTTTGCGGTCTCAGAAAGGGCTAGCGAGATACCATCTTGTTATATCATATTATGATTGTTTTGAGAAAGTGTTGTCATCCGAGATTTATTATTATGACTTGCTAGTTGATTATGCTATTGATATGAGTAATTATGAGACCTGAGAATTATTGCAAATGTGGTTAGTTATGATCTATGCTGAAAACTTGAATGCTGGCTTGACATAGTTACAACAACAAGAGCAAACAGAGTTTGTAAAAGTTTTTCTTTCTTTCTTTCAGTTTGTCAACTGAATTGCTTGAGGACAAGCAAGGGTTTAAGCTTGGGGGAGTTGATACATCTCCGTCGTATCTACTTTTCCAAACACTTTTGCCTTTGTTTTGGACTCTAACTTGTATGATTTGAATGGAACTAACCCGGACTGACGCTGTTTTTAGCAGAATTGCCATGATGTTGTTTTATGTGCAGAAAACAAATATTCTCGGAATGACCTGAAACTCCACGGAACATCTTAGAAAAAATAATAAAAAATCCTCGCTAAAGATGAAGACCAGGGGGCCCACACCCTGTCCACGAGGGTGGGGGGCGCGCCCCCCTACCTCGTGGGCCCCCTGGATGCCCTCCGACGCCAACTCCAACTCTATATATTTGCTTTCGGAGAGAAAAAATCAAAGAGAAGAAATCATCGCGTTTTACGATACGGAGCCGCCGCCAAGCCCTAAAACCTCTCGGGAGGGCTGATCTGGAGTCCGTTCGGGGCTCCGGAGAGGGGGATTTGTCGCCGTCGTCATCATCAACCATCCTCCATCACCAATTTCATGATGCTCACCGCCGTGCGTGAGTAATTCCATCGTAGGCTTGCTGGACGGTGATGGGTTGGATGAGATTTATCATGTAATCGAGTTAGTTTTGTTAGGGTTTGATCCCTAGTATCCATTATGTTCTGAGATTGATGTTGCTATGACTTTGCTATGCTTAATGCTTGTCACTAGGGCCCGAGTGCCATGATTTCAGATCTGAACCTATTATGTTTTCATGAATATATGTGAGTTCTTGATCCTATCTTGCAAGTCTATAGTCACCTACTATGTGTTATGATCCGGCAACCCCGAAGTGACAATAATCGGGACCACTCCCGGTGATGACCATAGTTTGAGGAGTTCATGTATTCACTATGTGCTAATGCTTTGTTCCGGTTCTCTATTAAAAGGAGGCCTTAATATCCCTTAGTTTCCAATAGGACCCCGCTGCCACGGGAGGGTAGGACAAAAGATGTCATGCAAGTTCTTTTCCATAAGCACGTATGACTATATACGGAATACATGCCTACATTACATTGATGAATTGGAGCTAGTTCTGTGTCACCCTATGTTATGACTGTTACATGATGAACCGCATCCGGCATAATTATCCATCACTGATCCGGTGCCTACGAGTTTTCCATATACTGGTTTACGCTTATTTACTTTCCCGCTGCTACTGTTACAATCACTACAAAATACCAAAAACATTACTTTTGCTGTCTTTACTTTTGTTGCCGCTACCACCACTATCATATTACTTTGCTACTAAACACTTTGCTGCAGATACTAAGTTTCCAGGTGTGGTTGAATTGACAACTCAGCTGCTAATACTTGAGAATATTCTTTGGCTCCCTTTGTGTCGAGTCAATAAATTTGGGTTGAATACTCTACCCTCGAAAGCTGTTGCGATCCCCTATACTTGTGGGTTATCACCTCACGTCTCAATATATAGATGATCAGAATATAATTACATACGTATACAAATACGTGTACATGTACAATATGCTAGACCCTATTTTACATGCCCCCTCAATTTGAATACAATATTTAGATTGGTTCTAAAGCGGTCTAGCATCTGTCGAGTAGCGGGTTTAGTAAATACATCCGCTAGCTGATCATCAGTTGAGATGAACCCAACTTCCAGTTTACCAACAGCTACTCGTTCTCTCACAAAATGGAAATCAATCTCAATGTGTTTGGTCCGAGCATGAAACACTGGATTCGCTGTCAGGTAAGTTGCCCTAAGTTATCACACCATAATATGGGTGTGCGTTGCCGTGTGACTCCAAGTTCTCTGAGAACTGTGTCTATCCAAATGGCTTCGGCTGCACCATTGGCCAATGCCTTATACTCTGCCTCGGTGCTAGACCTCGAGACTGTAGGATGCTTCTTGGAACTCCAAGATATAAGATTGGGTCCAACAAATATAGCAAAGCCACCAGTAGAACACCTGTCATCAACACAACCTACCCAGTCTGCGTCGGTGAATATACTAACTCCAGTAAATCTGGACTTACGAATCCGTAGTCCCGTGTTTAGCGTACCTTTGATGTACCTCAAAATACGCTTAACTCCTTCCCAATGAACCTCCGTAGGCTGAGACAGGAACTGAAACACTTTGTTCATGGCAAAGGAGATGTCTTGACGAGTGAGTGTTAGATACTGAAGTGCTCCAACTACACTGCGATACCTGAAAGAATCATCGGTACTCAGCAATGCACCACTATGACGCGAGAGGCTCTCGGATGTGGCAAGAGGAGTGGAAGTGGACTTGCATTTCTCCATGTTGACGTGATGAAGGAGATCAAGTGAATACTTCTTCTGCGTCAATGTCATGCCCCCTGAATGAAAGGACGCTTCCAGTCCAAGAAAGTACTCCAGTCGGCCCAAGTCTTTGATGGGAAAACTCACAGACAAGGACTGCACAAGGCGATCCACCACAGTAGGTGTAGAACCAACAATCACAATATCATCAACACACACTAGCATGTATATCTGGATAGCACCATGTGAAAAGATGAACAAGGACGCATCTGCCTTGGAGGGAACAAAACCAAGCTGTGAGAGATGCTGACACAGCCGAGCATACTAGGCACGCGACGACTGTTTGAGCCCGTAGATAGACCTCTGGAGTTTGCAGACATGAGAGGGATAACGAGCATCCTCAAAACCAGGGGGCTGCTACATGTAGACATCTTCGGCCAAAAAACCATGGAGAAAAGCATTACTCACATCAATCTGTCGAAGACTCCACCCATGGGAGACAGCAAGAGAGAGGACCAGACGAACCATGGTAGGCTTCACCACGGGGCTGAAAGTATCTCCATAGTCGACCCCTTGTCGTTGAGTAAAACCACGAGCAACAAGGCGAGCTTTGTGCTTGTCAACAGAACCATCCGGTCGATGCTTGGTATTAAAGATCCACTTGTAGCCCACAACATTAACACCAGGAGGCCGAGGCACCAACACGTATGTGTGTGTGTGACAAAGGGCATCAAATTCCTCAGACATGGCAGCACGCCAAGCCGGTTCACCAAGAGCATCACGATGAGAAGTGGGTGCGGCGAAGAATGCACACCGACGAGTGTCATACCGCACCGTGCCATCCGTGTATGTCTTGGGATTACGCGCATGATCATGGTGACGGGTGACCATAGTGTGCTCAGGAGCCGCATCATCGGTAGATGGTGGCCGCGGGGACAGAGACCCGACCAGTGGTGTCGCGGCTGAACGATCTTCGGCAGTAGGCGACACGGGTAGGGGAGACGCGTCGGGCTGGGCCGGACCAGGCAACGACGGAGAGCCAGGCAGAGACAGCAGTCCAGGGGACGCGGCTGGCTACCCAGCGATGATGCGCGAGGCGGACCAGGCCGACCCAGGCGAGGCGGGAGATGCAGCGGGCAACTCAGTCGGGCCCGCGATCGCGCGAACGGTCGAGGCAGACTGGGACATGGACGCGCCAACGAGCGAGACCGACGAGGCCTCCTCGGGAGGCGTGGCATGCACGTCGATCATGCCGGTGGATGCAGGTGCGGCGACGAGTTCCTGGGAAGAAATTAGAGCAGCATCTACAGAAAACAAGTCAGGTGACAAATATGACATCCTAAACCGGTTCATTAGATGGAAAAGTGAGGGCATGCTCAATAGAAGCAATGTCAACCGAGACACCTGGGCTGGAGTAAGGGAAAATTGACTCATCGAAAACAACATCATGAGAGATATAGATCCTACCCGAGGTGCGATCAAGACACTTATAGCCCTTATGCAGAGGGATATAGCCAAGGAAAACAAACATCTTGGAACGAAACTCCAGCTTGTGAGCAATATACTTGTGGAGACTAGGCTAGCAAGCACACCCAAAAATCCTAAGAGAGAAATAATTGGGCTGAACATGAAACAGGTGGAACAGGGGCGTGTCCTTGTTGAGAACCGGAGTGGGCAAACGGTTGATGAGATAGCATGCCGTAAGAAAGGCCTCATCCCAAAACCGGAGTGGGAGAGACGAATGCGCCAGTAAGGTGAGGCCGGTCTCGACCAAATGACGGTGTTTGCGCTCGGCAATACCATTCTGCTGAGATGTATGTGGACATGACACACGGTGGGAGATGCCCATGCGTTGAAAATAGCGATGGAGCTTGTGGTATTCACCACCCCAGTCGGACTAAACGGCCTTGATTTTGCAATCCAAAAGGCGTTCGACATGAGCCTGAAAGTTATAGAAGACTTGCTCAACATCAGACTTATGTTTAAGAAAATAAATCCAAGTGAAGCGCATGTAGTCATCAACAAAGCTAACATAATACTTGTACCCCCCGAAGACGCAATAGCGGGACCCCAAACAGCTGAATGAATTAATTCAACAAGTATAGTAGTGACATGATAAGACGTAGAATATGGTAGTTGATGACTCTTAGAACGCTGACATGCATCACACACTAATGGTGAAGTATTTGAAGCAGAACATGGAAGGTCATGGCTCTGAACAATGGAGGTGACCACATTATTGGTAGGGTGACCAAGACGTTGATGCCATTGTGAGGACGAAACTCGAATAGTGGATGAAGCATGGCGAGATGACGAGGACGATGCACGAACAAAGGGAATTGGGTAGACCCCTCCCCGACTCCTACCTTGAAGAATGACGTGCCTGGTTGCTTTGTCCTTAACAAAGAAAAGATGACAGTGAAACTCAACAAACACGTCATTATCACAAACAAGGCGATAGACAGAAAGAAGATGCTCTCTGATGTGTGGAACATGCACGATGTTGCGTAGTTTGAGAGATGAACCGGGTAAACAAGAATAACCAATGTGTGAAATAGACAAACATGCACCATTGGCCACTTGAACCTGGTCTTTGCCATCATAGCGCTCGTGAACCTGGTCTTTGCCATCATAGCGCTCGTGAACCTAGAGATGTTAAAGATCACTTGTCAGGTGATTCGTAGCCCCGGTGTCCTGGAATGAGGGGTCCTCGGGCGTCCGACCTGTTAGCCATGGGCCAGACTGATGGGCTATGAAGATACGAATACTGAAGACTTCACCCGTGTCCGGATAAGACTCTCCTTGACGTGGAAGACAAGGTTGGCGACCGGATATGTAAATTCCTTTCTTGGTAACCGACCTTGTGTAACCGTAGATCCTCCCGGTGTCTATATAAACCGAAGGACTTAGTCCGGATAGGGGAGACTCATTATCATTGTCATACAAGCTAGACCTCTAGGGTTTAGCCATTACGATCTCGAGGTAGATCAACTCTTGTAATACTCATATTCATCAATATCAATCAAGTAGGACATAGGGTATTACCTCCATAGAGAGGGCCCTAACCTGGGTAAATACCGTGTCCTTTGTCTCCTGTTACCATCGACCTTAGACGCACAGTTCGGGACCCCTACCCAAGATCCGCCAGTTTTGACACTCACATTGGTGCTTTCATTGAGAGTTCCACTGTGCTGTCACCAAAAGGTTTGATGGCCCCTTCAATCGTCCATAATGATGCTGTCCAAGGAGAAATTTTCCTCCCCGGACAGATCTTCGTGTTCGGTGGCTTCGCACTGCAGGCCAATTCGTTTGGCCATCCGGAGCAGATCAAAAGCTACGCCCCTGGCCATCAGGTCAGATTCAGAATCTTGAACTACATCGTGGATATCCGTGGAGACTTGATCTTCGCCGGATTCGAGACGGCGGTAGCCGCTGCCGGTCATCCCGATGATCATGACCTAAATCTGTCATCAGGCCGCATTCAGGAGATTGCTCCTGTAACCGCTCTGGCCCTAGATCCAGAGCAGACTGCGCCATCCGAGGACGGAAGGATCAACCCCACCATGGAGGCCACGGCTTCCATGGCGTTGGAGCCGCACATAGACTTAACCTCTCATGACGTCTTTGTCACCGGAACTCCGGACTTGTCTCCGAACGTAAGTTCCGAACCACGTGAGTCCACGGACGCCGAGCTTGATCATTTATCGATCTTCGAATTCAGCGCCGCAGACATCTTCCAGCACTCGCCCTTGGGTGATGTGCTAAATTCCTTAAAGAACCTATCCTTGACGAAGGACTCACAACCGAACTATATCCGGCTCGAACCAGGGGCTGACGCCAGATAATTTTGCTTCCCACCCACCACCCACTTCATAGCCATGGTCGAGGATTCGACCGATACACTTGATTACGACTCCGAGAACATTGACGGTATGGACGACGATGCCGAAGACAGCGAAGACCTCGTTGATACAGCTAATGACCAAGATGAACGAGAAGATGGGCAGGTTAGCCCTGGTAAACAGGCCATGTACGAATATCCGGAGGACGACAATTACCTTCCGCTCTTAGAGGATGAGGTGAGTGAAGGAAATATGCCCTAGAGGCAATAATAAAGTTATTATTTATTTCCTTATTTCATGATAAATGTTTATTATTCATGCTAGAATTGTATTAACCGGAAACATAATACATGTGTGAATACATAGACAAACAAAGTGTCACTAGTATGCCTCTACTTGACTAGCTCGTTAATTGAAGATGGTTATGTTTCCTAACCATAGACATGTGTTGTCATTTGATTAACGGGATCACATCATTAGGAGAATGATGTGATTGACATGACCCATTCCATTAGCTTAGCACCCGATCGTTTAGTATGTTGCTATTGCTTTCTTCATGACTTATACATGTTCCTATGACTATGAGATTATGCAACTCCCGTTTGCCGGAGGAACACTTTGTGTGCTACCAAACATCACAATGTAACTGGGTGATTATAAAGGAGCTCTACAGGTGTCTCCAAAGGTACATGTTGGGTTGGCGTATTTCGAGATTAGGATTTGTCACTCCGATTGTCGAAGAGGTATCTCTGGGCCCTCTCGGTAATGCACATCACATAAGCCTTGCAAGCATTGCAACTAATGAGTTAGTTGCGAGATGATGTATTACGAAACGAGTAAAGAGACTTGTTGGTAACGAGATTGAACTAGGTATTGAGATACCGACGATCGAATCTCGGGCAAGTAACATACCGATGACAAAGGGAACA
Source organism: Triticum aestivum (assembly GCF_018294505.1). Classification (NCBI taxonomy): domain Eukaryota; kingdom Viridiplantae; phylum Streptophyta; class Magnoliopsida; order Poales; family Poaceae; genus Triticum; species Triticum aestivum. The sequence continues at coordinate 152,812,876 of NC_057794.1, read as the reverse complement.
ACGTATGTTGTTATGCGGTCTGACCGATAAAGATCTTCGTAGAATATGTGGGAGCCAATATGAGCATCCAGGTTCTGCTATTGGTTATTGACCGGAGACGTGTCTCGGTCATGTCTACATTGTTCTCGAACCCGTAGGGTCCGCACGCTTAAGGTTTCGATGATAGTTATATTATGAGTTTATGAGTTTTGATGTACCGAAGGAGTTCGGAGTCCCGGATGAGATCGGGGACATGACGAGGAGTCTCGAAATGGTCGAGACGTAAAGATCGATATATTGGACGACTATATTGGGACATCGGAAAGGTTCCGAGTGATTCAGGTATTTTCGGAGGTACCGGGGAGTTACGGGAATACGAGGAAGAAGCAATGGGCCTTAGTGGGAAGGACCAGGAGGTGGCGCGTGCCCCTCCCAAGCCCAGTCCGAATTGGACAAGGGGTTTGGGGCGCGGCCCCTCTCTCCCTTCCTTCCCCTCTTCCCCCGTTTCCCCCCTTCTCCTAGTTGGACTAGGAAAGGAGGAAACCTACTCCAACTAGGAGTAGGAATCCTACTCCCTGGCGCGCCCCTCCTAGGGCCGGCCTCCTCCCCCTTGCTCCTTTATATACGGGGGCAGGGGGGCACCCCATGGACACAAGTTGATCCACATGATCATATTCTTAGCCGTGTGCGGTGCCCCCTTCCACCATAATCCTCGATAATATTGTAGCGGTGCTTAGGCGAAGCCCTGCGACGGTAGTACATCAAGATCGTCATCACGCCGTCATGCTGACGGAACTCTACCCCGACACTTTGCTGGATCGGAGTCCGGGGATCGTCATCGAGCTGAACGTGTGCTAAAACTCGGAGGTGCCGTAGTTTCGGTGCTTGATCGGTCAGGCCGTGAAGACGTACGACTACATCAACTGCGTTGTCATAACGCTTCCGCTGTTGGTCTACAAGGGTACGTAGATCACACTCTCCCCTCTCGTTGCTATGCATCACCATGATCTTGCGTGTGCGTAGGAATTTTTTTGAAATTACTACGTTACCCAACAGTGGCATCCGAGCCTAGGTTTTATGTGTTGATGTTATATGCACGAGTAGAACACAAGTGAGTTATGGGCGATATAAGTCATACTTCTTACCAGCATGTCATACTTTGGTTCGGCGGTATTGTTGGATGAAGCGGCCCGGACCGACATTACGCGTACGCTTACGCGAGACCGGTTCTCCCGAAGTGCTTTGCACAAAGGTGGCTAGCGGGTGACAGTTTCTCCAACTTTAGTTGAACCGAGTGTGGCTACGCCCGGTCCTTGCGAAGGTTAAAATAGCACCAACTTGACAAACTATCGTTGTGGTTTTGATGCGTAGGTAAGATTGGTTCTTGCTTAAGCCCGTAGCAGCCACGTAAAACTTGCAACAACAAAGTAGAGGACGTCTAACTTGTTTTTGCAGGGCATGTTGTGATGTGATATGGTCAAGACATGATGCTAAATTTTATTGTATGAGATGATCATGTTTTGTAACCAAGTTATCGGCAACTGGCAGGAGCCATATGGTTGTCGCTTTATTGTATGCAATGCAATTGCGCTGTAATGCTTTACTTTATCACTAAGGGGTAGCGATAGTCGTGGAAGCATAAAATTGGCGAGACGACAACGATGCTACGATGGTGATCAAGGTGTCGCGCCGGTGACGATGGTGATCACGATAGTGCTTCGAAGATGGAGATCACAAGCACAAGATGATGATGGCCATATAATATCACTTATATTGATTGCATGTGATGTTTATCTTTTATGCATCTTATCTTGCTTTGATTGACGGTAGCATTTTAAGATGATCTCTCACTAATTATCAAGAAGTGTTCTCCCTGAGTATGCACCGTTGCGAAAGTTCTTCGTGCTGAGACACCACGTGATGATCGGGTGTGATAGGCTCTATGTTCAAATAAAACGGGTGCAAAACAGTTGCACACGCAGAATACTCAAGTTATACTTGACGAGCCAAGCATATACAGATATGGCCTCGGAACACGGAGACCGAAAGGTCGAGCATGAATCATATAGTAGATATGATCAACATAGCGATGTTCACCATTGAAAACTACTCCATCTCACGTGATGATCGGACATGGTTTAGTTGATTTGGATCACGTGATCACTTAGATGACTAGAGAGATGTCTATCTAAGTGGGAGTTCTTAAGTAATATGATTAATTGAAGTTTAATTTATCATGAACTTAGTCCTGGTAGTATTAGCATATCTATGTTGTAGATCAGTAGCTCGCGTTGTTGCTTCCCTTTATTTTTGACATGTTCCTAGAGAAAATTGTGTTGAAAGATGTTAGTAGCAATGATGCGGATTGGATCCGTGATATGAGGTTTATCCTCATTTTTGCACAGAAGAATTATGTCCTTGATGCACCGCAAGGTGACAGACCTATTGCAGGAGTAGATGCAGACATTATGAACGTTTGGCTAGCTAAAGATGATGACTACTTGATAGTTTAGTGCACCATGCTTAACGGCTTAGAATCGGGACTTCAAAGACGTTTTTGAACGTCATGGACCATATGAGATGTTCCAGGAGTTGAAGTTAATATTTCAAGAAAATACCCGAGTTGAGAGATATGAAGTCTCCAACAAGTTCTATAGCTAAAAGATGGAGGAGAATCGCTCAACTAGTGAGCATGTGCTCAGATTGTTTGGGTACTACAATCGCTTGAATCAAGTGGGAGTTAATCTTCCAGATAAGATAGTGATTGACAGAATTCTCTAGTCACCATCACCAAGTTAGTAGAACTTCATGATGAACTATAATATGCAAGGGATAACAGAAACCATTCCCAAGCTTTTCGTGATGCTGAAATCGACGAAGGTAGAAATCAAGAAGAACATCAAGTGTTGATGGTTGACGAGACCACTAGTTTCAAGAAAAAAGGGCAAAGGGAAGAAGGGTAACTTCAAGAAGAACAACAAGCAAGTTGCTGCTCAAGTGAAGAAGCCCAAGTCTGGTCCTGAGCCTGAGACTAAGTGCTTCTACTGCAAAGGAACTGGTCACTGGAAGCGGAACTACCCCAAGTATTTGGCAGATAAGAAGGATGGCAAAGTGAATATAGGTATATCTGATATACATGTTATTGATGTGTACTTTACTAGTGTTTATAGCAACCCCTAAGTATTTGATACTAGTTCAGTTGCTAAGAGTAGTAACTCGAAACGGGAGTTGCAGAATGAACAGAGACTAGTTAAGGGTGAAGTGACGATGTGTGTTGGAAGTGGTTCCAAGATTGATATGACCATCATCGCACACTCCCTATACTTTCGGGATTAGTATTGAACCTAAATAAGTGTTATTTGGTGTTTGCGTTGAGCATGAATATGATTTGATCATGTTTATTACAATACAATTATTCATTTAAGTAAGAGAATAAATTGTTGTTCTATTTACATATATGGTTACACACCCAATGAAAATGGTTCATTGGATCTCGCTCGTAGTGATACACATATTCATAATATTGAAACCAAAAGATGCAAAGTTAATAATGATAGTGCAACTTATTTGTGGCACTGCCGTTTAGGTCATATTGGTGTAAAGCGCATGAAGAAACTCCATGCTGATGGACTTTTGGAATAACTTGATTATGAATCAGTTGATGCTTACGAACCATGCCTCATGGGCACGATGACTAAAACTCCGTTCTCCGGAACAATGCAGCAAGCAACAGATTTGTTGGAAATCATGCATACTGATGTATGTGGACCGATGAATATTGAAGCTCGCAACAGGTATCATTATTTTCTGATCTTCACAGATGATTTGAGCAGATATGAGTATATCTACTTGATGAAACATAAGTCTGAAACATTTGAAAAGTTCAAAGAATTTCAGAGTGAAGTGAAAAATCATCATAACAAGAAAATAAAGTTTCTACGATCTGATCGTAGAGAAGAGTATTTGAGTTACGAATTTGGCCTTCAGTTAAAACAATGTGAAATAGTTTCACTACTCATGCCACCTGGAACACCACAACATAATGGTGTGTCCGATCGTCATAACCGTACTTTATTGGATATAGTGCAATCTATGATGTCTCTTACCGATCTACCACTATCGTTTTGGGGTTATGCATTAGAGACAGCTGCATTCACGTTAAAAAGGGCACCATCTAAGTCCGTTGAGATGACACAATCTAAACTATGGTTTGGCAAGAAACCAAAATTCTCGTTTCTTAAAGTTTGGGGTTGTGATGCTTAATCCTGATAAGCTCAAACCCAAATCGGAGAAATATGTCTTCGTAGGATATCCAAAGGAAACTATTGGATACACCTTCTATCACAGATCCGAAGGCAAGACTTTTGTTGCTAAATTCAGAAACTTTCTAGAGAAGGAGTTTCTCTCGAAAGAAGTGAGTGGGAGGAAAGTAGAACTTGATGAGGTAACTGTACCTGCTCCCTTATTGGAAAGTAGTTCATCACAGAAATCTGTTCCTGTGACTACTACACCAAATAGTGAGGAAGCTAATGATGATGATCATGTAACTTCAGATCAAGTTACTACCGAACCTCGTAGGCAAACCAGAGTGAGATCCGCACCAGAGTGGTACGGTAATCCTGTTCTGGAGGTCATGTTACTTGACCATGACGAGCCTATGAACTATGAGGAAGCGATGATGAGCCCAGATTCCGCGAAATGGTTTGAGGCCATGAAATCTGAGATATGATCCATGTATGAGAACAAATTATGGACTTTGACGGATTTGCCCGATGATCGGCAAGCCATAGAAATAAATGGATCTTCAAGAGGAAGACGGACGCTGATAGTAGTGTTACTATCTACAAAGCTAGACTTGTCAAAAAAGGTTTTTGACAAAGTTCAAGGTGTTGACTACGATGAAATTTTCTCACTCATAGCGATGCTTAAGTCTGTCCAAATCATGTTAGCAATTGCCGCATTTTTATGAAATCTGGCAAATGGATAAAGAAAACTACATTCCTTAATGGATTTAAAGAAGAGCTGTATATGATGCAACCAGAAGGTTTTTTCAATGCTAAAGGTGCTAACAAAATATGCAAGCTCAAGCGATCCATCTATGGACTAGTGCAAGCATCTCGGAGTTGGAATATACGCTTTGATAAGTTGATCAAAGCATATATTTTTATACAGACTTGCGGTGAAGCCTGTATTTACAAGAAAGTGAGTGGGAGCACTACAGCATTTCTGATAAGTATATGTGTATGACATATTGTTGATCAGAAATAATGTAGAATTATTCTGCAAAGCATAAAGGAGTGTTTGAAAGGATTTTGTCAAAGAAAACCTCGGTGAAGCTGCTTACATATTGAGCATCAAGATCTATAGAGATAGATCAAGATGCTTGATAAGTTTTTTTCAATGAGTACATACCTTGGCAAGATTTTGAAGTAGTTCAAAATGGAACAGTCAAAGAAAGAATTCTTGCCTGTGTTACAAGGTGTGAAATTGAGTAAGACTCAAAGCCCGACCACGGCAGAAAATAGAATGAGAATGAAAGTCATTCCCTATGCCTTGGCCATAGGTTCTATAAAGTATGCCATGCTGTGTACCATACCTATTGTATACCCTACACTAATTTTGGCAATGGAGTACAATAGTGATCTAGGAGTAGATCACTGGACAGCGGTCAAAAATTATCCTTAGTGGAATAAGGATATGTTTCTCGATTATGGAGGTGACAAAAGATTCGTCGTAAAAGGGTTACGTCGATACAAGTTTTGGCACTGATCCGGATGACTCTTAGTCTTCATATGGATACATATTGAAAGTGGGAGCAATTAGCTAAAGTAGCTCCGTGCAAAGCATTGTAGACATAGAAAATTGCAAAATACTTACGGATCTGAATATGGCAGACCCGTTGACTAAACTTCTCTCACAGGCAAAACATGATCACACCTTAGTACTCTTTGGGTGTTAATCACATAGCAATGTGAACTAGATTACTGACTCTAGTAAACCCTTTGGGTATAGGTCACATGACAATGTGAACTATGGGTGTTAATCACATGGTGATGTGAACTATTAGTGTTGAATCACATGGAGATGTGAACTAGATTATTGACTCTAGTGCAAGTGGGAGACTGAAGGAAATATGCCCTAGAGGCAATAATAAAGTTATTATTTATTTCCTTATTTCATGATAAATGTTTATTATTCATGCTAGAATCATATTAACCGGAAACATAATACATGTGTGAATACATAGACAAACAAAGTGTCACTAGTATGCCTCTACTTGACTAGCTCGTTAATCGAAGATGGTTATGTTTCCTAACCATAGACATGTGTTATCATTTGATTAACGGGATCACATCATTAGGAGAATGATGTGATTGACATGACCCATTCCATTAGCTTAGCACCCGATCGTTTAGTATGTTGCTATTGCTTTCTTCATGACTTATACATGTTCCTATGACTATGAGATTATGCAACTCCCGTTTGCCGGAGGAACACTTTGTGTGCTACCAAACGTCACAACATAACTGGGTGATTATAAAGGAGCTCTACAGGTGTCTCCAAAGGTACATGTTGGGTTGGCGTATTTCGAGATTAGGATTTGTCACTCCGATTGTCGGAGAGGTATCTCTGGGCCCTCTCAGTAATGCACATCACATAAGTCTTGCAAGCATTGCAACTAATGAGTTAGTTGTGAGATGATGTATTATGAAACAAGTAAAGAGACTTGCTGGTAACGAGATTGAACTAGGTATTGAGATACCGACGATCGAATCTCGGGCAAGTAACATACCGATGACAAAGGGAACAACGTATGTTGTTATGCGGTCTGACCGATAAAGATCTTCGTAGAATATGTGGGAGCCAATATGAGCATCCAGGTTCCGCTATTGGTTATTGACCAGAGACGTGTCTCGGTCATGTCTACATTGTTCTCGAACCCGTAGGGTCCGCACGCTTAAGGTTTCGATGACAGTTATATTATGAGTTTATGAGTTTTGATGTACCAAAGGAGTTCGGAGTCTCGGATAAGATCGGGGACATGACGAGGAGTCTCGAAATGGTCGAGACGTAAAGATCGATATATTGGACGACTATATTTGGACATCAAAAAGGTTCCGAGTGATTCGGGTATTTTCGGAGGTACCGGGGAGTTACGGGAATACGAGGAAGAAGCAATGGGCCTTAATGGGCCTTAGTGGGAAGGACCAGGAGGTGGCACGCGCCCCTCCCAAGCCCAGTCCGAATTGGACAAGGGGTTTGGGGCGCGGCCCCTCTCTCCCTTCCTTCCCCTCTTCCCCCCTTTTCCCCCCTTCTCCTAGTTGGACTAGGAAAGGAGGAAACCTACTCCAACTAGGAGTAGGAATCCTACTCCCTGGCGCGCCCCTCCTAGGGCCGGCCTCCTCCCCCTTGCTCCTTTATATACGGGGGCAGGGGGGCACCCCATGGACACAAGTTGATCCACGTGATCATATTCTTAGCCGTGTGCGGTGCCCCCTTCCACCATAATCCTCGATAATATTGTAGCGGTGCTTAGGCGAAGCCCTGCGACGGTAGTACATCAAGATCGTCACCACGCCATCATGCTGACGGAACTCTACCCCGACACTTTGCTGGATCGGAGTCCGGGGATCGTCATCGAGCTGAACGTGTGCTAAAACTCGGAGGTGTCGTAGTTTCGGTGCTTGATCGGTCGGGCCGTGAAGATGTACGACTACATCAACCGCGTTGTCATAACGCTTCCGCTGTCGGTCTACAAGGGTACGTAGATCACACTCTCCCCTCTCGTTGCTATGCATCACTATGATCTTGCGTGTGCGTAGGAATTTTTTTGAAATTACTATGTTACCCAACAGTGAGCCTCAACATCGAGGATTTCATCGTGCCTGAGGAACCAATTGAGCAGGAGCGCTTCAAGCGCCAACTAATAGCTACTACAAGGAGCCTGAAAAAGAAGCAGCAGCAACTTCAAGCTGACCAAGATCTTCTCAATGATAGATGGACCGAAGTCCTAGCCATCGAAGAATACAACCTTAGTGGCCCAGCCAAAAGCTACCCGAAGAGTAGATTGCTACCCCAGGGCGACGACAGGGCGCTCGAGCCTGTGCCATTATTGCACAGAGCGTCGGGTCGACCACAAATTGGTCCGGGTAAAGCGGCAACTCAAGCCGAACACTAGACCGCCCCACCTCGTCGTAAAGGCAAGAACAAAACAGCTCGGGGTTGTGCACACGACCGTCAACAGGACCTGGGTAGCAAAGCAGGACACTCAAGAGCGACCTACGGTTCGCGAGGACATACCTTGACACGCGACGACGGCCACCTATTCGGACGTGACAAACCTAGCCACGCCCGGGCTAAAAACCACAAGCGGACTCCATCGGAGGTACATCGCAGTGTGTCCCAACACAAAGGCACTGCACACCCTCTTTGCTTCACAGACGAAGTAATGGAGCATCAATTCCCAGACGGGTTCAAATCTATGAATATTGAATCATACGATGGAACAACGGATCCCACGGTATGGATCGAGGACTTCCTCCTCCATATCCACATGGCCCGTGGGGATGGCCTTCATGCCATCAAATACCTACCACTAAAACTCAAAGGACCAGCTCGGTACTGGTTAAACAGTCTGCCGGAAAATTCTATTGGCAGCAGGGAAGATTTGGAGGATGCCTTTCGCGACACCTTCCAAGGAACATATGCCCGGCTACCGGACGCCGATGACTTAAGTCACATTGTCCAGCAGCCCGGAGAGTCAGCCAGGCAGCTCTGGACTAGGTTCTTACTTAAAAAGAACCAAATCGTCGACTGTCCGGACGGGGAAGCCCTTGCGGCCTTTAAACATAGCGTCTGGGATGAATGGCTTGCACGCCACCTCGGTTAAGAAGGACCTAGATCCATGACAGCCCTTACCACTCTAATGACCCGCTTTTGCGCGGGAGAAGACAGCTGGCTCGCTCGTAGAAGCAATAGCGCCAGCGACTCGGGCACTTCCGAAATCCGAGATGGCAATGGCAAGCCACGACGAAGCAAACACAACAGCCGCAATGATAATGAAAGATCACGCGACACAGCGGTCAATGCCGGATTCAGCAATCCCAAGCCCGGTCAACGGAAAAAGCCATTCAAGGGGAACAGAGACGGGCCATCCAACCTAGACAGGATACTGGACCGACCGTGCTAGATTCAAGGCCACCCCAATAAACGAGCTAATCATACCAACAAAAATTGTTGGGTCCTCAAGCAGGCCGGTAAGCTCAATGCCGAACACAAGGGAAGGGGGCCGCCAGGCAATAGGGACGATGGAGCGATTCACCAGCCAAATGCCGGGGGCCAGAAGCAATTTCCCCCCGAAGATCGATCAAATCCGGAGCAGAAATAGCAGTTCGGCTTCCGTTGCCCTTCTCATATACCCGTTAAAACTATACCGTGCATACATAACTACGCACTTAAGATACCATGGGCATTGGCAGAAGCATAATACGGACAAGTATGCAAGCACTCCGGTAACATTTTTATCTACTTTCCTTTTTTCTTCATTACCTCTTAAAAACAGGTGGCGCAAAGGAGAAACATCTAAGACCAACTCTATCGGAGTTCGGATCCGTACACTCACCTACAGGGCTACTTCCTCCAAGGATACCCCTCGCCGAGGATAGGCGGCGCAGACATGCGACAGGAGGTCTAAAATAACTTTTTGTAGACCGCACACTTTTTCGAGCCTGTAACATGCTTTTTTCCTCTGCCTTCGACCCAGGGCATATCAAATAGCCGGGGCCGGGGCCTTTATATATATCAAGTAATCTTTGGCATATCACTCAGGTCCCAGTTCACATTACCCGTATTAATTATCCGCGTCTTTCTGCAAATGAATACGCCTCCTATGGTTGTTTCATAGATATACCCCGGCTTAAACTTGCTAGGGGCTCGGTACAGGAACAATTGAGTTCCCAACAAAGTCCGAACAACTTTTACAGCATACTTCGGCGTCGCGAGTTTGGCCTTATATGCATCAGCTCCGAATCATGTCTTGGGTCAATAGTTGGGTTGTCCGGCTCCTGTGCTTGCTATCCTACGTTTCGCTCTATCGGCTAGGGTAGTAAAGGGAGAACTACTATGATTGTGCTTCCGGTTCACCTGGCTCAGCACCTCAGTAGATAAAGCCGAAAACTGACTGTCAAGATGCGGCTAGAGTTGGTCAACCACTCGATGACTTATCGGAATCTCTAGTGATTCCTTCGTGTCACACGAAGGACCTCATTTCGGTCAAATATGTACATGCATCGTATGAATAAGCCGCATACATACCAGGGGCTATGTCATAGACCCACCATAAAACTCCTATGGCTAAGTGAAAGTGTTAACACCCTATAGTCTGGTTGCCTGGTTCGCCGCATTGACATCTCCTTCACGGACCAAGACATTGGGTCAAGAGTGATCAAATGCTTTTCTGAACACCCCCGTACTTCCTACGAGGGGGCTGAAGCCGACGACTGGAAAACTTTCAGATTATATTAAAACGGGCGCACAGGAGGAACACAAACTTTTGAGCAATATATAAAAACAGATTGACTATAAAATTGTCTCGTACAATTCTCATACACCTCACTCGAACATTACGTCTTTCGAGCACTGACCCTCTATCAAGCGAGCGGCCACTAGGACGTCTTCAAAATGATGCTCCGGTTCGTGGTGGTCCTTGCCCTTGGGTGGACTCTTCACCGCAACATCGATGGCCTTCATCTTCCCCCAGAATGTCTTGACTCGGGGAAAGGCCATCCGTGCACCCTCGATGCACATCGACCGCTTCACAGCGTCGAGACGTGGCACCGCGTCAACAAGCCGTTACACCAAACCGAAGTAACTATTCGGAACATGCTCAGTTGGCCATAACCGGGTTATGACGTTCTTCATGGCAGCGCCGGATATCCTATGAAGCTCGGCCCACTGGGACATCTGCTCATTTAGCAACAGGGGGCGCTTTGACGCGCTGAATTGTGACCAGAAAACCTTCTCCGTTGCATGCCCCTCTCGCGCCTGGTAAAACTATGCTGCATCGAAAGGACTCTTTGGCAAGTCAAAAAACTCGTCCGGAGAACTCCACAATTGGTTAAGCTGAGCATAGTTCGGATCGCCAAACTTAGTTCGTAGCAAAAATGGCTCACCAGCTGCAATCTCCCTAGCTTGCCAGATCTCCTCACGGGCGGCTCTGGATTCAGACTGCGCTTCTCTCGCCTCTCGTAAGGCCTTGTCAATTTCAGTCATTTTGGCTTCATTCTCCTTCTCAAGGAGTCCACAGCGGCTAGTAGCATTTTTTAGTTCGAGCGCCATCGTGGATATCTTCTCCTCGTCTTGACGCCGAGCAGCTCGTTCGGCTTTTAACTCAGCCGATGCCTTTTCGGCAGTCGCATTACTACACGGGGCCTGCTCCTTGGCCTGGGCCAGCTCCTTGCTACCTCTTGAGCACTGCGTTGGATTTCCTTGAAGAGGAAAGGATGATGCAGCAAAGTAGCGTAAGTATTTCCCTCAGTTTTTGAGAACCAAGGTATCAATCCAGTAGGAGGCTACATGCGAGTCCCTCGTACCTGCACAAAACAAATAACTCCTCGCAACCAACGCGATAAGGGGTTGTCAATCCCTTCACAGTCACTTACGAGAGTGAGATATGATAGATATGATAGAATAATATTTTTGGTATTTTTGTGATAAAGATGCAAAGTAAAATAAAATCAAAGGACATAACTAAGTATTGGAAGATTAATATGATGAAGATAGACCCGGGGGCCATAGGTTTCACTAGTGGCTTCTCCCAAGAGCATAAGTATTTTACAGTGGGTGAACGAATTACTGTTGAGCAATTGACAGAATTGAGCATAGTTATGAGAATATCTAGGTATGATCATGTATATAGGCATCATGTCCGAGACAAGTAGAACGACTCCTGCCTGCATCTACTACTATTACTCCACTCATCGATCGCTATCCAGCATGCATCTAGAGTATTAAGTTCATGAAAACAGAGTAACACCTTAAGCAAGATGACATGATGTAGAGGGATAAATTCATGCAATATGATAAAAACCCCATCTTGTTATCCTTGATGGCAACAATACAATACGTGCCTTGCTGCCCCTACTGTCAGTGAGAAAGGACACCGCAAGATTGAACCCAAAGCTAAGCACTTCTCCCTTTGCAAGAAAGATCAATCTAGTAGGCCAAACCAAACTGATAATTCGAAGAGACTTGCAAAGATAACCAATCATACATAAAAGAATCCAGAGAAGATTCAAATATTGTTCCTAGATAATCTTGATCATAAACCCACAATTCATTGGTCTCAACAAACACACCGTAAAAAGAAGATTACATCGAATAGATCTCCACAAGAGAGGGGGAGAACATTGTATTGAGATCCTAAAAAGAGAGAAGAAGCCATCTAGCTAATAACTATGGACCCGAAGGTCTGAGGTAAACTACTCACACTTCATCGGAGAGGCTATGGTGTTGATGTAGAAGCCCTCCGTGATGGATGCCCCCTCCGGCGAAGCTCCGGAACAGGCCCCAAGATGGGATCTCGTGGATATAGAAAGTTACGGCAGTGGAATTAGGGCTTTGGCTCCGTATCTGATCGTTTGGGGGTACGTAGGTATATATAGGAGGAAGGAGTACGTCGGTGGAGCAACAGGGGGCCCACAAGGGTGGAGGGCGCGCCTGGGGGGGGGGGTAGGCGCGCCCCCCTACCTCGTGGCTTCCTACTTTATTTCTTGACGTAGGGTCCAAGTCTCCTTGATCATGTTCATTCCGAAAATCACGTTCCTGAAGGTTTCATTCCGTTTGGACTCCGTTTGATATTCCTTTTCTTCGAAACCCTAAAATAGGCAAAAAAAAAAAGAGCAACTCTGGGTTGGGCCTCCGGTTAATAGGTTAGTCCCAAAAATAATATAAAAGTGGATAATAAAGCCCAATAATGTCCAAAACAGTAGATAATATAGCATGGAGCAATCAAAAATTATAGTGATACGTTGGAGACGTATCACTCCGCCCGAAGAATTTCAACGGCGGCAGTACCATCTGCAGCCATGCATATTACAGTATATAAATTTCAGCATCATGCTTATATCACAAAAATGTATGTGAAGGGACTGCCCCGAATACATACCTTGCGATTCGTCAAGACGCATATTGATTAACGCAATGTCATCCCCGACCATATCAAGCTTCCGTCGCAGCTCGGCAATATCCGTAGTCTAGGAAGTAGCCAAGGGGGAAGCAGCATGTGTTCAAGTTAATCAGATTAGTCCTTGAATATTTCTTCTTGATCCTCCGTTCGCCTCCCATGGGAAGCCAACCCGAGTCTCAGGGGCTACTATCTATACACATGTTTATTTTGCGAATAAAACACAACTGCACATATTACAGTACAAACTTCGAAGCCTCTTAGTAGGCTCGCAAAGGCCTCATCCAATCCGCTCTTCACGGACCGGACCTTTTCAACCACCGTGCCCATTAAGGTATGATGTTCCTCTGAGACGGACGCCTGCCGCAGCATGTTCGTCATGATATCCGGCGCCTCCGGGTCTCCGGAGGCTGCTGTAGGAGTACAACCACCCTTTGAAGAGATCCGTTCATACGTATCAGGCTATATATCGGATTGTCCGGGGCCCTCATTGTTGTTCCCCGGACCCTGGGCCCCCGAAGTATCTCCTTCGGGTAATGTCTTCATCATCCCTTGCACCACTTGTTGGTGGGGGGAGACCCTCCGCGACGACACCTCTAAGTCGTCCGCCCTATTGGACGGAGAGGCTGGTGGGGGCATCTCGCTTTCCATCATCTCTGGGAGAAGGTCCCCCGAGGAAGAGGATTGTTGAGGAAGACTGTGTGCTGAGCTGCAAAAACAAAAAATATATATCCCAGGCATTATAAGAAAGGAACGGGACATGTTTAAAACAGCCTCGATTTGGCCTTAGGCTTGTCCTCGTCATGAGACTGCGCTTCGACGTCCTCCAAGCCCGATCCAGCCACCTGAGGCATCTTGCCTCGCTTAGGAGCCTGCTTCTCCCAATCTTCAGAGGCGGCCCTTCTCTTCCTAGGAGGAAAGGAGACAGTGCCCCCCTTCACTTTTGTCTTCAGATGAAGGGATTTTGATTCCTCCAGACACAATGTCCGATGCACCCTTGGAATAGGGACCATATTTGGTCCTCTCACTCTCCGCCTCGCCCTTCTTCACAGGCATCTAGTATGGTGCCAGGGCCAGCATCCTTGTTAGAACAGGATTCGCTGGACCCTCGGGCAGAGGGGCTGAACACATAATTAGTTCCGCCTTCTTTGTCCAGCCCTAGAAGAAGATAGCTTGCTCAGTACCATATTATGGTATGCATAATTACAAAGTGTTCGGGAGCCAAGTGCTTACCGGTGTATCCGGACGGTTGCAGTTAAGGCCAGCATCTTCTGTAGTGTCCGGCCAATGTTTCCGCTTCCCGAAAAATAACTTCCACATCCCTTTGTGTGTGGTGCTGAAGAAGTGTTGGCGGGTTTGTGGTCCTTCTGGATTAAGCTCCCACATGCGGTGAGACGTGCGCTGACTTAGCAAGATTCGGCGAACTAACATCACTTGGATCACGTTGACAAGATCGATGTCTCTCTCGAGGAGGGTTCGGATGCGGCTCCGTAAAGTCTGCACTTCATCAACTGATCCCCAGTCCAGCCCCTTGTTGACCCATGATGCAAGCTGTAGCGGTGGGCCAGGACGGAATGTGGGTGCAGCTACCCACTTGGTGCTGCGGGACTCCGTAACGTAAAACCACTCCCGCTGCCAGTGATTGGAAGTTTTGGTAAAAGAACCTTTTGGCCAAGGAGTGCTGGTGAGTTGGCTGATCGTAGCACCGTCGCACTCCACCTGTTCCCCGTCGACTACCTTCGGCTTCACACTGAAGGTCTTGAGCCATAGGCCGAAGTGTGGGGGGATTCGGGGAAGGCCTCGCATGTAATGATAAATGCCGAGACATGGAGGATAGAGTCCGGGGCTAGGTCTTGAAAATCTAGTCCGTAATAAAACATTAGCCCCCGGATGAAGGGGTGAAGAGCGAACCCTAGCCCCCGGAAGAAGTGGGAGATGAATAAGACCCTCTCACCAGATCTAGGGGTCGGAATAACCTGTCTTTGAGCAGGAAGCCTGTGGTGGACCTTCGCAGTCAAATATCTGGCCGCCCGAAGCTTTGCGAGATCCTCCTCCATAACGGAGGAAGTCACCCATTGACCTTGGGAGCTGGGTCCGGACATGATGGGGAGGCTTGAAATGATGAAGTCGAACCTTGGGTGCTAAAACTCGAGGTTGGGAAGGTTGAGGAGAGGATTGGCATAAAAGACGGCCCTTGGTTCCTTTATAAAGATAGCGAGTATTGAACGCCTCCTCCTAAGCCTAAGAACCTGCCTATTCCTAAGGAATCTTTTCCACTGGACGGTTGGGTTACCCACGCTCGTATTGATGAAAACCCCGCAATTAGGGGACACGATCTCTACTTCGACAAGACGTGTCAATGACAACCACGTCGCAAAACGTGGAACGGCGGGATGGGAAACGGTTCGAAATAATGACCGAGGAGCGTGACATCACATTACTAAAAGTTGTCAGCAGATTGGATTCGTAGAATACTGTACTCTCTATGGTTGTATGTTACAGGTCCGGACACGATCAATTCGTCCGAAGACTATTTTGGAGTTCGAAAGGAGGAACCCGCCTTGTAATGCCGAAGACAGCACTACGCGCCGGATACCTTGCCATTGAAGCCAGGTTTAGGGGCTACTGAGGGAGTCGTGGACTGAGGGGTCCTCGGGCGTCCGGCCTGGTAGCCATGGGCCGGACTAATGGGCTGTGAAGATACGAAGACCGAAGACTGCACCCGTGTCCGGATAAGACTCTCCTTGGCGTGGAAGACAAGCTTGGTGACCGGATATGTAGATTCCTTTATTTGTAACCGACCTTGTGTAACCCTAGATCCTCTCGGTGTCTATATAAACCGGAGGACTTAGTCCGGATAGGGGAGACTCATTATCATAGCCATACAAGCTAGACCTCTAGGGTTTAGCCATTATGATCTCGAGGTAGATCAACTCTTGTAATACTCATGTTCATCAATATCAATCAAGCAGGACGTAGGGTATTACCTCCATAGAGAGGGCCCGAACCTGGGTAAACACCGTGTCCCTTGTCTCCTGTTACCATCGACCTTAGACGCACAGTTCGAGACCCCCTACCTGAGATCCGCCGGTTTTGACACCGACAATAGTACCCAAGGATAGTCGATGGTGTTGGTGGAGGCCGAGTTGGCGGAGCGAGTGGTGTTGTCCTAGACATAGCGCTTGCGACAATCATCGGCCTCATGCCCCCAATTTTTACAAATTTGACCGAGGGCGCCAGGGATTGTTGCGACGGCCACCACCACCGTTGTGGCCGCCGTTACCCCCGCCACCTTGCCGACCATTGCCGGCGTACAAGGGGTTGCGGTCGCGGCCACTGTTGCCGCCTTGGCGGCCGTGCCTGGGTTGGCCGTTGCCATCGGCCGGGCGACCCCCACCCTGGAAGGGGCAGGGCTCCGAGTAGGGAGCGCGTCCGCCCTGGCCGTAGGGGCTGGAGCGAGTCACAGCGTTGGCCGAGGGAGTCCACCCCTCTGACGCACTCTGCTGAGCCTGCAACGCTTCGAACGTCAAGACGAGCGAGTAGAAGCTGGAGTAGGGCATATGTGCGTTACTCACACCCGGGGAGGTAGCGATGAGCTTGTAGGCAGAGCCGAGTCCTGTGAGGATGTGATCAATGAGCTCATCATCACAAATCGGAGAGCCGGCGACAGCCATGGTGTCGGCGAGGGCCTTCATCTTGTGCATGTACTCAGTCGCGGACATCTCCTCCTTCCTCAGCGTCTGAAGTTGACGCCGGATGTGACAGACGTTGGCGCGACTCTGCGCGCCGTACATGGCACCGACGACTGTCCATACCGCCTGTGCCGTCTCGTAGCTAATGAGCTGACAGGCGATGTCCTCCTCCATGGAGGTGAGAAGGAGGCCCTTGACCTTCTGATCCTAAGTCCACCAATGGTGGTACGCCGGGTTAGCGGCGGTTGTCGTGGCCTTACCAGTCTCGACGGCGATGGTCTTGTCGGGTGCCGCCGTGGTGCCGTCCAGGTAGCCATGGAGGTTCGTGCCGGCTAAGACGGTGCCGGTGATGCCTCCCCACAGCATGAAGTTGTGGCGGCCAAGGCGGACGGAGATCGCCGGAACGGCGAGGGCGGCGGGAACGGTGGCAGCCGCGGGTGAGGTGATGGTGTCGACGCTGTTGGAGAGCGGAAGGGCGGCAGACGACATTGCGGCAGCGCGGAGGAGGGCGGCGCGCGGCGGCGGAGGAGGACTCGCGGCGGCGGATGGATCGGGCAGTGGTGTAGGGTTCGCGCGGCGGCCCGGTGGCTATCTGATACCAAGTTGAAAAGGTAGATTTAGGGTTTTTGCGTGGGTGGCTAACATCTAGCCTCACGTCTTAATATATAGATGATCATAATATAATTACATATGTATACAAATACGTGTACATGTATAATATGCTAGACCCTATTTTACACTTGTATCTCAAAATGTACGTTTTTATAGAGGGAGTACGAATGTATACATATAACCATGAAGGTTGGATGAGATGTGTAACGGAAAGGGAGTCCCAAAGAGAAGGAGACGCGTGTGCCATATGCAGGGTTCAATGATGGCTCAAGTCAATCGTACGTGGATCCCATCACCTTAGCCTCACACCTAGGTTTCTTGTCAGTTGTCACCAGGGACATATGGAAGTATGAAACAATCAATCAATCATTCTGGCCGGTGCGATCGCTAGTAATAAAAGCCTCAGACATAATTTGTGGATATTTGGATGCACCCAAGCGACCGAGGATGTAATCCGGGTTGTGGTAGCACCGTTATATATTGTGAGTTTCTGACATGGCCCCTGTCCATCCCCATGTACTACGGTGATCCAGCTAGCGTTCCCGCACTGATGAGCTGATGGCTTCGTTTCGCCAACCAGTGCGAGGCCTCGTGACGTGACACCGAAATGGCATGGATTATCAAACTGTGCGTCCCGGAGACGGAGGCGAAAACCGCTGGGAAACTCGACACCTCGCCGTTGCTGGTTACGTAGCCAGGAAGCACGCCGAGATGGATATATCATGGGTTAACTTTTCCGTCCATATGTCCACCGATCGCGCCCCGGGTTGGTGGGCGAGCCGGCTAGCTGGCCGGCCATCTGTCTAGTTATGACCGATCAGTGCGCACGGGACGGTGTGCGCATGCCGCTTAATCTTCTTCTTCTTCTTTTCGATCGGCCTGGGCGTGTACGTCTGCCGCTGCGCGGTCCCATGGTGGTGATGGATGCATGGCAGACAAGCACGGAGACGGCGAGGCCGGTTGGGCCCAACAGGAGGGAATCCGGAAGGAGAAGCGAGCAGAGGGGGGAGCTCGCCGTAGACATGTCCAGGCCGGTGCGTAAACGGGGCAGGGTTTCTGCTTGCCTCACATGGCCGTCGGGCCCTATATATCATCATGGCTGTGGGATCAGATCACACGGTTAAACTGTACTCGGATGTAGTATGCACGTAAGCTTCTTCTTGGCTGATGTTCCAAGTAATAATGCGGTTTTATTTCCGGCAATTGGTTCCTTCATTTGGGAATTTATTTTTTTCGCTTTCAGTCAATTTTGTCAGATTGCTGGCCATCTTTTTCTACTCACTCATATGCACAGCACTGTGTTTGCTAGCATGCCTATCTACTTCATGTGTTCACTTACTTTATCAAAGATTGTGGTTCATCAGATCACTTGCTATTTGAGAAACTGCTTCTGGAAAAAATATGGTACCCTAGAGACAGGCTCTGCCCTCATTGCTTGGAACACCATTTGCAAACCTAAAGCCCATGGTGGATTGGGAATTCTGGACATCACAACTCACAACAAGGCACTGCTAATGAAATTCCTCCACAAATTTTTCAACAAGGAAGATGTCCCTTGGGTCAACATCATTTGGGAAGCTCATTATCAAGAGGCTCTTCCAAGTGACAAAATGGTTTGGTTCGTTCTGGTGAAAATCTCCGCTAAAGTTGCTCCCACTATACAAAAGCCAAGCAATCTGCAAACATAGTATAGGTAAGACATCATCATTTTGGTCTGATAATTGGCCAGGACAACTGTTACTTGAAAAATTCCCAGAGCTCTGTTCATATGCACTTAACAAGGAGTCTTCTATGGCTGAGGTCATTAATCAGCAAGACCTCAGTATGATTTTCCAGCGACCTCTACCCTTTCAAGCCTTCCAACAATTTAATGAGCTGAATGAACTACTAGATAACAGAGAGATTTCAGAGGATAAGGACATTTGGAAATACTCTTGGACCACCCAGCAATACTCATCTATGAAGATGTACAAGAATATCATGGGTCAGAGTGATGAGCACGATATTTCTAAAAGTCTATGAAAAACTTCCTGCAGACCTAGATACAAGATCTTCTTTTGGTTCCTTCTTCATGACAGGATCAACACTAGAAATATGCTATCCAGGAGAAAGATGCATCTTCCAGACTATTCTTGTGTTCTATGCTCCGAAAAAGTGGAGGAAACACTGGGTCATCTATTTTGGGACTGCTCCTTTGCACTTTCATGTTGGGATTCTATTGTTCTTGGAAGACATCGTGGCATTTCCTCTTTTGATGAGATCTCAATCATTTCCGACCTGCTACCACAGGACATTGTTTTGGATATCATCCTTTCGGGTTGTTGGGGCATTTGGTCCGTAAGAAATGATAAAATATTTAGATCAACAGCCGCTCATCCAGACACCCGGAAGTTTTATTTGAAAGAAAGACTTTGGGAAGCACAACTACGGGCAAAAGAAAGGAAAGCAAAGTTCCTCAAGTCCTGGACAGATCTTTTATTGTAATATGAATGGTATTATATTTCCTAGAGAGAGTAGGCTTCATGCCTGTTGTATTTTTATTTTGGCTCTCTTTTTGTAACTGTTTATTATTAATGAAAATACCGTAGACGATTGTTCTACGACCAAGGCTAAAAAAACGCTGCGCCCAACCGCCTGCCCGGTCGTGCTGCCTGGCCCTGTGTGAGCTGCTGCCTATGCCTCCCTCCAAACCCTGCCACGATCAAATCCACGACGACCTTATCGTAGCCCTCCCCCCATCCCAGCCGCACTCGAACAAGTCATTCTCTGCCTCCCCTTCAAAGGCGACGGTATTGTCGAGTCATCCCAAACACTCGGTTGTTCCTGGCCCGGCCTTGGTGCGGCGACCCCATCTCAGCCATGAGCGCTGTTTTGTCTCCCATTAAAAATCGACTAACGCGAATAATTTTGATCCCGAGCTCACGCACCCTGATGAACAGTAAAAAAGTAACCACATTCAAAAAAATCTGAAATTTGTTTTCTGATAAACATTGACAAATTCTTCACACCCGTACAAAATTTGGTAATGAAATGACATTCATGAAGGCCTGAAAAAAATAGATGATCCGACAGGACTATTGTTGGACACATTTTGAAGCATCAACTTTTTTAACAAGCCTCCAAGAATGTCATTTCATCACAAAATTTTGCACATAGTTGAAACATTCATCAATGTTTATTAAAAAAAGGGACCATTTGCATTTCTGTCCTTAACTCAAACCACCTACTTAGATTTGCCCCTAATTTCAAAGTCTGCTCAAATTTACCTCTCTGTTTAGGTGCCCTTATAAAAATGCCCTTCTGCGCCGTTACCGTCCGTTACCATTCGGTCAAAGGGCTTTGACCTTCTAAAAAATAATAGCAAAAAAAAATCAAAAAAACTGAAATTTTGTGCGGTCAAAGATACTCAGGTGCATGCAAATTTCCGTGCTATTTAGACATACCAGGAGCTCGTGGCAAAGGAAAACAATAAATCTGTATGCCTGTGAATAGTAAATTCAAAAAAGCAAGAAAATTTAAAAAACAAATTTTATTGGCATCCAAGATGCTTGGGTGCGTGCAAAATTTTGTTATCAAATGACATGCGAGGAGCTCTAGCAAAAAAAAACCAAAATAGTGTATTTTTCTCAAAGTTTTTTTTCGAGCCAAATTTTGTTTTTCTCTCCACGAGCTCCTACAATGTCTGAACACATCAAAATTTGGCACACACCTCGTGCACCCGAGCATCTTGGATGCCAAAAAAATTCATATTTTCTTGAATTTCTTGCTATTTTTTTTGAATTTACTATTCATAGGCGTACATATTTATTGTTTTCCTTTGCCACGAGCTCTTGGTATGTCTAAATAGCACAAAAATTTGCATGCAACTTGCGCACCTGAGTATCTTTGATCTCACAAAATTTCAGATTGTTTTTATTTTTTTGCTATTTTTTCGAGACGGTCAAAGCCCTTTGACCGGACGGTAACGACGTAAAAGGGCATTTCTGTAAGGGCACCTAACAGCAGAGGGGCAAATTTTAGTAGGCTTTGAAATTAGGGGAAAATCTGAGTAGTGGGTTCGAGTTAGGGATACAAATGTAAAATACCCCAAAAAAGAATATTTTGAACTTTCTAGAAATTTGCAAAGGTACGCAAATCCGAGGGCACGCATCTGCAGAAACGCCTCCGGTCGTCGATTTGCGCCGTGATCTGGACACATGTATTCATAGAAATCTACATTGGAAGAAGTCAAATGGGGTAGTCCTCAAAATTGACTTTGAAAAAGTGTATGATAAAGTTAAATGTGATGGGGAATGCTGTATGAAAATAAAAAAGAATATTGGTCTGCCTTATGTCCAATTCACCTTGCTCTTGCTCATGGTTGCAGAATTCCCCTGATTAGTAAAAGGGAAAACTATATTTTTCATCCCTAAATTCTTTCAAAAGTATAGAAATGGTCCCCAACTTCGAAACCGGCAAACATTACTCCCTCAACTTCTCAAACCGGATTACTTTAGCCCCTAAAACTCAACAAAAGCGTTTTTGTGCTGACATGGCATGGTTTTGACCAGTCTTCGCCCACATGGCATTCTTTTCCTTGTGCGGGCGGCTGGGGCTGTGGGACGGCGAGGGCGCGATCAGTGAGCAGGAGTTCTCACCATCGTCACCTGGGCAGCGTTTATTGCCGGCCGCATCCGCTTCGCCCTACGTTAGAGCATCTCCAGCCGTTGGCCCCCCAAGAGGTGCTTAAAATCGCCACCTGGGGGCGTACCGGTGCTAAAAATCGGCGTGGGGGCTTTCGGGTCCCCAGCCGCCGGCCCCAGGGTCACCCCCAAAAGATGACCTTTTTTATACAAAATAGGAAATCGGCTAAAGTTCGGCAAAAATGACATTTATAGCATAGTTTTTATTACATAAACAAATTTAATGTCATTCTACGGCGCGAAGAACGCGGTGAGCTTGGCGAAGTCGCCGTCATCGTCGCCAGCCTTCTCCTCCTTGACACGGACGCTGCTCCTGCTGGACCCCTGGCCGGCGCGCCCTGGCGGAACGGTGCCGGCGGTGCGCCGTCGTCGCTGTCGTCGTCGAGGACGATGACACCTCCCTCGTCGCGGCCTCGCCGATGCCGTGCAGCGAGCTCTTCATAGGTGCGGCATTGACGCTCCATCTCCGTCCGCGCCCAGTCGTCGGGCGCCCACTTCAAGGCCGCTGCGTCGTCGGGCACCTCCTTCTCGCGGCCAGCGATCCCGGGCTCCATCTTCACAGGAGCGAGCCCAGGCTCCTTCTTCACGGCGGTGAGACCCGGCTCCGTCTTCGGCTTGGTGAAGCGGGGACGAGCCGAGGAGGAGGCGCACCCACCGCCTTCGTTGATGACGATGCCGGCTGAGCGGTTGCGCCGGCCGAGCGGGGTCTCCGCTGCGGGCTCGGCCTTGACGCAGCACACCGCCGGAGAGCCGGAGGAGTGGGAAGAGGAGCGGGAGTAAGAGCGGGATGAGGATGACGAGCCGGAGACAAACTTTCTGGGCATCCATTGCCCGGTGCCGCGGCGGGGGACCGGAGCAGCGGCCGGGAATGTGAGTGACGGGTTGTTGCCGCCCTCGAGGTACGTGAGAACCTCATGGAGCATCTGGCCGGGGGCGGCCCACCACATGCGTCGCCCCTCGCTGTTCCCCCGCCCCCACCACCGGCGCCCCGTTGGTGGAGGCGAGGTGCTGCTCCTAATGGCGCTGGAAGTACGCCGCCCACGCCTCATGGTTGTCGGCGGCGTACTGCGAGGAGAGACGCTACTCCTCGCTCAGCGATGACCGAACGCGACGACCTCGCCGGCGAAGTAGTCGGGGCGCGCGTCAACGCCCGGCAGTGGGGGAACGGGGACGCCTCTGGCGCTGAGCCTCCATCCTGTCGGCCCAGCGCGCATGTCTGGAGGCGCCGTGATGTTGGCCTCGAAAAGTAGGTGCGCCTCCCCTGCGTGCAACGAGCGGCGGCCGAAGCCGTTGGCCGCCGCTCCGTCACCGGGGAACCGCTCGCATATCGTCGTGGCTGGGCTGGGGAGAGAGGAGAGGTTCGTCGGCGGTGGAGAGAGAGAGAGAGAGAGGTAGAGAGCAAGGCATCTGTGGCCAGCGACGGGGGGGGGGGGGGGGCGCTTTTTATAATCGCCGGGGAGATGTGTGTACGCGTGGCAGGGAGTGAGGCATCGCCGCGCCGCCCGTAAAGAGCTGCCCCGTGGTGAGAATCAATGAAAGGCTGACCGGTGGCAGCCTTGGCATTGATTCCCCGCGGGAAACTGAGGCGTTTTGAAGTGACGAGGCGAGTGTCGCTGACTTGGCGGGCCCGCGGCTCTTTCGCATCAAAACCGTTTTACCCGGTGCCCCCGAGCGCCCCCAGCGCGCCAGGTTCGGCTTGGGTGCGCCGGCGCCAAATTCGGCCTGAGCCGACGAAAATTAGGTTTCAGGAGGCGCGACTGGACCATTTTTTGTGTGCCGGTGCAAAAAAATCACTTAGGGAGGACGTGTTCGGGGCGCGGCTGGAGATGCTCTTAGACAACAACTCATCAAGCTAGCACCTGATCTGCATACTGAGCTCGTGCCCGTGCCGCCGGCAGCTGAAAATGCCCACTATTAGTGTTAGAGCTAATCACGATTAGGTTCGTCCTGCCGGTTCGGACATGGCAACACGTACTGCTTGTGTGTACGTGTGTGCTTGTTTTCGGCACAGCTTGCCTTACAAGTGCGATCGGGATCTGCGAGCATCCACAAGTACGAGCGCCTCACCAGCGACGCTCCACATCTCCTCGCCGCTTCAGGCGCCCAGGTCATGTTCGCCACCGTCGTCGATGAGCTCGACCTCCCCAGCATCATCCCTCTAGAGAGATGCACTGGTCGTGCACGAAGACCGTTTGCCAGTACTTGTGTCGAACCGTTGGTTGGCCTGGTGCACCCCAGTGTGGTTGTCGTGTCCACGTAACAAGAGCGTGACGGCACATGTTTGACATCGTCCGCCGATCGAGGGGATGCCTCTCAAGCCGGGCGTCATGGTGTGCAAGGCACAACACGGAAGACCTCCGACCTTGGTACCTTGCCGCCTACATGCAATCCATGACCACGGTCCAGGGAGCTGCTCGCCAATGCGTCCATGGTCTCTCGCCGCCGCGCCGCTGCTAGCCGTCAGCAAAGTCCTACCTTGGCCCTGCTGTTCCCGTGAGCCACACAAGCTTCACGCTTACCTTTGCTCCTCTTGCCTCGACGCGCGCCAACCGCTCAACGAAATGCCCAAGTTAAAATGGGAAGGAAGAAAAAAATTGCCACATGGGTGAAGACTAGCCAAAACTACCTGGTTGCTCGCGCGGGCAGCCGGGAGCGAACCCTAGCCGCCAGCAGCGCCACCCCCACCACCCTTGCCCCCCTTGCTGCCACAGGACAGCGTTACCAGGCAAAGCATGTGCTGCTCGGCGGTGGCGGGGCCCTTTCCTCATTCCTCTTGTGGCGGCACGGCACGAGCCGTCCTCTTCAGTGGGAGATCGGCTGGCGGCGACGCTAGCTCGATGCGGCGCAAGGGCGGGCCGGCCGTGCATCGGGGCTGGCTGGCATGGATCTACGTGCGATGGTGCGAGCCCTGGGTTGGTGCGGGCATATGGAGGGTGGGAGTGTGGATCTGAGTGGGCGCTCGCATAGGAGCGTGAAGGGGGTGGCGAGGCCAGGCTGCATGGGCATCACAGCGAGGGCACGATCGCTCCAAGCGTGCATGGGGGCCTTTTGGTGGTCCGGCGGTGCTCTGCCGCTGTGCTGCTCGGGTGCTGCTCCACGGCCTAGGGTGCTCTGCTCCACGACGTGCTCGGTACGAATTGCAAAAAGGTGTTGCTACATGGGAAGTTGCAGCACAAGGGGGCCGGCGGCGCGATTGGTGTATGGTTGTGCAGGAGGCATGTCACGTTGTGGAGGGCTCGGGCGTGAGGCGCTTGGACGGCGGCTTGGCCGCGGTTTGGTTGCAGGTGAGCCGTGAAGTGGTGCGTGGTTGTGCAGAAGGCATGGCGTGTGGTGGGGGGCTCGGATGTGAGGCGCTCGGACGACGGCTTGGCCGCAAGGGGCGCAGCAAGTGCATGCACACACGATTTGAAGCTACGAGGATGCCCTCGTGATGCGAGGGTCGGAGGCCTGGGTTGGCGACGAAGAGTGCCTCCAGCTGTGAGTGTTGTAGATCTGATCTCCGGTGGCGTGCATGGGATGCGTCGACACTTCTGTTGCTTAGCTGCGTCTTGGAACCATGGTGGCTCTTGGCTTCGAGCAGTGCTCCTTTGTTCCTGCCAACATGGTGCTCGACAAGACACGCAGCTTATGCTGTGCCCGATGGCTCGGCGTCCGGAAGGCCGTTGATGGATCTCGCAACTTGTTCTGGAGGTTGGCCGTGGGTGGTCTCTGTGAGGTGCGGTTGGCTAAGGAGGTTCTCAGAGCTTCTTCATCAATGGTAAGCTCCAATGGTGGTGGTGTTTGGTGGTCTTGCCAGCGCTGGTGTAGGATGATGTGCGATTGAGGTGGTGTGAGAGATTGGTGAAAACCCTGTCTCGGCTTTGTGTCGTGACCAATGATGGTGGTAGTTGCAGCCGTTGTTGACCTTCTTGGAGGTATCATTGCTCTGACGCTACACCCCTCCCGCACGGATTCGATCATCTTGGCCTCTCCGGGGGGAACCCTTGATATGTGATCGGACGATGGGTGCGCCTCGGTGTGGCATTCCCTCTTGGGGGCTTCGTCTTGGGAGCTCGGCATCGGCAAGCCAGATCGATGGATGGCGGCGGTTGCGGTGACCAGATTTTTGTGGCAACGATGATGGTGGGTGCGACGTTGGCAATACGGTAGGTTGAGGTAGCCGGCTCTTCTCCGACGTGTCCACGGGTTTGCCTCGGTTTGTTTGTTGCTGTGAAGTTGAAGCTGCTGCGACGGGGCCATGTGGTTTACAATGACTGGCTGTAAGTGAACCGTTCGGCGATATTCCGCGGCGCCTGCCGTGCCTAGTTTTGTCCTTCGTAGTTCTTCGTCAGAGTGGGAGCTGCGTTGTCTGGTCTCAGGTGGCTGAGTTCTGGCGCGGATCTTCATACATCTTCATGCAGACTCTACAATGTGCGTTGAGGCGACGATCGCCTATGGTGAAGTCAGAGTCGTTTGCTCAGGATTTAGGGATGGCGATGCCACCTCTAGGGGAGGATTGATGACGATGATGCCTGTGTGTTGTCTCGACGAGGCCCTCTTTGGAGTAGTGTGTGCGGGGTATCTTGTGTGTGCCGCTTAGCGGTTGTGATGGTTTTCACCCGGTTTTCCATGATCAACTGGGCAATCTAGTTTTCGCTCGGTTTTCCCTAATTAACTGAGCAACTCTTTTCTTCTTAATGAATGCAGGATAACCGCCATTTCAAAAAAACCACATTTTACCTACTCTTCATCAGTACATACCGATACTTTAATTTTGTTCTACCTACCAATAGATAGTATCAGTTCTTCCATTTCGAATATAATCTTACATATCCTTTTGTCAAATACAGTCTTCCAAGACAATAATGTCACTCATATACACTATACTTCCTCTACGAATATTGACTTCATATTCATGTCTTATGATAGTTATTTATTTGATTTCATGTTTTCCAAGAAATCTCTTGCTTTGCAAGAAAAGATTTCTTGAAAAAGATTGGCATTACAAAATCTGTAATCAATCAAGTTACAGTTTTGATTTAGACAGAAGAAGGGTTCACTTTTGTTGTGGATGTCAAGAATGGACGGGAGAAACATATTTTACTGGCAAGTCTTGGAAACAATTCTTGAAATTGTACCACCTTCAAGTTGTTGGGGAATGTTCATGAAAATAAAAAAATTCCTACGAACACCCAAGATCTATCTAGGAGAAGCATAGAAACGAGAGGGGAGCGTATGTCTATGTACCCTCATAGTCTGAAAGCGGAAGCGTATGTAACGCGGTTGATGTAGTCGTACTCTTCACGATCTGATCATGATCCAACCGATCTAGTGCCGAACGGACGGCACCTCCGAGTTCAGCACATGTGCGGCCCGATGACGTCTCCTCCTCCTTGTTCCAGCAAGAGAAGGTGGATAAGTAGGTGGGATCAGAACGAGCACGATGGTGTGGTGCTGATGGTGGTGGTGGAGTCAGAATACCAACAGAGCTTCGCTAAGCGAAAATTCGTGGACGAGAACTATGCCGGGAGGGAGAGACGGGGCAGCAGCTAAGGCCAATGTGTTCGGGTGCCTAGTTGTGCCCCTCCCCTATATTTATATGCATGGGAGGGCTGGGAGTCTAGCCCTACTCCTAATAGGAGTTGGCATCAAGGGGGTGAGGACTTGGACTCCAAATCCAATCCTATTCCTACTAGGACCCCCCTTTTCCCCTTCCCTAGCCGCATAGGCTTTTGAGGACCTGGTGCGCCTAGCCCAACAAGGCCATGGCGCCTCCCCTCAGCCGATGCCAGCCCTTGGGAGTGGACCCACTTGTGGACTTCTAGACCCCTCCGGAATCCTCCGGCACCTTCTGGAAGAGCTTCCCGCTACAACACAGAAAAAACTACACCTTTTCTGGAACCCAAAATATGACTTCCCATATATAAATCTTTACCCCTCGACCATTCTGAGACTCCTCGTGATGTCCGGGATTTCATCCGGGACTCTGAACAACATTCGGTTACCAATCATCAAATATCCCAATACTACTCTAGCATCAACAAATGTTAAGCGTGTGACCCCATGGGTTCGGGAATCATGTAGTCATGACCGAGACCTCTCTCCGGTCAATAACCAATAGCGGGACCTAGATGCCGATATTGGTTCCTACATATTCCACGAAGATCTTTTATCAGTTGAACCATGATGTCAAGGATTCGGTTAACCCCGTATGCAATTTCCTTTGTCCTTTTATATGTTACTTGCCCGAGATTTGATCGTCGGTATCTCCATACCTAGTTCAATCTTGTTACCGAAAAGTCTCTTTACTCGTTTTGTAATACAAGATCTCGTGACTAACTCATTAGCCACATTGCTTGCAAGCTCTTTATGATGTTATATTACCGAGAGGGCCCGGAGATATCTCTCCGTCACACGGAGTGACAAATCCCAGTCTTGATCCATGCCAACCCAACAGACACCTTGAGAGATACCTATAGAGCATCTTTATGATCACCTAGTTACGAAGTGACATTTGATAGGACACAAGGTATTCCTCTGGTATCCGGGAGTTGCTTGATCTCATGGTCTTAGGAATAGATACTTGACATGAAGAAAGCGTTAGCAATAGTTGTAGAAGCAATAGTTGGCGAGATGACCCCGACGCCATGATAGAGATTAAGGTGTCGTGCCGGTGACGATGGAGATCATGTCGATGCTTTGAAGATGGAGATCAAAAGCACAAGATGTTGATGGCCATATCATGTCACATATTTTGATTGCATGTGATGTTTATGCTTTATGCATCTTATTTTTCTTAGAACGACGGTAGCATTATAAGATGACCCCTTCACTTAATTTCAAGATAAAAGTGTTCTTCTGAGTATGCACTGTTGCCAAAGTTCGTCATTTCAAAGCAACCCGTGATGATCGGGTGTGATAGACTCTACGTTCACATACAACGGGTGTAAACCAGTTTTGCACATGTAGAATACTTGGGTTAAACTTGATGAGCCTATCATGTACAGGCATGGTCTCAAAACACTGGAGACCAAAAGGTCGAACGTGAGTCATATAGTAGATATGATCAACATAGATATGTTCACCATTGAAGACTACCCCATCTCAGATGATGATCGGACATGGGTTAGTTGATTTGGATCATGTACCACTTAGACAACTTGAGGGATGTTGATTTAAGTGGGAGTTCATAGTAATTTGATTATCTGAACTAAAATTTATCATGAACTTAGTCTTAACAGTTTTTGCATATCTATGCTGTAGATCAATCGCCCGTGCTACCATTCCCTTGAATTTTAATGCGTACCTAGAGAAAGCTAAGTTGATAGATGATGGTAGCAACTACACGGACTGGGTCCGTAACTTGAGTATTATCCTCATTACTGCACAGAAGAATTACGTCCTTGATGCACCGCTAGGTTACAGACCTGCTACATTAGCTACTACAGATGTTATGAACGTCTGGTAGGCTCGATCTGATGACTACTGAATAGTTCAGTGCCATGCTTTACGGCTTAGAACCGGGACTTCAAAGACGTTTTGAACGCCCCGGAGCATATGCGATGTTCCAAGAGCTGAAGTTAATATTACAAGGAAATTCCTGGGTTGACAGATATGAAGTCTCCAACAAGTTCTATAGCTGTAAGATGGAGGAGAACATTTCTGTCAGTGAACACATACTCAAAATGTCTAGGTATCATAACCACTTGACTCAGCTGGGAATTGATCTTCCAGTGGAGAGTGTCATTGGTAGAGTTCTTCAGTCACTGCCACCAAGCTACAAAGGCTTCGTGATGAACTATAATATGCTAGGGATGATGAAAATGATTCTTGAGTTTTGTGCGATGCTGAAAACGGCAGAGGTAGAAATCAAGAAGGAGCATCAAGTGTTGATGGTTAACAAGACTACTAGTTTCAAGAAAAATGGCAAGTGAAAGAAAGGGAACTTCAAGAAGAATGGCAAGCAAGTTTCTGCTCCCGTGAAGAAGCCCAAAGCTGGACCCAAGCCTGCAATTGAGTGCTTATACCACAAAGAAAATGGTCATTGGAAGCAGAACTGCCCCAAATACTTGACGGATAAGAAGGATAGCAGAGTGAACACATGTATATTTGATATACACATTATTGATGTGTACCTTACTAATGCTCGCAGTAGCGCCTGGGTATTTGATACTGGTTTAGTTGTTCATATTTGTAACTCAAAACAGGAGCTGCGGAATAAACAAAGATTGGCTAAGGACGAGGTGACGATGCGCGTCGGGAATGGTTCCAAGGTCGATGTGATCGCCGTCGGCACGCTACCTATACATCTACTTTCGGGATTAGTTTAGACCTCAATAATTGTTATTTGGTGCCAGCGGTGAGCATGAACATTATATTCGGATCTTGTTTAATGTGAGACGGTTATTCATTTAAGTCAGAGAATAATGATTGTTCTATTTATATGTGTAATATCTTTTATGGTCATGCACCTTTGATGAATGGTCTATTCTTTTTGAATCTCGGTCGTAGTGATACACATATTCATAATATTGAAGCCAAAAGATGCAAAGTTGATAATGATAGTGCAACATACTTGTGGCACTGCCATTTAGGTCATATTGGTGCAAAGCGCATGAAGAAACTCCATGCGTATGGACTTTTGGAATCACTTGATTATGAATCATTTGATACTTGTGAACCATTCCTGATGCGGAGCATCCTACAATCATCCCCATGTACACTACGTCTACTCTCCAAGCCCCAAGAGGACATACGATGAGACCTCGACCATATGCCATTGGACACAAGGTGCACTCGCTTCTCTCCGAACCTTCACTTTCCACATGCAAACATGGCTACTACCTCAAACATATGTGCTATGCTTGACCAGGAACCAAGAGGAAGACCAAGGAATAGTTAGGAGCATTGGACAAGATGGCGAGGACACCAAGTGCGAGGAACAAACGAGGAAGAGCTACCAGGAAGCTACACCTCTTAGACGTCTGACAACCACCGAACGACCGAGCCACGCCGGACGTCCGATGCATGGAGTCTTCACCAGCCAAAACAACTACAGCCGAATGCCAAGTCTATAGCGGTCGGACGACTGACTGAGACCGGACGTCCGACACACGCCAGCGCCCAGACGACCGACTGGAAATCCGAGACCACCGAACCCGAGCCAAAACGTCGGAAGTCCGAAGACTTCTGGACGACCGGACGCCTGCGAGCGATTGGACGACCGACAGCCGTCGGACGTCCGACGCGTGTCTGCGCACAGTGTATTGGGCTGAAGCCCATGTACTTCTCACTTACCCCTTCATGGCCCTAAACTATATATACTCCTCCACCTCCTCCATTTTAGGGTTAGCAAAGGATTAGCTCATTTGAGAGATAGAGCTTTGCTCATCCACTTGGTTACTTCTCCATTGGAGTTCATGACCTCTTCGGAGAAGATCCCCCAAGAGAATTCAAGACCCCTCACGGGAAGACCCCCTCAAGGCCTCCTCACGGGGATGAACTAGTTACCCTATGTATCATCCTTTGTTGATCGTGGATCATGTATCTCTTTGTGTTTCGAGGATCTAGCACATGTGTAATCGAATCTTGTTGGTTTGAGTGATTTCTCTCGTGTTCTCCCTCGTGTTTTCCCCTCGTGTTCTTCGTGTTCCTTGTAGGATTACCTCCAAATCATGAAAGATCGGCCATAGGGTTTCTACCCTACATCAATGCCTCATGGGTAAGATGACTAAAACTCCATTTTCCAGAACAATGGAGCGCGCTAATGACTTATTGGAAATAATACATACCGATGTATGTGGTCCGATGAGTGTTGAGGCACGCGGCGGGTATCATTATTTTCTAACCTTCACAGATGATTTGAGTAGGTATGCGTATATCTACTTCATGAAACACAAGTCTGAAATATTTGAAAAGTTCAAAGAATTTTAGAGTGAAGTGGAGAATCATCATAACAAGAAAATAAAGTTTCTATGATTTGATTGCAGAGGTGAATATTTGAGTTACGAGTTTGGCCTTCATTTAAAACAATGTGGAATTGTTTCACAACTCACGCCACCTGGAACACCACAGCGTAATGGTGTGTCCGGACGTCGTAGCCATACTTTATTAGATATGGTGCATTCTATGATGTCTCTTACCGATTTGCCTTTACCATTTTGGGGTTATGCATTAGATATAACTACATTCACGTTTAGGACACCGTCTAAATCTGCTGAGACGACACCATATGAACTATGGTTTGGCAAGAAACCTAAGCTATCGTTTCTTAAAGTTTGGGGATGCGACACTTATGTCAAAAGGCTTCAGCCTGATAAGCTCAAACCCAAATCGGAGAAGTGCGTCTTCACATGATACCCTAAAGAAACTATTGGGTGCACCTTCTACCACAGATCCGAAGGAAAGATCTTTGTTGCTAAGAATGATTTATTTCTAGAGGAGTTTCTCTCAAAAGAAGTGAGTGGGAGGAAAGTAGAACTTGATGAGGTAATTGTACCTTCTCTCGAATTGGAAAATAGGACATCAGAGAAAGCCGTTCCCATGATGCCTACACCAACTAGAGAGGAAGCTAATGATGATGATCATGAAACTTCAGATCAAGTTACTACTGAACCTCATAGGTCGACCAAAACACGTCCCGCACCAGAGTGGATTGGTAAGCCTATCCTAGAAGTCATGTTATTAGACAACGGCAAACCTGCGAACTATGAAGAAGCTATGATGAGCCTAGATTTCGACAAATGGCTTGAAGCCATGAAATATGAGATAAGATCCATGTATAGGAACAAAGTGTGGACTTTGGTGGACTTACCTGATGATCGGCAAGCCATTGAGAATAAATGGATCTTCAAGAAGAAGACAGACACTGATGGTAATATCACTGTCTACAAAGCTCGACTTGTCGAAAAATGTTTTCGACAAGTTCAAGGGGTTGACTACAATGAGACTTTCTCACCCGTAGCGATGCTTAAGTCTGTCTAAATCATTTTAGCAATTTTCGCATTTTATGATTATGAAATCTGGCAAATGGATGTCGAAACTGCATTCATTAACGGATTTCTTAAAGAAGAGTTGTATATGATGCAACCAGAAGGTTTTGCCGATCCTAAACGTGCTAACAAAGTGTGCAAGCTCCAGCAATCCATTTATGGACTGTTGCAAGCATCTCGGAGTTGGAATATATGCTTTGATGATGTGGTCAAAGCATATGGTTTTATACAGACTTACAAAGAAGCATGTATTTACAAGAAAGTGAGTAGGAGCTCTGTAGCAATTCTAGTGTTATATGTGCATGACATATTATTGATTGGATATGATATAGAATTTTTGGATGGCATACAAGGATACTTGAATAAGAATGTTTCAATGAAAGACCTCGGTGAAGCCGCTTATATATTGGGCATCAAGATCTATAGGGATAGATCAAGACACTTAATAGGACTTTCACAAAGCACATACCTTGACAAAGTTCTAAAGAAGTTCAAAATGGACTAGTCAAAGAAAGGGTTCTTGCCTGTGTTACAATGTGTGAAATTGAGTCAGACTCAAAGTTCGGCCACGGAAGAAGATAGAGAGAGAATGAAAGTCATTCCCTATGGCTCAACCATAGGTTCTATTATGTATGCCATGCTGTGTATCAGACCTGGTGTGTGCCTTGCCATAAGTTTGGCAGGGAGGTACCAAAGAATCCAGGATTGGATCACTAGACAATGGTCAAGAATATCCTAAAGTACCTGAAAAGGACCAAGGATATGTTTCTCATTTATGGAGGTGACGAAGAGCTCGCCATAAAGGGTTACGTCGATGCTAGCTTTGACACAGATCCGGATGACTCTAAGTCACTAACCAGATATGTATTTATATTGAATGTGGAGCTGTTAGTTGGTGCAGTTCCAAGCAGAGCGTCGTGGCCAGATCTACGTGTGAAGCAGAGTACATAGCTGCTTCGGAAGCGGCGCATGAAGGAGTTTGTATGAAGGAGCTCATATCCGATCTGGTTGTAATACCCAGTGCATCAGGTCCAATGACAATCTTTTGTGACAACACTGGAGCAATTGCCTTAGCGAAGGAATCCGGGTTTCACAAGAGAACCAAACACATCAAGAGAATCTTCAACTCTATTTTTGAAAAGGTCAAGGATGGAGACATAGAAATTTGCAAAATACATACAGATCTTAATGTGGCAGACCCGTTAACTAAACCTCTTCCATGGGCAAAACATGATCAACACCAAGACTCCATGGGTGTTAGATTCATTACTATGTAATCTAGATTATTGACTCTAGTGCAAGCGGGAAACTATTGGAAATATGCCCTAGAGGCAATAATAAAGTGGTTATTATTATATTTCCTTAATCATGATAAAGGTTTATTATTCATGCTAGAATTGTATTGACCGGAAACTTAAATACATGTGTGGATACATAAACAAATACTGTGTCCCTAGTGAGCCTCTACTAGACTAGCTTGTTGGTCAAAAGATGGTTAAGGTTTCCTAACCATAGACATGTGTTGTCACTTGATAACGGGATCACATCAGTAGGAGAATGATGGGATGGACAAGAGACCCATCCGTTAGCTTAGCATATGATCGTTCAGTTTATTGCTAGTGCTTTCTTAATGTCAAATACATATTCCTTCTACCATGAGATCATGCTACTCCCAGATACCGGAGGAATACCTTGTGTGCTATCAAATGTCACAACATAACTAGGTGATCATAAAGATGCTCTACAAGTATCTCTGAAGGTACCTGTTGAGTTGGCATGGATTGAGATTGGGATTTGTCACTTCGTGTATCGGAGGGGTATCTCTGGGCCCTCTCGGTAATACAACATCACAATAAGCTTGCAAGCAAATTGACCAAGGAGTTAGTTACGAGATGATATATTATGGAACAAGTAAAAAGACTTGCCGGTAACGATATTGAACTAGGTATGGAGATACCGATGATCGAATCTCAGGCAAGTAACATACCGACAGACAAAGGGAACTAAGTATGTTGTCGTAAAGGTTTGACCGATATAGATCTTTGTAGAATATGTAGGAACCAACATGGGCATCCAGGTCCCGCTATT
This sequence comes from Triticum aestivum, assembly GCF_018294505.1. Taxonomy (NCBI): domain Eukaryota; kingdom Viridiplantae; phylum Streptophyta; class Magnoliopsida; order Poales; family Poaceae; genus Triticum; species Triticum aestivum. Next base: position 152,777,670 of record NC_057794.1, on the reverse strand, counting down.
GGTTATTGACCGGAGAAGCGTCTCGGTCATGTCTACATGATTCTCGAACCCATAGGGTCCTTACGCTTAACGTTCGTTGACGATATAGTGTTATATGAGTTATGTGAAATAGTGACCTAATGTTGTTCAAAGTCCCGAATGAGATCACATACATGAAGAGGAGCTCCGGAATGGTTCGGAGATAAAGATCGATATATAGGACGATACTATTTGGTGACCAAAAGGTTTCAGAATGCACCGGGTATTTATCGGATCACTAGAGGGGGTTCCGGGAAGGCCATTGGGAGTTATTGGGCTTATTGGGCCAACAAGGGAAGCACACCAGCCCACAAGGGGATGGTGCGCCCCACCTCTAGGCCGCCGACACTAGGGAAGGAAAGTGGGGAGGACTAGCCCCTCCTGCCTTCCCCTCCACTTGAGAGAAAGGAAAGGGGGCACCTCCCCTCCTGCCTTCTCCCCAGGTGCCAACGAAGGAAGGGGGCACGGCCAGGGCAGCAGTCCAGGGCGTCCGCTGGCCCCCTTGGGGGCACCCTAGGCTGCCTCCCCTCATCCCCCACCTATATATATGGGAGGAGGGAGAGGGGCAACACACACCATGTTCCCCAAGCCGTGTGCAGCGCCCCCTCTCCCTCTAGTTCTAGTTCATCCTCTGTCCATGTCTGTTGTGCTTGGGGAAGCCCTGCAGATAGTTTCACAACCACCGTCACGCCGTCGTGCTACTGGAACTCATCTACTACTTCGCCTCTCTTGCTGGAACGGGAAGGCGAGGACGTCATCGAGTTGAACGTGTGCTGAACGCGGAGGTGCCGTACATTCGGTACTTTGATCGTGATGGATCGTGAAGGTGTATGACTACATCAACCGCATTGATAAATGCTTCCACTTAGCAATCTACAAGGGTATGTAGATGCTCTCCCCCCTTTTGTAGCTATGCATCTTGATACGTCTCCGACGTATCTAAAATTTATGAAGTATTCATACCATGTTTACAACAATTCCATATGATTTTGGTATGATTTGATTAGAACTAACCCGGACTGACGCTGTTTTCATCAGAACTACCATGGTCTTGTTTTTGTGCAGAATTGAAGTTCTCGGAATGGGCTGAAAGTTTACGGAGTTTTTTTTGGAAAATATAAAAAATACTAGAAGAAAAAGATACAGAAGAGGAGTCCCAGGGCCACTACAAGGGTGGGGGCACCCCACCCCCCTAGGGCGCGCCCCTCGACCTTGTGATCGCCTCGTGGGGCCCCCTGACGTGAAACTGACGCCAACCCTTCCTATAAATCCTAAAAAACCCAGAACAGAAGAGAGATCGGGAGTTCCGCCGCCGCAAGCCTCTATAGCCACGAAAAATCAATCTAGTCCCTCTCTGTCACCCTGCCGGAGGGGCCCATCATCACCGGAGGCCATGGAGGAGGATCTCGGAGGGAGCCATCATCTCCATGGAGGACAAGGACCAGAGGGGGAACCTCTCCCCATCTAGGGGGAGGCCATGGAGGAGGAAGCATAAGGGGCCGGGAGACTCTCTCCCCCTCTCTCTTGGTGGCGCTGGAGTGCCATCGGGGGAATCATCGCCGCGGTGACCGTCTTCATCAACATCATAGTCCTCATCTCTTTTACGCGGTCCACTATCTCGCACCCCACTGTAATCCCCTATTTGAACATGGAGCTTTATGCCACATATCATGATCCAATGATGTGTTGACATCCTATCATGTTTTGAGTAGTTTTCCTTTGTCTTTTGGGTTGATTGATGATATAGATTGGTTTGAGTTGTATGTTTTATTATGGTGCTGTGGTGCCTTCCGTGCCGTGCACACGTGAAGGATTCCCGCTATAGGGTGTTGCAATACGTTCATGATTCGCTTATAGTGGGTTGCTAGAGTGACAGAAGCTTAAACCTGAGTAAGGGGATTGTTGCGTATGGGATAAAGGGGACTTGATGCTTTAATGCTATGGTTGGGTTTTACCTTAATGATCTTTAGTAGTTGCGGATTCTTGCTAGAGTTCCAATTATAAGTGCATATGATCCAAGAAGAGAAAGTATGTTAGCTTATGCCTCTCCCTCATATGAAATTGCAATAATGACTACCGATCTTGTTAACAATTGCCTAGGACAATTCCGCACACCGACCCATCATTATTCCACACTCGCTATTTATAATATATAGTAATATATTCTAACTTTATGTTAACATCACCTACTTTTATATTATGGTTCTCCGATATCATGCGAAGTTGTCCTCTTCATACCCACAACGTAGTTTTACTTCTTGTTTCTAGTTGGAAGCAAATGTTTGGTGTACATAGAGTCGTATCAGTGGCAGATAAGACTTGAGAGAATATTGATCTTACCTTTATCTCCCTATGGGTTCGACACTCCTTACTTATCACTTCCACCTTTGGAAATTGCTACGATGATTCCTTGCACTTGGGGATTATCAAGCTCTTTTCTGGCGTCGTTGCCGGGGAGCAATAGCGTGGTGTTGATATTTTCGTGTATGCTTGTTTGCTTTCTTCACTAAGTAGATTTTGTTTTCCCTTTTGTTCTTGTTTAGTTGTGGGTGAAACAAACAAAAACATTACAAAATGAAAATGCCAAAAAAATTACTTGCCTCTTATGCTTAAAAAGTTTTCCAAAAGAGAAGTGATTGGAAGGTTATGCATTAGAGAAGTGAGGGTCGACCTTGAACACTTGTGTTCATGCTCATGAAACAATGTAGAATTTTTCATGGATTTTTCTCAAAAATAAGTACCCCCTTGTATATATCCATTGTATTATAAAAATAATGTGTCTTGGTTTGGTTTTAGGGTGCTTAAATTGCTTGTTTGGTGTGTGTAGCAGAAAAACAGACACTTTTGCTGTAGTCTTTAAATTTTCATTTTTTACTGGAGCATGACAAAATTTTGAAAATTTTACCCAGTACTGCTATGAAAATTATTTAGACTGTCCTAATTGTTTAGAATTTGAAGTTATGGAAGTATGCAGAAGTTCCGGATTGCTATAGACTGTCCTGTTCTTGACAAATTATGTTTTCTATGTGTTGTTCGCTTATTTTGATGAATCTATGGGTTGTATTGGGGGCTATGAACCATGGTGAAGTTGTAATACAATAGATATAATGCTAATATGAAATTGGAATGAGTTTACAACCATACCTAAAGGTGGTGATTTGCTTTATTATACTAACGGATCTCACAAAGTTTATGTTAAGTTTTGTGTGGATGAAGTGTTCGAAGAACGAGGAGTTACCGATATGAGAAGAATAAGGAGAGGCAAGAGTTCAAGCTTGGGGATGCCCAAGGCACCACAAGTAAATATTTCAAGGATACTCAAGCATCTAAGCTTGGGGATGCCCCAGTTGGCATCCCATCTTTCTTCTTCAACAATTATCGGTATACCTTGGTTTTTGTTTTGTTCACATGATATATGTCTTTTGTGTTTATTTATATTTTCTTTTTCTTTATGCTCCATGATAGTGTGAGATAGCCCCTCATTGATTTGTAGAATGCTCTTTGTGCTTCACTTAAATCTTTTGAGTATGCCTCTATAGAATGCTCTTTGTGCTTCACTTAAATATTTTGATCATGGCTTTATAGAATGCTTCATGTGCTTCACTTATATATTTTGATCTTGGATGTTGTTAAATCTATATTAATTGTAGAATGACCCATGAACTTCACTTATATCTTTTGGAGTATGAATGAAATTATCATCGGAATTGGGCTTGGAAGAGTATCATTATATTATCATGCCTAGCTAAAAAGGCATTAAAGAAAAGTGCTTGTTGGGACACAACCCAACACCATTACCTAATTTTTGTGTGTGTTAACATGATTAGGGTACTGTAGTCATCATGTTTTATAGCTTTTGTTTCTATAAAGTGCCAATTAAGACCTTTGGGATGTCTTACGGTGATAGTTGATTTGATCTTGCTGAAAAACAGAAACTTCTGCACTCAGGAAAACAATTCTCATTTTTAACAGAAGCGTGATAAAATACTGATTATTTTCTCAAAAGATTAATAAACAAATTTCTTAGATTTTCCTTTTTTCAGAATTTTTGGAGTAGCATAAGTATGATTGTTGTTCAAATCATTACAGACTGTTCTGTTTTCGGCAGATTCTGTTTTCAATGCATAGTTCGCTTGTTTTCTAGTTTCTATGGATTATATTGCTCAATATAAATTATAGAAATGATATGGTGCAGTAGGAATTGTGTGAGAACAATTATTAATCTTGTCTTTGACAGTACCAAAGTGAATGATTTACTCTTTATCATACTAACCCATCTCACGAAGTTCCGTTAAGTTTTGTGTGATTGAAGTTTTCAAGTTTCGGGTGAGATGTTGATACTAGGAGAATAAAAAGTGGAAATACCATAGGCTTGGGGATGCCCAAGGCACCCCAAGGTAATATCCAAGGAAGACTCAAGCGCCTAAGCTTGGGGATGCCCCAGAAGGCATCCCCTCTTTCATCTTCAAAAGCATCGGTATACCTTGCTCGGAGCTATATTTTTATTCATCACATCATATGTGTTTTGCTTGGAGCATATTTTCATTTTACTTGCTATTGGAATAAAATCATTGGATCTGAAATCTTGAATGAGAGAGAGTCCTCCCATGGCTAGTTAATTACTTGACTACTCATTGTTCTTCACTTACATCTTTTTGGAGTAGTTTGTCATTTATGCAAGTGCTTCACTTATATCCTATGAGTAAATGGTTGAATGAATTGAATATCACAAATCCGAATTTATATATGTTTCATATGCTTATACCATGGGTAGTAATGACTTCACATATAATAAGTATAGGTGGTAAATTTATTGAAAGTTATCAAACATAGTATTGGTTACTTGAACAATTCATGAAAGAATATTGAAGGAAGAGAGATTTCACATATAAATATTCTATCTTGGACATATTTTGTAAATATGAGCACTCATTAAAATATTACATGCTAAAAAGTTGATGTTGGACAAGGAAGATAACATAATGGGTTATGTTTCCTTATATCCGAATAGAAGTTATATTGTCATGGATCCTCCAACATGTTGAGTTTGCCTTTCCCTCTCATGCTAACCAAACTCTTTGCACCAAGTAGAGATACTACTTGTGCTTCCAAACATCCATTAATCCAGTTTTGCCATGAGAGTCCACCATACCTACCTATGGATTGAGTAAGATCCTTCAAGTAAGTTGTCATCAGTGCAAGCAATAAAAATTGCTCTCTAAATATGTATGATCTATTAGTGTGAAGAAAATAAGCTTTATACGAACTTGTGATATCGAAGAAATAAAAGTGACAGACTGCATATAAAGGTCTTTATCACAAGAGCAATATAAAGTGACGTTCTTTTGCATTAAGATTTTGTGCATCCAACCATAAAAGCGCATGACAACCTCTTCTTCCCTCTGTGAAGGGCCTATCTTTTACTATTATCTTCTACCCTTATACAAGAGTCATGGTGATCATCACCTTTCCTTTTTACACTTTTCCCTTTGGCAAGCACTATGTGTTGGAGTGATCCGGATATATATATATATATATATATATATATATATATATATATATATCCACTCGGATGTAGGTTTTCATAAAGTATTATTGTTGACATTACCCTTGAGGTAAAAGGTTGGGAGGCGAAACTATAAGCCCCTATCTTTCTCTGTGTCTGATTGAAACTTTGACCACATAAATATCACGTGAGTGTTAGCAAGTGTGAAAGATTAAATGATAGTTGAGTATGTGGAATTTGCTAAATCAAAGCTCTTACATAGACCCTTCCAGAAAATAAGATGAATTGCAATTGTTTGATGACTGAGAACATAGTTTGTTAGTGCTCAATACAGTTTATGGTCTATACTTTAATTTGTGAATAGCCTATTACTTGAACATGAGAATTTTTATGAGATGAGATACTGTTTATGATAAAGAATAATGCGAGAAAAAGTGATTGGAACTTTCATTGATCAAACTTGTCCACTTGATAGCATTCACACTTCATAGATTATTTCTTTTATCATTTACCTACTCGAGGACGAGCAAGAATTAAGCTCGGGGATGCTGATATGTCTCCAGCGTATCTATATTTTATGAAGTATTCATGCCATGTTTACAACAATTCCATATGATTTTGGTATGATTTGATTAGAACTAACCCGAACTGACACTGTTTTCAGCGGAGCTACCGTGGTGTTGTTTTTGTGCAGAAATAAAAGTTCTCGGAATGGGCTAAAAATTTACGGAGATTTTTTCTAGAAAACATAAAAAATACTAGAAGAAAAATACACAGAACAGGAGTCCCGGGGACACCACAAGGGTGGGGGCTCCCCCACCCCCCCTAGGGCGCCCCCTCGACCTTGTGATCGCCTCGTGGGGCCCCCTGACGTGAAACCAATGCCAACCCTTCTTATAAATCCTAAAAAACCCAGAACAGAAGAGAGATTGAGAGTTCCACCGCCGCAAGCCTCTGTAGCCATGAAAAATCAATCTAGGCCCTCTCTGGCACCCTGCCGGAGGGGGCCATCATCACCGGAGGCCATGGAGGAGGATCCCGGAGGGGGCCATCATCGTCATGGAGGCCAAGGACTAGAGGGGAACCTCTCCCCAGCTAGGGGGAGGCCATGGAGGAGAAAGCACAAGGGGGAGACTCTCCCCCCTCTCTCTTGGTGACGCCGAAGTGCCATCGAGGGAATCATCACCGCGTCGATCGTCTTCATCAACATCACCATCATCATCACCATCCTCATCTCTTTTATGCGGTCCACTCTCCTGCACCCCGCTATAATCCCCTACTTGAACATGTTGCTTTATGCCACATATTATGATCCAATGATGTGTTGCCATCCTATGATGTTTTGAGTAGTTTTCCTTTGTCTTTTGGGTTGATTGATGATATAGATTGGTTTGAGTTGTATGTTTTATTTTGGTGCTGTCCTATGGTGCCTTCCGTGCCGCGGACACATGAAGGATTCCTGCTGTAGGGTGTTGTAATAAGTTCATGATTCGCTTATAGTGGGTTGCTAGAGTGACAGAAGCTTAAAGCTGAGTAAGGGGATTGTTGCGTATGGCATAAAGGGGAGTTGATGCTTTAATGCTATGGTTGGGGTTTACTTTAATGATCTTTAGTAGTTGCGGATGCTTGCTAGAGTTCCAATGATAAGTGCATATGATCCAAGAAGAGAAAGTATGTTAGCTTATGCCCCTCCCTCATATGAAATTGCAATAATGACTACCGATATTGTTAATAATTGCCTAGGACAATTTGGCACACCGACCCATCATTATTCCACACTCACTATTTATAATATATAGTAATATATTCTAACTTTATGTTAACAACACCTACTTTTATATTATGGTTCTCCGATATCATGAAAAGTTATTCTCTTCATACCCACAACGTAGTTTTATTTCTTGTTTCTAGTTGGAAGCAAATGTTTAGTGTACATAGAGTCATATCAGTGGCAGATAGGACTTGAGAGAATATTGATCTTACCTTTAGCTCCTTGTGGGTTTGACACTCCATACTTATCACTTCCACCTTTGGAAATTTCTATGATGATTCCTTGCACTTGGGGATTATCACATCTCCATGGATAGATCTTGCGTGCGCAGAAATTTTTTGTCCATGCAATGTTCCCCAACAATCTCATAGTCTTAGGAATAGATACTTGACATGAATAAAGCTATAGCAATAAAATCAAGTGATACAATCAAATGCTAAGCTTATGGTTGGGTCTTGTCCATCGCATCATTCTCCTAATGATGTGATCCCATTATCAAATGACAACGCATATCTATGGTTAGGAAACTTTAACCATCTTCGATAAATGAGCTAGTCTAGTAGAGGCTCACTAGGGATATTGTACTTGTTTATGTATCCACACATGTATTTAAGTTTCCAGCCAATACAATTCTAGCATGAATAATTAACCTTTATCATGAACAAGGAAATATGATAATAACCAATTTATTATTGCCTCTAGAGCATATTTCCAACACAAGTTGATAAAGAAATGTGATTAACTTTAGCTGGTGACGCTCATCGATTGATATAGATGGGATTTTCTAGGCAGGTGCCGACCATGCCACCGTGTCGGTCCATGCCACATCCAGGATCTCATTGACCGACATAAAGGAGCAGTAGACTTCATACTTGTGTACTAGCTCTTAATCTCATCCATTCCCCTTGCTCATACACCATGGGAGGACCTCCATCACACTGACCGCCGTATTACCACCATAGGCAGCCTTGATCCGGCCTAGCTCCTACTCTGTGGAATTAATGAGCATGTAATATGCCTTATAATTCAATTCCTTGGAGGTCGCACACCATGAAGCGATCTCCTTCATCTTGGCCGACAGTACAACATTACCAAACGCTAACGCATCAATGAGCCAGTTCCATCTGCTACTGTCGTCCATATATAAAAAAATATAAAAATTAATGAAGATGCCATTATTTTATAAAAGAAGACATACAGTGGTACAACGAGGTGCTATACAAACGGTTTTTAACCCCTTTCCGCGACGGCATTTGGAACCGTCGCCTAATGAGTGACTGCGATAGGGGGGTCCTTCCCACACGACCCAGAAACCTTCAGGGATAGGGAGCCTTGATGCATACAGTTGTCCCTATATAACCATTTCCGATATCTCGAATATCCCAAATGCTTCATCCTTGCTACTCATTTGTGCTCACATTGCCATCACAGTAGGAGTTTTGTAGTTTTACCTGAAACCAGGCAGATTCCAGGCACGGGAGTTGATACGTCTCCAACGTATCTATAATTTTTGATTATTCCATGCTGTTATATTATAAATATTGGATGTTTTATAATAATTTTATATCATTTTTTGGTACTAACCTATTGACATAGTGCCAAGTGCCAGTTGCTGTTTTCTGCATGTTTTTTACATTGCAGGAAATCAATATCAAAAGAGTCCAAATGCAATGAAACTTTACAGAGATTTTCTTGGACCAGAAGGAACATAATGGGCACTGGCTGCGCCTGGGGGTGCTCGGAGGAGAGCACAACCCACCAGGGTGCGCCAGGAGGCCCAGGCACGCCCTGGTGGGTTGTGCCTACCTCGGGTGCCCCCCGGACCGCCTCTTTGCTCTATAAATACCCCAATATTCCCAAAACCCTAGGGGAGTTGACGAAATATTCATCCATCCACCGCAGAGTCCAGAACCACCAGATCCAATCTAGACACCATCCCGGATGGGGTTCACCACCTCCATTAGTGCCTCTCCGATGATGCGTGAGCAGTTCTTTGTAGACCTTCGGGTCCATAGTTAGTAGCTAGATGGTTCCTCTCTCTCGCTGAATTCTCAATACAATGGTCTATTGGAGATCCATATGATGGAACTCTTTTTGCGGTGTGTTTGTTGGGATCGGATGAATTTTGAGTTTATGATCAGATCTATCTTTTGATATCCATGAAAGTATTTGAGTTTCTTTGATCTCTTTTATGCATGATTACTTATAGCCTCGTATTTCTTCTCTGATATTTGGTTTTTTTTGGCCAACTTGATATATTTATCTTGCAATGGGAAGAGGTGCTTTATAGTGGGTTCGATCTTACGGTGCTTGATCCTAGTGACAGAAGGGGAACCAACACATATGTATCATTGCTACTCAGGATAAAATGATGGGGTCTATCTCTACATAGATAGATCTTGTCTACATCATGTCATCGTTCTTATTGCATTATTCTGTTTCTCCATGAACTTAATACACTAGATGCATGCTGGATAGCGGTCGATGTGTGGAGTAATAGTAGTAGATGCAGGTAGGAGTCGGTCTACTAATCTTGGACGTGATGCCTATGTAATGATCATTGCCTGGATATCGTCATGAGTATTTGAAGTTCTATCAATTGCCCAAAAGTAATTTGTTCACCCACCGTTTGCTATTTTTCTCGAGAGAAGCCACTAGTGAAACCTACGGCCCCCGGGTCTCTTTCTCATATATTTGCCTTTGCGATCTAATTTTCATTTGCTTTTATTTTCAGATCTATTAAACCAAAAATACAAAAACAACTTGCTGTAATTTATTTTTATTTATTTTTTGGCATTCGATCTATAAATCTACTACAATTTTATCTCACGTCCGTTTGCCTATCTTGAGGCGCCGTACCCGGAAGGGATTGACAACCCCTTTAACACGTCGGGTTGCGAGGATTTGTTATCTGTGTGCAGGTGTTGTTTATGTTGTGTTGCTTGGTTCTCTTACTAGTTTGATAACCTTGGTTTCATATCTGAGGGAAATACCTACCGCCGCTATGCTGCATCATCCCTTCCTCTCTGGGGAAATATCGACGTAGCTTCAAGCAACATCAAAAGAAATTTCTGGCGCCGTTGTCGGGGAGGATCTTCAACATATACCAGGTTCCTAATCACAAATCTCATATCCTCGGAATTTACATTATTTGCCATTTGCCTCTCATTTTCCTCTCCCCCACTTTACAAAAAATTGCCATTTTATTCGCCCCTCTTTTTCGTTCGCCGTTTTCTTGCCGGGTCTGTTTTTGTGTGCAATTTTATTTTCCATTATTATCGTCATGGATGGTTCTCCCCCTATTGCATGCACTCCCGAGAATGAAGTTCTCAACTTGAAACAAAGGGGAGGAGAAAATTTGAAAGATGCTTGGTATAGAATTTGCAATGCCCATAATAGATCTATCCGAAAGGAATCTACCGTTGTTCTTCTTCGTTGCTTTTATGTGGGCATCACCACTTGGTATAGATTCGTCCTTGATACGATTACCGGTGGAAATTTCTTGATGTGTCCCTCTCTTTATGCTTATAGTGCCATGGGAAGTTTAGTAGGCTCACCACCCCTTATGATTAATGAAACAACTTTGACTCTTGAGCATGTTATGGCAAGATTAGATGCTATTGAAAAGGAAATGCTTATTGAAGAGCATATTGAAAATTTGGATAAAAAGATGCATAACTTTGCTACTAAGATTGGGTCAAAAACGGGAGAAGTTTTTAAGTTGTTAAAGGAAAAGGGGACCGTAATTCATGGAAGAGTTGAAAAAAGTCCATCTCGGATTGATAAATTAGAAGAAATCTTTAGTACTTTGAGCACGGCTTTTGCTTCCGCTAAAACTATTGAAAAAACTCCCGTAAATATTGGCAAGACTACCCAAGTTACTAAGAACAAGGGTGCAACCTCTAGTAATAGTAAAGAGGATCTTAAGATGATTAGCATTCACCCGGATTTTGTTGAAGTTATAAGAGATCCCTTTGGTAAGAATGAATTCTTTAAAATTGTTCCTAGGAGTATTGTCATTGAAAATCTTTATGCTAAATCTTTGAGGAACTCTAAGTGTTTGATTGAAGAGTTGAACAAGCATGACAAAACTTAGATCCTTGCTTTATGCCTAGCTAAGGGCTTAAAACTATAGCGCTTGTTGGGAGGTAACCCAATGAATACAATTTATTTTTGCTTTTTTGCTTCCTGTTTTTGAGTGTTAACACAATTATGATACTGTTATGATTGTGTCTTTATGTTTTAATTAGTGTTTGTGCCAAGTAAAGCCTTTAGGGTCTTCTTGGGTGATAGTTGTTTCATCTTGCTGAAAAAACATAAACTTTTGCGCTCGCAAAAATAATTCTCATTTTTAACCAGAGAGCGATAAAATACCCATTCCTTTCGCAGTAGATCAATATACAAATTGCTCAGGTTATCCTAATTTTCAGAATTTTTTGGATTTATAGAAGTATTCGAAATAGGCAGGTTGCTACAGACTGTTCTGTTTTGACATAATCTGTTTTCTTTGCATTGTGTGCTTGTTTTGATGGCTCTATGATTTTCTTTGATGAGTTTTTGCCATAGAAAAATTGGGATACAGTATGTATAATGCAAGAACAAAATATGAATTGGTTTGATACAATACTGATAGTAGTGATTTATCTTTTTATACTAACGGATCTCACAAAGGTTTTGTTGAGTTTTGTGTGATTGAAGTTTTCAAGTTTTGGGTTATCTTATGATGGATGAAGGAATAAGGAGTAGAAGAGACTAAGCTTGGGGATGCCCCGACATCCCAAGCTATCATCCAAAAATGAGCAACCAACTAAGCTTGGGGATGCCCCGAGTGGCAACCCCTCTTTCTTCTAACGACCATCGGTATTTTACTCGAAGCTATAGTTTTATTTGTCACATACTATGTGTTTTGCTTGGAGCGTCTTATATGATATGAGTTTTTGCTTGTTTTATTTTTTGTTTTAAGTCTTGATCCCTTGCTGGACACACCTATTTGAGAGAGCCAAAATTATGTCATGACTTGTTAGAATTTCTCTCTATGCTTCATTTAAATTTTTTATGAGCTATGGACTTGCTCTAGTGGTTCAGTTATACCATTTTGAGCATGGTGTTGATGAACCACAAGTATAGGGGATCAATTGTAGCTCTTTTCCATAAGTAAGAGTCTCGAACCCAACGAGGAGTAGAAGGAAATGACAAGTGGTTTTTAGTAAGGTATTGTCTGCAAGTGCTGAAATTGTAAGTAGCGAGTAATATGATAGCAAGATAATTTGTAATGAGCAAGTAACGATAATAGTAACAAGTATGCAGCAAGGTAGCCCAATCCTTTTGAGGCAAAGGACAGGCCAAAACGGTCTCTTATAATAAGCAAAGCATTCTTGAGGGTACACGGGAATTTCATCTAGTCACTTTCATCATGTTGGTTCGATTTGTGTTCGCTACTTTGATAATTTGATATGTGGGTGGACCGGTGCTTAGGTGTTGTTCTTACTTGAACAAATCTCATACTTATGATTAACCCTCCCGCAAGCATCCGCAACTATGAGAAAAGTATTAAGAATAAATTCTAACCATAGCATTAAACTTTTGGATCCAATCGGTCCCTTATGAAATAGCGCATAAACGGGGGTTTAAGCTTCTCTCACTCTCGCAACCCACCATCTAATTGCTACTCCACAATGCATTACCTTAGGCCCAAATATGGTGAAGTGTCATGTCGTCGACGTTCACATGACACCACTAAGGGAATAACAACATACATACTATCAAAATATCGAACACATATCAAGTTCACATGATTACTTGCAACATGATCTTTCGTGTGACCTCAAGAACAAAAGTAACTACTCACAAATGATAAACATGTTCATGATCAAAGGAGTATTAAATAGCATAATGGATCTGAACATGTAATCTTCCACCAAATAAACCATATAGTAATCAACTACAAGATGTAATCAACACTACTAGTCACCCACAAGTACCAATCTATAGTTCCGGTAACAAGATTGAACACAAGAGATGGACTAGGGTTTGAGATGAGATGGTGCTGTTGAAGATGTTGACGGAGATTGACCTCCTGAAGATGGGAGAGTTGTTGGTGATGATGATGATGACGATGATTTCCCCCTCCGGGAGGGAAGTTCCCCCGGCGGAATCGCTCCGCCGGAGGGCAAAAGTGCTCCTGCCCAAGTTCCGCCTCGAGGCGGCGGCGCTCCGTCCTGAAAGTCTTCTCCTTATTTTTGCTCGGTCAAAATGACTTATATACCAAAAGATGGGCATCGGAGGTGGGCCGAGGAGGCCACAACCCACCAGGGCGCGCCTGGGGGGCCTGGCGTGCCCACGTGGGTTGTGCCCACCTGGTGGCCCCCCTCTTGTGTTTATTGGCTCTGGTATTTCTTAAATAATCCATAAAAAATCTCCGAGAAGTTTCATCTTATTTGGAGTTGTGCAGAATAGGTGGCCTGACGTAACTTTTCCAGGTCTAGATTTCCAGCTGCAGGAATTCTCCCTCTTGGTGTGTTCCTTGCAAATTATGAGAGAAAAGGCATTAGAATTACACCAAAAAGCATTATTATGGATAAACACATTATAAATAATAGTAAGAAAACATGATGCAAAATGGACGTATCAACTACCCAAGCTTAGACCTCGCTTGTCCTCAAGCGACAACCGAAATCGAAAAACATGTCCACATGCTTTAAGAGAGAGAGAGAGAGAGAGAGGTGTCGATAAAAACAAAATACGGACATAGAAGCATCATGTTGATTATTATAAAAACAACAACAAAATTTAACATAGGACTTCTATCAAAGAACTTGCATACTTCCTATGAATAAGTAACAGTTCATCACACAATTGAAGTATAAAGCAAAAACTCTATTATAAACCAACAAACTATGTTCTTAGTCAACTTTGCAACTACAATTCATCATATTTTCAGGAAGAGTCATGTGTCGGAGCCTTTAGGCAAGTCCACATACTCAACCATCATATAGTCTTCTATAATTGCTAACACTCACCTCGTACCCATGAGCAAAAAGTTTCAACCGGACACATAGAAAGATAGGGGCTTATAGTTTCACCTCCCAACATGCTCACCTCCAGGGTGATGTCAACAATAATAACTCATGCTATCTATATTCAACTTGACATATGTGCCTAGATCTTTCCTCAACACATGATGCTTGCCAAAAGAGAAAATAAAAAGGAATAGAAGGAAAACTTTGACTCTTTGCATAAAAGTAAATACATAAAAGTAAAAAATAGGCCCTTCGAAGAGGGAAGCAAAGGTAGCCTTGCGCTTATTTGTTTGTATGCTCAATCCCTTAGTGCAAGAGAACGTCATGTTGTATTGCCCCTTAAGATGACAACCTTTATTATGCAGTCTGTCGATTTTATTCTTTGTCATCGAAGTTCATACAACGCTCAATTTTCTCTTACACTAAATGATCTCACACTTTTAGAAGCAATTTTTATTGCCTTTTTGCACTGATGTCAACTTACTTGAGGGATCTTGCTCAATCCCTAGGTAGGTATGGTGGACACTCGAAAAAATATTTGGGTTTAAGGGTTTTTGGATGCACAAGTAGTATCTGTACCAGTGCGGAATTTTTGGCTAGCAAAGATAGGGGCAAGCACCACATGTTGAAGGATCTTTGACAATATGACTGCTATGTGAATATAACCAAACATTAAGTTGTCTTCCTTGTCCAATGTCAACAATTTTGGCATATAATATTTTGGTGAGGGCTCACAATCACAAAAGATTTCTAGGATAGTATATTTATATGTGAATCTTCTCTTCCCTTATTAATTCTTTCATGAGTTGCATCATTGACTAATGCTATGTTTGTCAATCTCTAATAAAATTTGCTACTTATACTTTTCCTTATGTGGTGCTATCACCTACCATAGGATTAGTATATAATCTTATTGCTTTATTTCTTTCCTTTTATTTATTTCCTTTCTCTTTTTCTTTCTTTCTTATTTATTTTCTTTATTTGCAACATAAAAGTAAAGAAACCAAAAACTCAAACTAAACTTTATTATATAACTTGCACACGATTATAATGCTAGATCACGAAGTGTTGGCGTCCTAGAAACGGAGGTACCCAGACATGCCTACCTGTGGCCCAGGGCGTGGCTCCACCAGCGGCTTGGTACGGCCCATCTTCATCAACCAACACTCAAGACCCTCGCGAGGGGCCAAGCCTTGCGAGGTGGACGATACAAGACCACCTCAGGGGCAGCCTCACTAGGATGGCTCGCGATGAGTGGAGAGATCAAGGCGAGGGGCACATTATGAGGTTTCCGTGATGTGAGCCATGACGACCAAGGCCAGGCGGGAGCCAGCGGGTGTAGAGCGCCAGTTTCCTCTTTGGTGCTAAAGAGGCAGGCATAGGCGAGGAGTCTCGAGGCGCCAGGCAAAGGTTTCCATATCGGTGCAACGAGACCAAGACCAACATGACGGCAAGAAGGGGGTCATCATGGAGCCCACGACGGCGTCACCACCAGAGCCTTTGGCAAGTGAAGACCACATTTTGTTAGGATAACTTGTACTCATTGTCCCCCTTCAAATTGGCCATTGTGGGATCCCTTCCTGCCTAATATTTGGGGAGAGGACCCGGGCCTCTATATATAGGGCTAGCCACCACCATAGGCAGAAGGGGATTCAGATCATCCCCAACCACACAAGCTCATCGAGCTCAAGAACATCTCTCCTCAGGAAGCTGTTCTTCCCTTGTACTTGTTCATCCCCAGTTTACAAGGCAATCCACCACATCACACTGGAGTTGGGTATTATACCGCAACGGTGGCCTCAACCAGTATAAACCCTCGTGTCTCTTGTTCCTCGGGTTCGGCGAGCTGGGCTTTGAGATCATTGTGAGATTGTGAGCTAGGGGGATAGAGATCTTCGTGCGCACCCCAGTGTTCGAACCTCAAGGGTTTGCCGGAACCCGCAATCCGACATTTGGCACGCCAGGTAGGGGTGCACTGAAGCTTTCCTTCCGTCGATCCGCGTTCCACTGCCCCATCTGTAACATCCCAAATTTTCAATTTGGAATGTTATACATAGTCATCCATGCATATCATATTTCATTTGCTTTTCGTCTCGCGATCCTTGAAAATCCTAAGAAACTCAAGGGCCCTCGGAGAGAGTTGGGGATTTCCCTGTTTTCATATTTGATTTTTATCAAATATTGAAACGAGGATTTTTTATTTTAATTATTTTTTCTCTCTGGAAAATATTTCACATTAAAATAAATGAGAGGAGATAATAGGACTTCTCCAAAATAATTGAAATATCCGAGGAAAAATATTAAAATCATTTATTTGATTTTATTCGGATTTTATTCGCATTAAAAAAATTGCACGTTTTCAAATTTGCATTTTAGGGCCAAGAAAATGTTCATCCCGTTCTAAATATTTTTATTTAGACGGTGAAAATTTGTTTTGGCATTTTTAGATTTTTATTTATTTTTCTAGGATTTTATTTCGATCAGCGAAAATTTGTTTCAAACAAAAGTTCCCGCGCCCGGCTGGGCCTAAGGCCCAACCGAGCCAGGCCGGCCCGCCCGCGCCACCGCCTCCCTCTCCCGCGCCGCCGTGCCCGGCGCGGACGCCAAGGAGAGTCCGGCTCGGACTCCTCCCCGGGCACCCCCTCGCCCAAGCAAGCCTCCGCCCCCTTTAAAGCCCGTCGCAACCGCCCCGCAGCCACCACCGCGCCGCCCGCAGCCGTCCGCGCCGTCTGCCGCCGCCGCCGCCCGCGCCGCTGGCCGCCGCCGCCGCCCTCGCCTCACCGGATCCCCGCCGGAGGTAGCCGCCGGATCCGCCGCCGGTTTTTCTTTCTAAAACCATTCAGTTTTTCTAGAAAACCCTAGATTCGTTTTTTTTCGGATCGCCAGTTTTTCTCGGCTCTTCTAGTCAGCGGACGTTCGTCCTTATGTTCGTTTTAACGAACGGGTTTTCGCCCGTTAGTTACAGCTAACGAATGCTCGTTCGTTAGTCTGTTCGTCAGATTTCTTTTATCAGATTTATTCCACGAGTTTTTCTCGATCGCGATTTCTGATCCGATCTTAGTTTCTATTTATCTTTTCGCTCGTTAGTCGGAATCATGCGATTCAAGTGCCTAGATCTTCGTCTCGAAACCCTCTTTCCGTTTAACCAACTAAAATAAGTTTTTGCTACTGTAAAATTTGACCTAGGTTCAGATTAGTAAATGAAGCTTCTCTTTTTCGCCCTTTGAGTTTCATTGCTCCGTTTGATTTGATTCTTTTTGCGAACCGGAGTTCTTAAGTTGAACCTTCTGGTCAATCTCTTTTATTGGAGTTCTGCTTGTGCATCTCTTGCTTGTTGCTTACATATGTTATTGTTTGTTTGCGATAGAACCCCGGAGTGCGAAGCGTGCTACTACGAGTCCCTAGGTTTCATAGACCATCAGCAAGGCAAGTAACACTTTGATCATATCCCTTTTATCACCCAGTTTTTATGCATTAGTTCCAATCCTCACACATTGCATGATTAGGATGTCATTAACATGTGGGTTGGGAAGTAGTTGTTGAGGTAGAACCTATTACCCTGTTACATTCAAACCCTGGGAGTTACTTCTACGCTGCTTATATTACTATGCTATGCTATGCTCATAGACGTGGTTTGGGTTTGAGTGAAATCCATGATAGCTGTGAGATTGTTAATTAAGGGTTCAACTTAAGGTGGCAACTTAATTTAACATCTGGGTGGATTGAGGCACCTAGGGAACCCAGTGTTGCCTGTATTTTTTTGGAAATCCCGGAGTACCCGTGTGATCTTCCTATGGACCGCCACCCAGGCTCAAAGGGAACTCAGGTGATTCATGCTAGAAACTTCCATGTGCATCCACAAGCTATTATGGAAAAGTGCGCAAACCTCTGCAGAGTGTATAATCTAATCATGGTTAGCCGTGTCCCCGGTTATGGACAATTCTTGTGTATCTAGTATTTGGATTATCACATGTATCTCACCATTCTTAATTAATATTGTTGGGATGTTAATCACTTTAATTGGGATTGAGTTGAGGAACCTTCTCAATGATGTTTCAACTGCCATGATAGTTAAAATTAAAATCTATTCCTTTGTTGTAGGAAAAAATTGGCTTTTCGCAAAAAACTATAACCATAGAGCTTTCCACCAGCCAAATATGCATGTAGTGATAGCATTATTCTGTTCTTGCTCTATTGTGTTACATTGCCAACATATTCCATGTGCCGACCCGTTTTCGGGCTGCAATGTATGATGTTGCAGACTTTTTAGACGAGGAGTAAGGTTTGTTAGGTCGTTGCCGTGCAGCTCAGCTATGCCGTTGGAGTTGATGGACTCACTTTATCTTCCAAGCCTTCCACTGTTACCGTATTAGATGGCCTTAAGCCATGATATTGTAATAAGTTCTCTCTTGAGACATCTGATGTAATAATGGTGTTATTGCCACTCTGTTATAAATCCTTCGAGTATAGTGTGTGTCAGCATTACCGATCCAGGGATGACACTGAAGCATAGAGACTTGACCATCTGAGGTCGGGTCGCTACAAGATGGTATCAGAGCACACGCTGAGTGTAGGACACGACCACTAAGATAAACCCTAGGCCACACTTCTCTTCTCATTTCTAACTTCTCTCCATTTTCTACTCTTTAGGATGGCGGAGATGAAGAACAAGTTTGCGCAACCGGATGAAGACACACCTTTTGGATGCCACTTGAAGGAAGTCACTAGGTATTTGAACACTGGAATACCAAGCTTCACCGGAACGTACAACGCCACTTTACCTGAAGAGGAGCGCTGGATGATTCAAGTACAAGTTCGAGGAAGGACATTCTCGCCAACTTCTAAACCCATAGAGTTTTCTTTTGACGCACCCACCTGGAGTCTAGGCAAGAGCATGGCAGTACACATTACCATGGGACGCATTGGGAAGTCTACAACAGGGAACTCAAGGACACTATCTACCAAATATGTGGGCGTCAAGACGAGCAATGGGAAGTAATCAACACCAAGAAGGATAGATCCATTGCCGCTTTCATCCAGGAGTTAAACCAACACATTCGACGTCAGGAGAACCAGATGTGCGCGAACATGATGGACTTGAAGAAGGCGAAGACTAGAATCATCGAACTGGAGGAAGAACTCAAGTTTACACGCGATGGATATGAGGAGGAAATCAAGACGCTACTGGAGAAGAATGACGACTTAGTCAAGAAGATCGAAGTATTCATGGGAGGACCAGCACCAGTGGAAGAAGACGAAGAATAAGAACCCAAGGAGATACGCCCCAAGGATTACATCATCATCGACGACACCGATTCTGATCCTAGTGATGATGACTTTGAAGACGAAGCTGGAGTAGACATCATGGAGTCTTCCACCGATAAAAATTTCTAGATGACCACCAAATATTAGTAGCATTCCCCCATGTAATTAGTGTTAGATGAGCACTTTGCGATAGTCCTAGACCGTTTGTATGCCCTTGCTTGATTGATTGAGTGAAATGTTTGTGTTTGTCTCATGTGCATATGGGTAGTGTTTTCTCATTAGACCCCTTTTCTATTCTGATCTCTTCCGTCTAAACCCATCAGATGCCTCCGAGACGTGACCCCGGTTTTGTTTTCCCACCGGAGCTCACCCAGTTGATCCAGCAGCAGAATACTTTGATGCAATTGCTAGTTCAGAACCAGGGTAACAACAACAACAACAACAACAACAACAACAACAACAACAACAACAACAACAACAACAACAACAACAACAACAACAACAACAACAACCCGCCGCCAGTGGACAACCTAGCCCGTTTTCTAAGGTTACAACCGTCGGTGTTTTCCAGTAGCACCAAGCCTATAGTTGCAGATGATTGGCTACGCCGTATTGGAAGGGAGTTGACCACCGCAGGTTGCATGGATGCTAAGAGGGTGCGCTTTGCCGCACATCAATTGGATGGACCTGCAGCCTCATGGTGGGAGAATTACACAACCACTTTCCCCATAGCCACGGTCACATGGGACCAGTTTTAGCAAGCTTTTCGCACGGCCCATGTCTCAACTGGAGCTATGAGTATGAAGAAGCGGGAGTTTCGCAACCTACGTCAAGGGAACCGTACTGTGGCACAATACGTGGATGAGTTTAGCAAGTTATCTCGCTATGCCCCTGATGATGTGGCCACAGATGCCGCAAAGCAGGAGAAGTTTATGGAAGGGCTGAATGATGAGATGAGCATACAGTTGATGGTAGGAACCTTCAACAACTACCAGGAGTTGGTAGATAAGGCTCTTATGATCGAAGGGAAGCAGCAACAGATTGAGAGCCGCAAGAGAAAGTATGGACAAGGGAAGTATAACTCAGGAGCTCAGCAGAGGCCTCGCCTAACCCCGAATTCGTGAGGACTTGTCCATAACCATGGAGGTCACAACCACACTGGAGGAGGATCTCATATCACAATGGCGCTAAGAATGGGAATGGGAATGGAGCCAACGATAATCAGAACCGCCCCAATCCAGCCACACCCACCAAAAGGGATCTAAGTCACGTTACTTGCTTCAAGTGTGGGAAGACTGGACACTACGCCACGGAGTGCCCTGAAGGAAAGAATGGAAATGGAAATGGGAGCGCTGGGAAGAAGCCTAATCCATTCAGCAAAGGACAAGTGAACCATGTTAATGTGGAGGAGGTTGAAGAGCAGCCGGACGCGGTAATAGGTAAGTTTTTGGTTAAGTCATTTACCGCTCTTTTTCTTTTCGATACTGGTGCATCGCATTCATATATATATATCAAGGGGATTTGTGGATAAGTTTAAACTACCAACCCAAACCCTTAGGACCCCTCTCTTAGTGAGCTCGCCCGGAGTAGAATACATGGCTAGCCGATGGTGCGACCAGGTACCCTTAACCATTGGCACACATGTTTTTCCATCCGACCTAATTATCTTGGAGTCACAAGGATTGGATGTGATATTAGGTATGGACTGGATGTCAAAGTTTGGAGGGAATATTGACTGTGCTAGTAAGTCGATTTATCTTACCAACCCGGAGGGAAAAAGGATTAAATATGTGTCTAGGCATGTGCCTAGGAGGAGCCAAGTGAATACCCTCACGGGAGTTGTTCATGAAGAAGTGCATGTAGAAAAGGATTATCTGGATGTCTTTCTAGAGGAGTTACCAGGCATGCCACCAGATAGAGACATTGAGTTTTTGATAGAGCTGTTGCCAGGAACAGGACCAATATCCAAGAGACCCTATCGGATGCCCGCAAATGATCTGGAGGAAATTAAGAAACAGATCAAGGAGTTATCGGAGAAAGGATACATTCGAAGAAGTTCATCACCTTGGTGAGCCCCAGTGCTTTTGGTTGAGAAGAAGGATAAATCCCTAAGGATGGTTGTTGATTATCGAACCTTGAATGAAGTGACGATCAAGAACAAGTACCCACTCCCGATGATCAACGATCTGTTTGATCAATTGCAAGGCTCTAAGGTGTTTTCGAAGATCGATCTACGATCAGAATACCATCAGTTGAAGATACGGGAGAAGGATATACCAAAGACAACATTCACGACGCGGTATGGATTATATGAGTACACGGTCATGTCATTTGGACTGACTAATGCCCCTGCTTATTTCATGAGCATGATGAACAAGGTGTTCCTGGAATATTTGGACAAGTTTGTGGTGGTGTTTATTGATGATATTATGGTATACTCGAAGAACGAGGAGGAGCACAAGGAGCATTTGCGCTTAGTTCTCGAGAAACTCAGGGAACACCAGCTGTATGCTAAGTTTAGCAAATGCGAGTTTTGGTTGAAGGAAGTCGGATTCCTTGGACATGTTATATCGGGAGAAGGTATAGCAGTAGACCCCAACAAAATTCAGTCAGTCACTGAATTGTTGGCACCCACCTCAGTTAGCGAGATCCGCAGTTTCCTTGAACTCGTAGGTTACTATCGGATATTCAATGAGAATTTTTCCAAGATTGCGAAGCCAATGACTGAACTGTTAAAGAAGGACACTAAGTTTAAATGGACAGAAGATTGCGAGGCAAGTTTCCAGGAGTTGAAGAAACGGTTGACTACAGCACCAGTGCTAACACTGCCGGATATACATAAGGAATTCCAAGTGTATTGCGACGCCTCTCGCTTAGGGCTTGGATGTGTACTTATGCAGGATGGAAGAGTTGTTTCGTATGCCTCACTACAACTAAAACCTCATGAGTTGAACTATGCCACGCATGATTTGGAATTAGCAGCTGTAGTGCATGCATTGAAGACCTAGAGACATTACCTTATTGGAAACCGATGTGATGTATACACGGACCATAAGAGTTTGAAGTACATTTTCACCCAGAAGGAACTGAACCTTAGACAGAGGAGATGGTTGGAGCTTATAAAGGATTATGACATGAAGCTACACTATCATCCAGGAAAGGCCAATATTGTAGCAGATGCCTTGAGCAGGAAGAGTTATGCTAATATCCTTGAAAGTAAGGGATTGCCAAAGGAGTTAGCAGAGAATATCATGGAACTTCGATTGGAGATTGTTCCTAGAGGATCCGTTGCAACAATGGAGGTCCAGTCGACATTGCTGGACAAGATTCAGGAAGCTTAGAAGGAGGACAAGGAGATTGCCGAGATAAAGGAGAAGATGAGCGAAGGAAAGTCCAAAGGTTTTCGTGAAGATGAGCATGATACCCTATGGTTTGAGGACCGAGTCTATGTGCCTAATAACCAGGAAATCAGGAAGGTAATACTTCAAGAGGCTCATGACTCACCATACTCGATACACCTCGGAAACACCAAGATGTATCTAGATTTGAAGGAACGTTTCTGGTGGACCGGTATGAAGAAGGATGTTGTCGAGTATGTAGCCGTATGTGATGTATGTCAAAGAGTGAAGGCAAAACATCAGAAGCCAGCAGGACTGTTACAGCCTATGCCGATACCCGAACGGAAGTGGGATAAACTTGGCATGGACTTTATCACCGGATTGCCCAGGACTAAAGCAGGATATGATTCCATATGGGTAGTAGTTGATCGCTTGACCAAAGTGGCTCACTTCATCCCAGTGAAGACCACTTATACCAGTGCAAAGTTGGCCAAGATTTATATGTCCAGGATCGTATGTCTGCATGGAGTTCCGAGGACCATCGTATCAGATAGAGGAACACAGTTTACTTCAAAGTTCTGGCATCAGTTACATCAGACTGTGGGAACAAGGTTAGAGTTCAGTACATCTTTTCACCCACAAACAGATGGACAAACCGAGAGAGTGAACCAAATTTTGGAGGATATGTTGAGAGCCTGTGCGCTAGACTATGGATCTAGTTGGGATGACAATTTGCCTTACGCAGAGTTCTCGCACAACAATAGCTACCAAGCCAGTTTGAAGATGGCACCGTTTGAAGCCCTGTATGGACGCAGGTGCAGAACACCTTTGACGTGGGACGAGGTAGGAGACTGATAGTTGTTTGGACCAGACTTGATCAAGGAGTCCGAAGATAAGGTCAAATTGATTCGTGATAGATTGAGGATTGCTCAGTCCAGACAGAAGAGTTATGCGGACTCCAAACGCAAAGAGGTAACCTACGAAATTGGAGATAGAGTATATCTGCGAGTATCTCCCTTGCGAGGAGTGAAACGTTTTGGAGTTAAGGGAAAATTAGCTCCGAGATTTGTAGGACCGTATCGTGTTTTGGAACGGATGGGAGAAGTTGCCTACAAGTTGGAATTACCGAAGGATTGTCAGGAGTTCATGATGTGTTTCACGTTTCACAGCTGAAGAAGTGTCATGCTGAGATGGCCAATAAACCGTTAAGAGATACAGTACCCTTGGAGGCAATTCAGTTGGACAGTGATTTGACCTACGAGGAAAAGCCAGTAAAGATTTTTGAGTTTGCCAGCAGAGTCACTCGCAGTAAGGTTATCAAGTTTTGCAAGGTTCAGTGGAGCCACCACACCGAGGATGAAGCCACTTGGGAACGAGAGGATGATCTTCGCAAAGACCACCCACACCTATTTTCTAGCCAACCCGAATCTCAAGGGCGAGATTCATCTTAAGGGGGGTAGGTTTGTAACATCCCAAATTTTCAATTTGGAATGTTATACATAGTCATCCATGCATATCATATTTCAGTTGCTTTTCGTCTCGCGATCCTCGAAAATCCTAAGCAACTCAAGGACCCTTGGAGAGAGTTGGGGATTTCCCTGTTTTCATATTTGATTTTTATCAAATATTAAAACGAGGATTTTGGATTTTAATTGTTTTTTCTCTCCAGAAAATATTTCACATTAAAATAAATGAGAGGAGATAATAGGACTTCTCCAAAATAATTGAAATATTCGAGGAAAAATATTAAAATCATTTATTTGATTTTATTCGGATTTTATTTGCATTAGAAAAATTGCACGTTTTCAAAATTGCATTTTAGGGCCAAGAAAATGTTCATCCTGTTATAAATATTTTATTTAGATGGTGAATTTTTTTTGGCATTTTTAGATTTTTATTTATTTTTCTAGGATTTTATTTCGGTCGGCGAAAATTTGTTTATTTTAAGTTCCCTCGACCGACTGGGCCTACGGCCCAGCCGAGCCAGGCCGGCCCGCCCACGCCACCGCCTCCCTCGCACGCGCCGCCGTGCCCGGCACGGACGCTGAGGAGAGTCCGGCACGGACTCCTCCCGGGCGCCCCCTCGCCCAAGCAAGCCACCCCCCTTTAAAGCCCGCCGCAGCCGCCACGCAGCCACCACCGCGCCGCCCGGAGCCGCCCGCGCCGTCTGCCACCGCTGCAGCCTGCCGGCGCCGCCGCCGCCACGAGCCGCCGCCCTGCCGCCGCCCTCGCCTCACCGGAGCCCCGCGGGAGGTAGCCGCCAGATCCGCCGTCGATTTTTCTTTCTAAAATTGTTCAGTTTTTTTAGAAAACCCTAGATTCGTTTTTTTCCGGATCGCCGGTTTTTCTCGGTTCTTCTAGTCAGTGGACGTTCGTCCGTACGTTCGTTTTAACGAACGGGTTTTCGCCCGTTAGTTATAGCTAATGAACGCTCGTTCGTTAGTCTGTTCGTCAGATTTCTTTTATCAGATTTATTCCGCGAGTTTTTCTCGATCGCGATTTCTGATCCGATCTTAGTTTCTGTTTATCTTTTCGCTCGTTAGTCGGAATCATGCGATTCAAGCGCCTAGATCTTCGTCTCAAAACCCTCTTTCCGTTTAACCAACTCAAATAATATTTGCTACTGTAAAATTTGACCTAGGTTCAGATTAGTAAACAAAGCTTATCTTTTTCGCCGTTTGAGTTTCGTTGCTCCGTTTGATTTGATTCTTTTTGCGAACCGGAGTTCTTAAGTTGAACCTTCTGGTCAATCTGTTTTATTTGAGTTTTGCTTGTGCATCTCTTGCTTGTTGCTTATGTATGTTATTGTTTGTTTGCGATAGAACACCCGGAGTGCGAATCGTGCTACTACGAGTCCCTAGTTTCGCAGACCGTCAGCAAGGCAAGTAACACTTTGATCATATCTCTTTATCACCCAGTTTTTATGCATTAGTTCCAATCCTCACACATTGCATGATTAGGATGTCATTAACATGTGGGTTGGGAAGTAGTTGTTGAGGTAGAACCTATTACCCTATTACATTCAAACCTTGGGAGTTACTTCTACGCTGCTTATATTACTATGCTATGCTATGCTCGTAGACGTGATTTGGGTTTGTGTGTAATCCATGATAGCTGTGAGATTGTTAATTAAGGGTTCAACTTAAGGTGGCAACTTAATTTAACATCTGGGTGGATTGAGGAACCTGGGGAACCCAGTGTTGCCTGTATTTTTTTGGAAATCCCGGAGTACCCGTGTGATCTTCCTATGGACTGCCACCCAGGCTCAAAGGGAACTGAGGTGATTCATGCTAGAAACTTCCGTATGCAGCCACAAGCTATTATGGGCTCTAGCATAGTTGAGTAAGTTATGTGAAGCTCTTGAAGAGGCAGATCAGCAGGTAGTGGGTTGTAGGTTTGGTATGGTCTATCCGGAGTAGAGAGTTAATGTTTCTGAAAGATTGTGTCTTGGTCATCCGTTTCTCAAACACCGTGTAGTGCAAGAAATCCAACGGAGGCGATCGAGTCTTGTGGGGAAAAGTGCGCAAACCTCTACAGAGTGTATAATCTAATCATGGTTAGCCGTGTCCCCGGTTATGGACAATTCTTGAGTATCTAGTATTTGGATTATCACATGTATCTCACCATTCTTAATTAATACTATTGGGATGTTAATCACTTTAATTGGGATTGAGTTGAGGAACCTTTTCAATGATGTTTCAACTACCATGATAGTTAAAATTAAAATCTATTCCTTTGTTGTAGGGAAAAATTGGCTTTTCGCAAAAACTATAACAATAGAGCTTTCCACCAGCCAAATATGCATGTAGTGATAGCATTATTCTGTTCTTGCTCTACTGTGTTACATTGCCAGCATATTCCATGTGCTGACCCATTTTCGGGCTGCAATGTATGATGTTGCAGACTTTTCAGACGAGGAGTAAGGTTCGTTAGGTCATTGCCGTGCAGCTCAGCTATGCCGTTGGAGTTGATGGACTCACTTTATCTTCCAAGCCTTCCGCTGTTATCGTATTAGATGGCCTTAAGCCATGATATTGTAATAAGTTCTCTCTTAAGACATCCGATGTAATAGGTGTGTGATTGCCACTCTGTTATAAATCCTTCGAGTACTGTGTGTGTCAGCATTACCGATCCAGGGATGACATTGAAGCACTGAGACTTGACCATCTGAGGTCGGGTCGCTACACCATCGCATCCATGTCTGACACTCACCGAGCCCGTGCTGAGCGCCGCGCCGCCCTTGCCGCCCACGTCGCTCAGACGGCGCCCGTTGGTGGACCTCCCTGCCATTCTCCATCACTCGCTGCCGACACCGCCACCAGCCCGACAGCGAACGAGCAGCAAGCATCATCGTTGCACCCCTCTGTGCGGCGGGACGACCGCACCGCCACCCCGTCGCTGACTCCGTCCGGCTCGTCGTCCCACACTCGTCGTGTGCACGCGGACACGCTGCTCATGGCACGCGAGCTCCTGCATTAACCCCCGGTCGACGACCTCTACGAAGACTGGCTGGACCGCATCGCCGAGCTGGTCAGTGCCACTGGGGGCTCTCCTGCACCATCCCTCTCGCTGCCTCGCCCACCTCCAGCCGTGGATGACGTTGCTCACGGAGCGCCTCCGCCGCCTCTGCATCAAGACGGCGCCCTCGCGCTGAGACGCGCGGCTCACGGGGCACCCCCGCCTCCTTCGCATCAAGAGGGTGTCCTCAACCCAAGATGCGTGGTCCCGCAGCGTGATCCGCCATGCGGTGTGCCCATGCGCAAAGAAGGAAGCTGCCAGGAGGTCCCTCGACCACAAGAAAACGCTCCTGCACTCCCTGCACCACCACGTCTAGACCGCGCGCCGCCTGCCGTGGCGGTGCGTGGGTACTGATGTCTACTACACAACCTTCTTCTTGTAGACGTTGTTGGGCCTCCAAGTGTAGAGGTTTGTAGGACAGTAGCAAATTTCCCTCAAGTGGATGACCTAAGGTTTATCAATCCGTAGGAGGCGTAGGATGAAGATGGTCTCTCTCAAGCAACCCTTCAACCAAATAACAAAGAGTCTCTTGTGTCACCAACACACCCAATACAATGGTAAATTGTATAGGTGCACTAGTTCGGCGAAGAGATGGTGATACAAGTGGTATATGGATAGTAGATATGGGTATTTGTAATCTGAAATTATAAAAACAGCAAGGTAACTAATGATAAAAGTGAGCACAAACGGTATTGCAATGCGTTGAAACAAGGCCTAGGGTTCATACTTTCACTACTGCAAGTCTTCTCAACAATAATAACATAATTGGATCATATAACTATCCCTCAACATGCAACAAAGAGTCACTCCAAAGTCACTAATAGCGGAGAACGAACGAAGAGATTATGGTAGGGTACGAAACCACCTCAAAGTTATTCTTTCCAATCAATCCGTTGGGCTATTCCTATAAGTGTCACAAACAGCCGTAGAGTTCGTACTAGAATAACACCTTAAGACACAAATCAACCAAAACCCTAATGTCACCTAGATACTCCAATGTCACCTCAAGTATCCGTGGGTATGATTATACGATATGCATCACACAATCTGTCGGTGTACTAGAGTAGGGGTACCCTATTACCCCGAACTCGTGCACGGGCAGTTGCAGCGCCCCGCGGCAAGGCTTGCCGGGTGACCGCCAGGACCCTCCGTGGTTCCCTTGAAGACCATTCAAGAACAAAGTACTCAAACCAAGGCCCCGGTAAGAGGAGCTTGCCGGGAAGGCCAACCGAGGCCCCAGTAAGAGGAGCTTGCCGGGAAGGCTAACCAAGGCCCCGGCAAGAGGAGCTTGCCGGGAAGAGACAAGACCCCGGCAAAAGGAGCTTGTCGGGAAGGCCACTCAAGACATACCAAGAAAGCTTGCCATGACGCGCCCTGCGTCCCGGCAAGATCCGGCGAGCGACAAGCTTCCGGACGCGACAAGACGACGGCCGCGGCAAGGAGCTTGCCGCGGGAAACCCCCACTGCGTGCCCGCGCTCCAGCTGACCTGCTAACGTGTCGCTCTGGGACTCTCCCAGAGCGCACGTGGCGGGAGGCCGTCCAGCTAGGGGTACGTGGTGGCAAGCGGAGATGAAGAGAAGCCCATCGTGGCAAACGGTGGCACGCCTAACAGTCACCTTTTGCACTGTTTAGGAGACTCAGATAGGCATTTAATGCCCTTGTCCCCTGCCGTCAGAGTTAGGTAGGGTGCACTGTATCCACAGTAGCGGTAGCTGCACCTACCGCATCCTTTTCCATTTTTACCCTTCTTGTCTATGTTGCCCCCTGTTGGTGACCCCTTGAGTATAAAAGGAGGCCCAAGCGCAACGTAGAAAGGGTTCCGAGGGTCGGAGAGTTCAGAGGCTCGGCCAGCTCGGCTCGTTCACACCAGAAACACTCTTACGCTCAGTCTGGCAGCGTCCATCGCTCCTGAGCAAGAATCCAATATACACAAACAAGCAGCAGTAGGGTTTTACGCATCCGTGCGGCCCGAAGCTGGGTAAAAATCCCCCCCGCGTGCACTGCCTCGATCCGCTCTTTGTGCGCTCTCCGCCCCCCACCGAACCGAAAAGGGGCCCTGTCCCCATAGGTGTTGGCGGGAATCAGCATCGCCCCCGACATCTCTGGCGCGCTAGGTAGGGGGGCGTCGAGATCGTGCAAACCCGATCCGGCGGGCACGCAAGCTAAATCCTCATCGTCATGGCTCCCTAGGAGCGGGCGAGCAAAAGAACGACGCTAGTGCGGCAACAAAAAAAAGCTAAGTCATGCAAAACTTTAGATATTTCCTTTCTATATAAAGTTATCCGCCTCGGAGATCTTGTTCTTTGTACGAAAAACCTGTGCGCAGAGGAATCAACTCGTAGCTAGTCGCGCCCTTACATTGTTTTGAGTCCGCTCAACAACTTAAGTGAGCTGCTAGCGCCCTTACTTTGCTTCGAGTCCGCTCAGCAACTTAAGTGAGCTGCTAGCGCCCTTACTTTGTTTCGAGTCCGCTCAACAACTTAAGCGAGCTGCAACTAGTTGCGACAAGATTACTTGTCGGTAGTGACCCCGCCAGTAGGCTGCTGAAGTTCCGCACTCGGCGCTTGCGGCAAGGGTGCCTGCACCGGCAAGTTTCCCTAGAAAGCGTAGGGTGGACGTACAAAGAGGGGTTGAACAGGAAGATAGCATGCGTTATTTATTTGAGATTTCTGCATAGACCTGTATGCCGAGGAGCCTTCTCGGGGCTAGTTGCACTCCATGATTGCCTCGAGTCCGCTCGGCAACTTGTGCGGTTGCACTAGAACCAAGAAGGTAAACCTTTCCGGGAGGCTTTGTTCCCGAATAGCCGCTAAGGGCCCGTTCCCTCAAGCGCTACTGGCTGGATCATATGCACCGGAAAGCATTCCAGCAGGCATAGGGAATATGCAGCAAAAGTCGAAATTCGCAAGCAAGTTGAGTGCACTCCGGACGCTAATCACTTGCTATGTTTGAACGCAGTTATGGCCCAGGGGCTGGCGACGTCCTTAGGGCCAATCTTTTCGGTGTTAAGAACAACGAAGTTCTTCGCCATAAGCCTTTCCGGCAACGATCTTGCCGGGAGCCAGTGTCAAGAACAGCGAAGTTCTTCGCCATAAGCCTTTCCGGCAACGATCTTGCCGGGAGCCGGTGTCAAGAACAACGAAGTTCTTCGCCAAAAGCCTTCCTGGCAACCAGCTTGCCAGAAGCCGGCATCGAGAACGTCAAAGTTCTCTGCTGAAGATAAAAGCCTTCCTGGCAATCAGCTTGCCGGAAGCCGGCATCGAGAACGACAAAGTTCTCTGCTGAAGATAAAAGCCTTTCCGGCAACGATCTTGCCGGGAGCCGGTGTCAAGAACAACGAAGTTCTTCGCCATAAGCCTTTCCGGCAACGATCTTGCCGGGAGCCGGTGTCAAGAACAACGAAGTTCTTCGCCAAAAGCCTTCCTGGAAACCAGCTTGCCGGAAGCCGGCATCGAGAACGTCAAAGTTCTCTGCTGAAGACAAAAGCCTTCCTGGCAACCAGCTTGCCGGAAGCCGGCATCGAGAATGTCAAAGTTCTCTGCTGAAGATAAAAGCCTTCCTGGCAATCAGCTTGCCGGAAGCCGGCATCGAGAACGTCAAAGTTCTCTGCTGAATATAAAAGTCTTCCTGGCAACCAGCTTGCCGGAAGCCGGCATCGAGAACGTCAAAGTTCTCTGCTGAAGATAAAAGCCTTCCTGGCAACCAGCTTGCCGGAAGCCGGCATCGAGAACGTCAAAGTTCTCTGCTGAAGACAAAAGCCTTCCTGGCAACCAGCTTGCCGGAAGCTGGCATCGAGAACGTCAAAGTTCTCTGCTGAAGATAAAAACCTTCCTAGCAATCAGCTTGCCGGAAGCCGGCATCGGGAACGTCAAAGTTCTCTGCTGAAGATAAGAGCCTTCCCGACAAGCCAGTATCGCCGGGGGCTATGAGTGCCAAGAATCATCCACGGCAAACCAGGGTTGCCGAGGGCTACGCTATCAGATAAGTCTTTCATCCCTCATCATGCATCCTCTTATGGACTGGGGAATGTGAAACCACGTTTCTTCCCGGAAACTGCCGTGCTCCCTCGACTCTAGGCCCTGGGGCTCGTTCTCGGGGCCAAGTTTGGTCGTAGTCGCGGCAGCAAGGGGATGAAGCGAGGAAAACCGCACCCACCTCGTCCCTGCCTCCGTCAAATGCGTGAGAAAGGTCGAGCGACGTGGGAAGGCGGCAGGGTCTGTTGCCGGGAGATGAAATGTCTGTCCGAGGGATACCAAGGATTTGCTCCTTGGCGTGGGTTTAACTCGCGAGACAAATACCCCGGCAAGCATCCCCTTTCATTAAAAAACATCCCACTCAGGTACAGTCCATAGAGGATGAAAAACATGAAAGAGAGGATTACAAATTTTAGATACAGCTAAGGCCCGAAGGCTTACAAATTAAAAAGATAAGATGCCCGTGATCCCTTTCCTGTCCCCATTTTTAGGAGGCAGGTCAAGGAGGCGAAAAGGGCAAAAGGAGTGCCTAGGCGAGCTACGGGTGCCAGAAGACACCAAGGGAACATCCCGGGGGGGGGGGGCGTCCGAAGGCTGGACGGCGACGGCGACGCTGGAAGCGGCGCTCGAAGACGGGGCGGCGGGACGTCAGCACGCTGTCGAGGGCACCACGCCCTCGTACTCCGGCTTGACGGCCTTGTCGCCTGCCCTCTTCCCCTTCCACAGCCTCCCTACGCCAGCCGCCCAAGGAGATGACCCCGGGGAGTTCAAGAAGCCGGCAACACGGATGATGGAGTCGCTGGTGCCGCGCAAGGCGGCGCCCGACGCCTAGTCGGACCCGCTACTCCGCCGCCCGCTACCCTCGTCGTCGCTGTCGCTCCCCTCCTCGTCGCTCTCGCTCAAGGAGGAGCCTTCGCTGTCGGAGGAGCTATCCACGCAGCACTTCGCCCGAGTGCCGAAGCACCCGAAGGCCTTGACGGAGAGGATATCGCCCTCCATCAACTTAAAATGGAGGGTAAACCCCTCCGTCAAGCTGTGGATGCGGGCGAACGTCTTCCACCCTCGATCAAGATACATCACATTAGGGGCTGGGAATGCAGCGCGGACTCGCGTGCCGCTGATCCCACAGCCCCTCATGTGCAGTCTCAGCATCTCGGGGGGCTCCACTTCCATCGCGCGCGCAAACGGAGCAGGAAGCCGGAGGCGACGACGAGGCGCCCGGCGCAGCCTGACGAAGAACTCGCAAGGGTCGTCCCCTATATGGACCGCCGTGGGGGGAAGAGCCGCCGGCGGAGGTGAAGCTGACGCGCCGCCCCGTCCGCCTCTTCCCCGAGCGCCTCGACCTCGTCCGCGACCTCGTCCTCTTCCTCTTCCCCTCAAGACCGGCTCTGCCACCACGTGCGCAGAAGAGGGAGAGAGGCGCTGTCTGGCGGCGACCCTCGCCGCCACCGAGGAAGGGCCTGGGTTCCCTTTCTCCATGGCAGATGAGAGAAAGGGGAGCAGAAGCTGAAGAAAGGAGAAGATGAGAGAGTGCGGGTTTTCCATGCTCCCATCCCACTCTTTATAAAGGAGCGAGGTGGGGGCTCGGCCGCCCCGCTCAGCGAATCAAGGCACGGGAAGAGCAGGGAGTCGGGGCCAACCCGCTCGCGATGGCCCAGTTTCCCAATCCACCATCCGTGACCTCAAGCGCATGGGAGCCGCGTGGCGGGGATGCAGAACTGAGGCGACAGATGAGGCAGCATCGCTCCGCCCCGTGAACGCGGGGAGTGGACGTCCCGAAAACCGCGCACCAGCCCCGTCCAGTAAATGCACCACGCCCTCACACCTACCTCCGTTTAAGGAGGAGGGCGTGAATCGTCCCCATCATCGTGGCCTGACGCATGCTCAGGGGGGGGGGGCTTAGCCCCACGCACGCCACCCAGGATCTCTCCCACGACGCCGCGTTTGACGCGTGCCGTTCTGGGCGTGCGCGGTGGGAGCAGAGTTAGATTCGGCGTGACCTAGGCCGCGCGTGCCCATGCACTGTTTTGGGCCTGGCCCAACAGCGCTCGGCACCGTGTATGGCCCAGGCCCGGGGGCTCCTGTCGGTGTACTAGAGTAGGGGTACCCTATTACCCCGAACTCGTGCACGGGCAGTTGCAGCGCCCCGTGGCAAGGCTTGCCGGGTGACCGCCAGGACCCTCCGTGGTTCCCTTGAAGACCATTCAAGAACAAAGTACTCAAACCAAGGCCTCGGTAAGAGGAGCTTGCCGGGAAGGCCAACCGAGGCCCCAGTAAGAGGAGCTTGCCGGGAAGGCTAACCAAGGCCCCGGCAAGAGGAGCTTGCCGGGAAGAGACAAGACCCCGGCAAGAGGAGCTTGTCGGGAAGGCCACTCAAGACATACCAAGAAAGCTTGCCGCGACGCGCCCTGTGTCCCGGCAAGATCCGGCGAGCGACAAGCTTCCGGACGCGACAAGACGACGGCCGCGGCAAGGAGCTTGCCGCGGGAAACCCCCACTGCGTGCCCGCGCTCCAGCTCACCTGCTAACGTGTCGCTCTGGGACTCTCCCAGAGCGCACGTGGTGGGAGGCCGTGCAGCTAGGGGTACGTGGTGGCAAGCGGAGATGAAGAGAAGCCCATCGTGGCAAACGGTGGCACTCCTAACGGTCACCTTTTGCACTGTTTAGGAGACTCAGACAGGCATTTAATGCCCTTGTCCCCTGCCGTCAGAGTTAGGTAGGGTGCACTATATCCACAGTAGCGGTAGCTGCACCTACCGCATCCTTTTCCATTTTTACCCTTCTTGTCTACGTTGCCCCCTGTCGGTGACCCCTTGAGTATAAAAGGAGGCCCAAGCGCAACGTAGAAAGGGTTCCGAGGGTCGGAGAGTTCAGAGGCTCGGCCAGCTCGGCTCGTTCACACCAAAAACACTCTTACGCTCAGTCTGGCAGCGTCCATCGCTCCTGAGTAAGAATCCAATATACACAAACAAGCAGCAGTAGGGTTTTACGCATCCGTGCGGCCCGAAGCTGGGTAAAAATCCCCCCCGCGTGCACTGCCTCGATCCGCTCTTTGTGCGCTCTCCGCCCCCCACCGAACCGAAAAGGGGCCCTGTCCCCATGGGTGTTGGCGGGAATCAGCATCGCCCCCGACACAATCTCAGATTCATCTATTCAACAAACACATAGAACCTCAAAGAGTGCCCCAAAGTTCCTACCAGAGAATCACGACGAAAACGTGTGCCAACCCCTATGCATAGGTTCATGGGCGGAACCCGCAAGTTGATCACCAAAACATACATCAAGTCAATCACGTGGTATCCCATTGTCACGACAGATACGCACGGCAAGACATACATCAAGTGTTCTCAAATCTTTAAAGACTCAATTCGATAAGATAACTTCAAAGGGGAAACTCAATCCATTACAAGAGAGTAGAGGGGAGAAGAAACATAATATCCAACTATAATAGCAAGATCGTGATACATCAAGATCGTACCACCTCAACAACACGAGAGAGAGAGAGAGATCAAACACATAGCTACTGGTACATACCCTCAGCCCCGAGGGAGAACTACTCCCTCCTCGTCATGGAGAGCACCGGGATGATGAAGATGGCCACCGGAGAGGGATTCCCCCTCCGACAGGGTGCCGAAACGGGTCTAGATTGGCTTTCGGTGGCTACGAAGGCTTCTGGCGGTGGAACTCGCGATCTATTGTGCTCTCGGATGTTTTTAGGGTATATGGAGATATATAGGCGGAAGAAATACGCCAGGGGGGCCACGAGGGGCCCACGAGGGTGGAGGGCGCGCCCAGGGGGTGGGCGCGCGCCCCTACCTCGTGGCCTCCTTGAAGCTTCCCTAATGTGCACTCCAAGTCTTCTAGGCTTCTTTCCTTCCAAAAATGAGTTCCGTGAAGTTTCAGGTCAATTGGACTCCGTTTGATTTTCCTTTTCTTCGAAACCCTAAAACAAGGTAAAAACAGAAACTGGCACTGGGCTCTGGGTTAATAGGTTAGTCCCAAAAATAATATAAAAGTATATAATAAAGCCCATAAACATCCAAAACAGTAGATAATATAGCATGGAGCAATCAAAAATTATAAATACGCTGGAGACGTATCAGCACCCCCAAGCTTAATTCCTGCTCGTCCTTGAGTAGGTAAATGATAAAAACAGAATTTTTGATGTGGAATGCTACTTGGCATAATTTCAATATAATTCTTCTTAATTGTGGCATGAATATTCAGATCCAAAAGATTCAACATAAAAGTTCATAATGACATAAAAATAATAATACTTCAAGCATACTAACTAAGCAATCATGTCTTTTCAAAATAACATGGCCAAAGAAAGTTCATCCCTACAAAATCATATAGTTTAGTCATGCTCCATTTTCGTCACACAAGAATGCTCTCATCATGCACAACCCTGATGACAAGCCAAGCAATTGTTTCATACTTTAGTAATCTCAAACCTATAAACTTTCACGCAATACATGAGCGTGAGCCATGTATATAGCACTATGGGTGGAATAGAATATGATGATGGGGGTTATGTGGAGAAGACAAAAAGGAGAAAGTCTCACATCAACGAGGCTAATCAATGGGCTATGGAGATGCCCATCGATTGATGTTAATGCAAGGAGTAGGGATTGCCATGCAACGGATGCACTAGAGCTATAAATGTATGAAAGCTCAACAAAAGAAACTAAGTGGGTGCGCATCCAACTTGCTTGCTCACGAAGACCTAGGCCCTTGAGGAGGCCCATTGTTGGAATATACAAGCCAAGTTCTATAAAGAAAAATTCCCACTAGTATATGAAAGTGACAAAACAAGAGACTCTCTATCTTGAAGATTATGGTGCTACTTTGAAGCACAAGTGTGGCAAAGGATAGTAGCATTGTCCCTTCTCTCTTTTTCTCTCATTTTTTATTTGGCCTTTCTTTTTTATGGCCTTTCTCTTTTCTCTTTTTTGGGCCTTCTCTTTTTTATGGCCTTTTTTAATAATTACTCACTTGGGACAATGCTCTAGAAAATGATGATCATCACACTTCTATTTATTTACAACTCAATGATTACAACTCGATACTAGAACAAGATATGACTCTATATGAATGCCTCCGGCGGTGTACCGGGATTGCGATGAATCAAGTGTGACATGTATAAAAAATTATGAATGGTGGCTTTGCCACAAATATGATGTCAACTACATGATCATGCAAAGCAATATGAAAATGATGAATGTGTCATGATAAACTGAATGGTGAAAAGTTGCATGGCAATATATCTCGCAATGGCTATGGAAATGCCATAATAGGTAGGTATGGTGGCTGCTTTGAGGAAGATATAAGGAGGTTTATGTGTGAAAGAGCGTATCATATCATGGGGTTTGGATGCACTGGCGAAGTGCATTGGTGAAGTTTGCGCCAACTCTCAATGTGAGAAAGGGCAATGCACGGTACTGAAGAGGCTAGCAAGGATGGAAGGGTGAGAGTGCGTATAATCCATGGACTCAACATTAGTCATAAAGAACTCGCATACTTATTGCAAAAATCTACAAGTCATCAAATGTAGCGACCAGACCTCAAACAGTCTGATCTCTGTGCTCCGGTGTCATCCCTGGATCAGTAATGCTGACACCACAGAGTACTCGAAGGATTTATAGCAGAGTAGCAATCACACACTTATTACATCGAGTGTCTCAAAAGAGAACTTATTACAATAAGTATGGCTTAAGGCCATCTAATAACGATAACAGCGGAAGGCTTGGAAGATAAGTGAGTCCATCAACTCCAACGGCATCACTGAGTATAGGACCACGACCTAAAAACTCCTTAATCGTCGTCTGAAAATTCTGCAACATTAACGTTACAGCCCGAAAACGGGTCAGCACATGGAATATGCTGGCAAGGTAACACATAGAGAGTAATGGAATGAAACAGCTATACTATATGCATATTTGGCTAGTGGAAAGCTCTATGGTTACAGTTTTGCGTAAAGCCAATTTTTCCCTACTTCAAAGGAATAAATTTATTTACTATCATGGTGGTTGCTAAACATTGAGAATGGTTGACAGCATTCTCAATCCCAATTAAGCATCATCATTAAACATAACCCAACAAAATTAATTTAGAGTAACATGTTGAGATTCACATGAAAATCCAGGTACTAGATACTCAAGATGTCCATAACCGGGGACACGGCTAACCATGATTAGTTTATTACACTCTGCAGAGGTTTGCGCACTTTTCCCCACAAGACTCGATCGCCTCCGTTTGGTTTCTCGCACTACATGGTGTTTGAGAAGACGGATGACCGAGACATAGTCTTTCAGAAGCGCTAGCACCTTACGATCGGGTAGACCGTACCACCTACATCCCCTACATCTGCTAGTCTACCACTGTAAGAGTTCGCACGACTTAGTCAACTATGCTAGAGCCCATAATAGCTTGTGGCTGCACACGGAAGTTTCTAGTATGAATAGTCTCATGATCCCTTTGAGCCTGGGTGGCGGTCCAAAAGAAAACAGGCAAGTCCTGGAATACCCAGGTGCCTCAATCCACCCAGATGTGTGTTTAAGTTGCCACCTTAGATAAACCATTAATTAACAATCTCACATCTGTCATGGATATCACTCACCCAATCCACGTCTACTAGCATAGCATGGCATAATAAGCAAACGTAGAAGTAACTCCCAAAGGTTTGATAATAAACAGGTAATAGGTACTACCTCATCTACTTCCCATCCCACAATTTAATTAGATCCTAATCATGCAATGTGTGAGGATTGATCTAATGCAATAAAACTGGGTAGTAGAAAAGGTATGATCAAAGTGTTACTTGCCTTGCTGATGATCCGCGAAACCTAACGATTCGAAGTAACAGGCGGCGCACTCCGGGTATTCTATCGCAGACAAACAAACAAGCCTACAATAAGTACTCATCTAATGCACAGGTAAAACTCAAATAAGAGATCTAACCAGAAGGTTCAACTTAAGAACTCCGGTTGGCAAAAAGAATCAAATCGAACGAAGCAACGAAAGACAAACGGCGAAAGAAAACAACTTTGTTCTAGTAATCTGGATCTAGGGCAAATTTTACAGTAACAAAAACTTGTTTAAGTTGGTTAAACGGATAGAGGGTTTCGAGACGAAACTCTAGGCGCTTGAATCGCCTGATTCCGATAAACGAGCGAAAAGTTATACTAAAACGAAAATCGGGTCAGGAATCACGATCAGAAAAATCGCGGATTTAATCCGAGAAAAAGAAAAACGACGAACGCCGAATAATTTTTTTTCTTTTTTTTTCGGCACAGAAATCGAGGCGTGACGAACCTCGGGCGGCGGGATCGTCGGCGGCGACGACGGCTCAGGCGGCGCGCACGGATCGAGGCGGGGCTGATGGGCTCGGGCGGCTCGGGGCGGCGCTATTTAAAGGCTGCCCCCGGGCGGTGTCCTGCTTGGGTACGGCCCGAAGTCGATTCGTTTTTTTAATTATTCCGCTTGGAAGAAAAATAAAAAGAAATACTAAACGGACTCCAAGATTTCCGAAATAAATTTTCACGGGCTTCTAAAATCAAGCCGCACAAGCTGAACATTTATTTGGGCCCTAAATGCAATTTTGAAAAAAGCACTTTTTTCCTAAATTCAAATAAAACACCCAAAAACTCTGAAATAAAATCTTATTTGATTTTTTTATTAAATTCTCAATATTTCTTTATTTTGAGAAAGTCATTTTATTCCCTCTCTCATATTTTTGTAATAGAAATAATTGATGATAAAATAAATAAAATCAAACGATCCTATTCTCAAAATTTGAGAGAACTCAAATATGAAAATAACGAAATCCCCAACTCTCTCCGTGGGTCATTGAGTTGCGTAGAATTTCTAGGATCAACCAAAATGCAAAATAAAATATGATATGCATGATGATCTAATGTATAACATTCCAAATTGAAAATTTGGGATGTTACAAACCTACCCCCCTTAAGATGAATCTCGCCCTCGAGATTCGGGTTGGCTAGAAAATAGGTGAGGGTGGTCCTTTGAGCAAATCTTCCTCTCGCTCCCAGGTGGCTTCATCCTCCGTGTGGTGGCTCCACTGAACTTTGCAAAACTTGATAACCTTGCTGCGAGTAACTCGGCTGGCAAACTCGAGAATCTTGACTGGTTTCTCCTCGTAGGTCAAATCGTTATCCAACTGAATAGTTTCCAAAGGCACTGTGTCTCTCAACGGTATGTCAGCCATCTCCGCGTGACACTTCTTTAACTGAGAAACATGGAACACATCATGTACTCCTGACAATCCTTCAGGCAATTCCAACTTGTAGGCCACTTCTCCCATACGCTCCAAAACTCGATATGGTCCTACAAATCGTGGTGCTAACTTCCCTTTAACTCCAAAACGCTTTGTTCCCCGAAGTGGAGATACTCAAAGATAAGCTCTATCTCCGACTTCGTAAACTGTCTCCTTGCGTTTAGAATCTGCATAACTCTTCTGTCTGGACTGGGCTACCTTGAGCCTATCGCGAATCAACTTCACCTTCTGTTCAGACTCTTTAATCAAGTCAGGTCCAAACAACTGGCGGTCTCCAACTTCGTCCCATGACAACGGTGTCCTGCACCTCCTTCCGTACAAAGCTTCGAAAGGGGCCATCTTTAAACTGGTTTGATAACTGTTGTTGTAAGAGAACTCTGCATATGGCAAATTATCGTCCCAACTAGATCCATAATCTAGCGCACAAGCTCTCAGCATATCCTCCAAAATCTGATTGACTCTCTCGGTCTGTCCATCTGTCTGTGGATGAAAAGCTGTACTGAATTCTAGCCTGGTACCCAAAGTTTCGTGCAACTGCTTCCAGAACTTTGAGGTAAACTGGGTTCCTCTATCTGATACGATACTCCTTGGAACTCCATGCAAACATACGATCCTGGTCATGTATATCTTTGCCAACTTAGCACTGGTGTAAGTGGTCTTTACTGGGATGAAATGAGCTACTTTCGTCAATCGATCAACTACAACCCAAATCGAGTCATAGCCTGAACGAGTCCTGGGCAATCCTGTGATAAAATCCATGCCTAACTTATCCCACTTCCATTCGGGTATCGGCAATGGTTGTAACAATCCTGCTGGCTTCTGATGCTCTGCCTTTACTCTCTGACATACATCACAAACTGCTACATACTCCGCAATATCCTTCTTCATTCCGGTCCACCAGAAAATATCCTTCAAATCCAAATACATCTTGGTGTTTCCTGGGTGAATCGAATACGGTGAGTCGTGTGCCTCTTGCAAAATCAACTTCCTGATCTCCGGGTCATTGGGCACGTAAACACGGTCTTCAAACCATAGGGTGTCGTGCTCATCCTCACAAAATCCTTTAGCTTTTCCTTTGCTCAGTTTCTCCTTTATAGCGGCAATCTCTTTGTCAGCTTTCTGAGCTTCTCTGATTCTATCCATCAAAGTTGACTGAATCTCCAATGCTGCTACATAGCCTCTCGGAACTATTTCCAAACATAGTTCACGAAGATTTTCTGCTAACTCCCTTGGTATTTCTCCCGTCATTAACGTATTGACATGGCTCTTACGGCTTAATGCGTCAGCTACTACATTAGCCTTTCCGGGATGATAATGCAATTTCATATCATAATCCTTGATAAGCTCCAACCATCTCCTTTGTCTGAGATTTAACTCCTTCTGTGTGAAAATGTACTTCAAACTCTTATGATCCGTGTACACCTCACAATGATTTCCAATGAGGAAATGTCTCCATGTCTTCAATGCATGCACTACGGCTGCTAACTCCAAATCATGCGTGGCATAATTCAACTCATGAGGCTTCAGTTGTCTTGAGGCATATGAAACAACTCTCCCTTCCTGCATAAGCACTGCTCCAAGTCCTCGACGTGAAGCGTCGCAATACACCTCGTAATCCTTGGTCTGGTCTGGCAAAATCAACACTGGTGAGGTAACCAAACGTTTCTTCAACTCCTGGAAACTAGCCTCACATTCCTCCGTCCATATGAACTTGGTATCTTTCTTCAACAACTCAGTCATAGGCTTCGCAATCTTTGAGAAATTCTCAATAAATCTCCGGTAGTATCCTGCGAGTCCAAGAAAACTCCGGATCTCTCCAACTGTTGTTGGGGCTTCCCACTTGGTCACGGTTTCAACTTTAGCGGGATCTACTGCTATACCTTCTCCAGATATAACGTGTCCGAGGAATCCTACTTCCTTCAACCAAAACTCACATTTGCTGAACTTGGCATATAATTGATGTTCTCTGAGCTTTCCAAGTACCAAACGCAAATGCTCCTTATGCTCCTCTTCATTCTTCGAATAAACCAGGATATCATCAATGAACACTACGACGAACTTATCCAAAAACTCCATAAACACTTTGTTCATCATGTTCATAAAATAGGCAGGTGCGTTAGTCAGACCAAATGACATAACGGTATACTCATACAGCCCATACCTGGTGGTAAAAGCTGTCTTCGGAATATCCTGTTCTCGAATCTTCAACTGGTGGTATCCTGATCGCAGATCGATCTTGGAAAATACCTTAGCTCCTTGCAATCGATCAAACAGATCGTTGATCATTGGTAGTGGGTACTTGTTCTTGATCGTTACTTCATTCAATCCTCGATAATCAACAACCATCCTTAACGATCCATCCTTCTTCTCCACTAGAAGTACTGGCGATCCCCAAGGCGAAGAACTTGGGCGAATATATCCCTTATCCAGTAACTCCTTAATCTGCTTCTTAATTTCCACCAAATCCTTTGCTGGCATCCTATATGGTCTCTTTGATATTGGCCCTGTGCCTGGCAATAGCTCAATCAAAAACTCAATATCTCTATCCGGTGGCATGCCTGGCAACTCCTCTGGAAATACATCAGGGAAATCCCTTACCACTGGTACTTCCTCCTGCACAACTCCTGTTAGGCAATTTACTTGAGTCCTCTTTGGCACATGCCGGGATACATACTTGATCCTTCTCCCTTCTGGGGTGGTAAGCAAAATTGACTTACTAGCACACTCAATATTCCCTTCATACTTTGATAACCAATCCATGCCTAATATCACATCCAATCCTTGAGATTCCAATACTATTAGGTCTGAGGGAAAAACATAGTTACCAATCCTTAATGGTAACCGATCACACCATAGACTAGCCACATACTCTGCTCCGGGCGAGGTTACTAACATGGGTGACCTAAGGGCTTGGGTTGGTAGGTTATACTTATCCACAAATCCCCTTGAGATGTATGAATGCGATGCACCAGTATCAAAAAGAACGAGTGCAGTAAATGACTTAACCAAAAACTTACCTATTACTGCATCGGGCTGAGCTTCAACCTCCTCCACGCTAACGTGGTTCACCTGTCCCCTGTTGAAAGGGTTCGGCTTCTTCCCAGAACTTCCATTGCTATTTCCATTTTGTAATTCAGGACATTCATTGGCATAATGTCCGGTCTTCGAACACTTAAAGCAAGTGACTTGGCTTAGGTCCTTCTTGGCTGGGGTTGATGGGTTGGTGCGGTTCTGGCCGTTGCTTCCTCCATTGCCATTACCATTCTTGGTGCCATTGTGATTGTGCGAGCTACCTCCTCCATGGGTATGCTGAAAATGTCCTCCCGGTCTAGGGGTAAAACGTGGCTTCTGCTGAGCTCCTGAATTGTACTTTCCTTGTCCATACTTCCTCTTGCGATTCTCAATTTGCTGCTGCTTCCCTTCAATCATAAGAGCACGATCTACCAACTCCTGGTAGTTGTTGAAGGTTGCTACCATCAACTGCATGCTCAACTCATCATTCAGTCCTTCCAGAAACTTCTCCTGCTTAGCTGCATCCGTAGCGACGTCATCTGGGGCATAACGTGCTAGCTTACTAAATTCCTCCACATACTGGCCAACTGTCCGTCCTCCTTGGCGCAAGTTGCGAAACTCACGCTTCTTCATGGCCATAGCTCCTGCTGAAACATGGGCAGTACGAAAAGCCTGCTGAAACTGGTCCCATGTGACAGTGTCGACTGGGAAAGTGGCTGTGAAATTCTCCCACCATGATGCTGCGGGTCCTTCTAACTGATGTGCGGCAAACTTCACCTTCTCCGCATCTGTGCATCCTGCTGTGGTCAACTCCCTAGCTGTCTTGCGGAGCCAATCATCTGCTACTATCGGCTCGGTGCTACTGGAAAACACCGGCGGATTCAGCCTAAGAAAACGGGCTAAGTGGTCAACAGGTGGTGGTGGTGGTGGTGGGTTGTTGTTGTTGTTCCCCTGATTCTGATTCTGGACTAGCAACTGCATCAATGTGTTCTGCTGCTGGATCAACTGGGTGAGCTCCGGTGGAAAGGCAAATCCGGGGTCACGTCTCGGAGGCATCTGAGGGTTTAGAAAAGATGAGATATAAGAATAGAGGGGGTCTAAAGAGAAAACACTACCCATATGCACATGAGGCAAAAGCAAACAATTCACTTCAATCAATCAAACAAGGGCATACAATCGATCTAACTATCGCAAAAGTGCTCGGACTACTATATTTACATGGTGGACTACTACTACTGATGAGGTGGTCTACTAGAAATATTCTTCGGTTGCAGACTCCATGATATCTGCTCCAGCTTCATCAACATAGTCATCATCGCTACTATCTGCTTCCGAGTCGGTGCCGTCGATGATGATGTAGTCTTCCGGGCTAATTTCCTTGGGTTCTTCGTCTTCATCTACTGGCGTAGGGCCTCCCATAAATATTCCAATCTTCTTGATCAGGTCGTCATTCTTCTCCACCAATACTTCAATTTCCTCTTCATAATCTTCACGTGTAGCCTTGAGTTCTTCCTCCAGTTCCTTGATTCTAGTCTTAGCCTTCTTCAGATCTATCATGTCGGCGCACATCTGGTTCTCCTGTCGTCGAATGTGCTGGTTTAACTCCTGGATAAAAGCTGCGATTGATCTATCCTTCCTGGTGCTGATCATCTCCCAGTGTTCATCTCGGCGCCCACAAATCTGGTAGATAGTATCCTTGAGATCCTTGCGGTAGACTTCTCCAATGCGTCCCATGGCGATGTGAGCTGCCATGCTCTTTCCTAGACTCCAAGTTGGTGCATCAAAAGAAAACTCTATGGGCTCAGTGACTGGCATGAACGTCCTTCCTGGAACTTGAACTTGAATCATCCAGCGCTCTTCTTCAGGTAAAGTGGCGTTGTAGGTTCCCGTGAAGCTTGGTACTCCTATGTTCAGGTATCTAGTGACTTCCTTCAAGTGACGTCCAAAGGGTGTATCTTCATCCGGTTGTGTGAACTTGTTCCTTGCATCCGCCATCCTAAAGAGTAGAAAAGATGAGAGGTCAGAAGAGAAGAGAGTGAATAGTGATCTAGGTCTTTAGCTTAGTGGTCGTGTCCTACAGTCAGCGTGTGCTCTGATACCATCTCTGTAGCGACCAGACCTCAAACAGTCTGATCTCTGTGCTCCGGTGTCATCCCTGGA
This sequence comes from Triticum aestivum, assembly GCF_018294505.1. Classification (NCBI taxonomy): domain Eukaryota; kingdom Viridiplantae; phylum Streptophyta; class Magnoliopsida; order Poales; family Poaceae; genus Triticum; species Triticum aestivum. The sequence goes on along the minus strand of NC_057794.1, from coordinate 152,732,792 downwards.
TCAGTAATGCTGACACCACACAGTACTCGGAGGATTTATAGCAGAGTAGCAATCACACACTTATTACATCGAGTGTCTCAAAAGAGAACTTATTACAATAAATATGGCTTAAGGCCATCTAATAACGATAACAGCGGAAGGCTTGGAAGATAAGTGAGTCCATCAACTCCAACGGCATCACTGAGTATAGAACCACGACCTAAAAACTCCTTAATCGTCGTCTGAAAAGTCTGCAACATTAACGTTGCAGCCCGAAAACGGGTCAGCACATGGAATATGCTGGCAAGGTAACACATAGAGAGTAATGGAATGAAACAGCTATACTATATGCATATTTGGCTGGTGGAAAGCTCTATGGTTACAGTTTTGCGTAAAGCCAATTTTTCCCTACTTCAAAGGAATAAAATTTAATTACTATCATGGTGGTTGTTAAACATTGAGAATGGTTGACAGCATTCTCAATCCCAATTAAGCATCATCATTAAACATAACCCAACAAAATTAATTTAGAGTAACATGTTGAGATTCACATGAAAATCCAAGTACTAGATACTCAAGATGTCCATAACCGGGGACACGGCTAACCATGATTAGTTTATTACACTCTGCAGAGGTTTGCGCACTTTTCCCCACAAGACTCGATCGCCTCCGTTTGGTTTCTCGCACTACATGGTGTTTGAGAAGACGGATGACCGAGACATAGTCTTTCAGAAGCGCTAGCACCTTACGATCGGGTAGACCGTACCACCTACATCCCCTACATCTGCTAGTCTACCACTGTAAGAGTTCGCACAACTTAGTCAACTATGCTAGAGCCCATAATAGCTTGTGGCTGCACACGGAAGTTTCTAGTATGAATAGTCTCATGATCCCTTTGAGCCTGGGTGGCGGTCCAAAAGAAAACAGGCAAGTCCTGGAATACCCAGGTGCCTCAATCCACCCAGATGTGTGTTTAAGTTGCCACCTTAGATAAACCATTAATTAACAATCTCACATCTGTCATGGATATCACTCACCCAATCCACGTCTACTAGCATAGCATGGCATAATAAGCAAACGTAGAAGTAACTCCCAAAGGTTTGATAATAAACAGGTAATAGGTACTACCTCATCTACTTCCCATCCCACAATTTAATTAGATCCTAATCATGCAATGTGTGAGGATTGATCTAATGCAATAAAACTGGGTAGTAGAAAAGGTATGATCAAAGTGTTACTTGCCTTGCTGATGATCCGCGAAACCTAACGATTCGAAGTAACAGGCGGCGCACTCCGGGTATTCTATCGCAGACAAACAAACAAGCCTACAATAAGTACTCATCTAATGCACAGGTAAAACTCAAATAAGAGATCTAACTAGAAGGTTCAACTTAAGAACTCCGGTTGGCAAAAAGAATCAAATCGAACGAAGCAACGAAAGACAAACGGCGAAAGAAAACAACTTTGTTCTAGTAATCTGGATCTAGGGCAAATTTTACAGTAACAAAAACTTGTTTAAGTTGGTTAAACGGATAGAGGGTTTCGAGACGAAACTCTAGGCGCTTGAATCGCCTGATTCCGACAAACGAGCGAAAAGTTATACTAAAACGAAAATCGGGTCAGGAATCGCGATCAGAAAAATCGCAGATTTAATCCGAGAAAAATAAAAACGACGAACGCCGAATAATTTTTTTCTCTTTTTTTTCGGCACAGAAATCGAGGCGTGACAAACCTCGGGCGGCGGGATCATCGGCGGTGGCGGCGGCTCAGGCGGCGCGCACGGATCGAGGCGGGGCTGATGGGCTGGGGCGGCTCGGGGCAGCGCTATTTAAAGGCTGCCCCCGGGCGGTGTCCTGCTTGGGTACGGCCCGAAGTCGATTCGTTTTTTTAATTATTCCGCTTGGAAGAAAAATAAAAAGAAATACTAAACGGACTCCAAAAACTCCGAAATAAATTTTCACGGGCTTCTAAAATCAAGCCGCACAAGGTGAACATTTATTTGGGCCCTAAATGCAATTTTGAAAAAAGCACTTTTTTCCTAAATTCAAATAAAACACCAAAAAACTCCGAAATAAAATCTTATTTGATTTTTTTATTAAATTCTCAATATTTCTTTATTTTGGGAAAGTCATTTTATTCCCTCTCTTATATTTTTGTAATAGAAATAATTGATGATAAAATAAATAAAATCAAATGATCCTATTCTCAAAATTTGAGAGAACTCAAATATGAAAATAACGAAATCCCCAACTCTCTCCGTGGGTCATTGAGTTGCGTAGAATTTCTAGGATCAACCAAAAAGCAAAATAAAATATGATATGCATGATGATCTAATGTATAAAATTCCAAATTGAAAATTTGGGATGTTACAAACCTACCCCCCTTAAGATGAATCTCGCCCTCGAGATTCGGGTTGGCTAGAAAATAGGTGAGGGTGGTCTTTGAGCAAATCTTCCTCTCGCTCCCAGGTGGCTTCATCCTCCGTGTGGTGGCTCCACTGAACTTTGCAAAACTTGATAACCTTGCTGCGAGTAACTCGGCTGGCAAACTCGAGAATCTTGACTGGTTTCTCCTCGTAGGTCAAATCGTTATCCAACTGAATAGTTTCCAAAGGCACTGTGTCTCTCAACGGTATGTCAGCCATCTCCGCGTGACACTTCTTCAATTGGGAAACGTGGAACACATCATGTACTCCTGACAATCCTTCGGGCAATTCCAACTTGTAGGCCACTTCTCCCATACGCTCCAAAACTCGATATGGTCCTACAAATCGTGGTGCTAACTTCCCTTTAACTCCAAAACGCTTTGTTCCCCGAAGTGGAGATACTCGAAGATAAGCTCTGTCTCGGACTTTGTAAACTGTCTCCTTGCGTTTAGAATCCGCATAACTCTTCTGTCTGGACTGGGCTACCTTGAGCCTATCGCGAATCAATTTCACCTTCTGTTCAGACTCCTTAATCAAGTCAGGTCCAAACAACTGGCGGTCTCCAACTTCGTCCCATGACAACGGTGTCCTGCACCTCCTTCCGTACAAAGCTTCGAAAGGGGCCATCTTTAAACTGGTTTGATAACTGTTATTGTAAGAGAACTCTGCATACGGAAAATTATCGTCCCAACTAGATCCATAATCTAGTGCACAAGATCTCAGCATATCCTCGAAAATCTGATTGACTCTCTCGGTCTGTCCATCTGTCTGTGGATGAAAAGCTGTACTGAATTCTAGCCTGGTTCCCAAAGTTTCGTGCAACTGCTACCAGAACTTTGAGGTAAACTGGGTTCCTCTATCTGATACGATACTCCTTGGAACTCCATGCAAACATACGATCCTGGTCATGTATATCTTTGCCAACTTAGCACTAGTGTAAGTGGTCTTTACCGGGATGAAATGAGCTACTTTCGTCAATCGATCAACTACAACCCAAATCGAGTCATAGCCTGAATGAGTCCTGGGCAATCCCGTGATAAAATCCATGCCTAGCTTATCCCACTTCCATTCGGGTATCGGCAATGGTTGTAACAATCCTGCTGGCTTCTGATGCTCTGCCTTTACTCTCTGACATACATCACAAACTTCTACATACTCCGCAATATCTTTCTTCATTCCGGTCCACCAGAAAATATCCTTCAAATCCAAATACATCTTGGTATTTCCTAGGTGAATCGAATACGGTGAGTCGTGTGCCTCTTGCAAAATCAACTTCCTGATCTCCGGGTTCTTGGGCACATAAACGAGGTCTTCAAACCATAGGGTGTCATGCTCATCCTCACGAAATCCATTAGCTTTTCCTTTGCTCAGTTTCTCCATTATAGCGGCAATCTCTTTGTCAGCTTTCTGAGCTTCTCTGATTCTATCCATCAAAGTTGACTGAATCTCCAATGCTGCTACATAGCCTCGGAACTATTTCCAAACATAGTTCACGAAGATTTTCGGCTAACTCCCTTGGTATTTCTCCCGTCATTAACGTATTGACATGGCTCTTGCGGCTTAATGCGTCTGCTACTACATTAGCCTTTCCAGGATGATAATGCAATTTCATATCATAATCCTCGATAAGCTCAAACCATCTCCTTTGTCTGAAATTTAACTCCTTCTGTGTGAAAATATACTTCAAACTCTTATGATCCGTGTACACCTCACAATGATTCCCAATGAGGAAATGTCTCCATGTCTTCAATGCATGCACTACGGCTGCTAACTCCAAATCATGCGTGGTATAATTTAACTCATGAGGCTTCAGTTGTCTTGAGGCATATGAAACAACTCTCCCTTCCTGCATAAGCACTGCTCCAAGTCCTCGACGTGAAGCGTCGCAATACACCTCATAATCCTTGGTCTGGTCTGGCAAAATCAACACTGGTGAGGTAACCAAACGTTTCATCAACTCCTGGAAACTAGCCTCACATTCCTCCGTCCATATGAACTTGGTATCTTTCTTCAACAACTCCGTCATAGGCTTCGCAATCTTTGAGAAATTCTCAATAAATCCCCGGTAGTATCCTGCGAGTCCAAGAAAACTCCGGATCTCTCCAACTGTTGTTGGGGCTTCCCACTTGGTCACGGTTTCAACTTTAGCGGGATCTACTGCTATACCTTCTCCAGATATAACGTGTCCGAGGAATCCTACTTCCTTCAACCAAAACTCACATTTGCTGAACTTGGCATATAATTGATGTTCTCTGAGCTTTCCAAGTACCAAACGCAAATGCTCCTTATGCTCCTCTTCATTCTTCGAATAAACCAGGATATCATCAATGAACACTACGACGAACTTATCCAAAAACTCCATAAACACTTTGTTCATCATGTTCATAAAATAGGCAGGTGCGTTAGTCAGACCAAATGACATAACAGTATACTCATACAGCCCATACCTGGTGGTAAAAGCTGTCTTCGGAATATCCTGTTCTCGAATCTTCAACTGGTGGTATCCTGATCGCAGATCGATCTTGGAAAATACCTTAGCTCCTTGCAATCGATCAAACAGATCGTTGATCATTGGTAGTGGGTACTTGTTCTTGATCGTTACTTCATTCAATCCTCGATAATCAACAACCATCCTTAACGATCCATCCTTCTTCTCCACTAGAAGTACTGGCGATCCCCAAGGCGAAGAACTTGGGCGAATATATCCTTATCCAGTAACTCCTTAATCTGCTTCTTAATTTCCACCAAATCCTTTGCTGGCATCCTATATGGTCTCTTTGATATTGGCCCTGTGCCTGGCAATAGCTCAATCAAAAACTCAATATCTCTATCCGGTGGCATGCCTGGCAACTCCTCTGGAAATACATCAGGGAAATCCCTTACCACTGGTACTTCCTCCTGCACAACTCCTGTTAGGCAATTTACTTGAGTCCTCTTTGGCACATGCCGGGATACATACTTGATCCTTCTCCCTTCTGGGGTGGTAAGCAAAATTGACTTACTAGCACACTCAATATTCCCTTCATACTTTGATAACCAATCCATGCCTAATATCACACCCAATCCTTGAGATTCCAATACTATTAGGTCTGAGGGAAAACATAGTTACCAATCCTTAATGGTAACCGATCACACCATAGACTAGCCACATACTCTGCTCCGGGCGAGGTTACTAACATGGGTGACCTAAGGGCTTGGGTTGGTAGGTCCACAAATCCCCTTGAGATGTATGAATGCGATGCGCCAGTATCAAAAAGAACGAGTGCAGTAAATGACTTAACCAAAAACTTACCTATTACTGCATCGGGCTGAGCTTCAACCTCCTCCACGCTAACGTGGTTCACCTGTCCCCTGTTGAAAGGGTTCGGCTTCTTCCCAGAACTTCCATTGCTATTTCCATTTTGTAATTCAGGACATTCATTAGCATAATGTCCGGTCTTCGAACACTTAAAACAAGTGACTTGGCTTAGGTCCTTCTTGGCTAGAGTTGGGGTTGGTGCGGTTCTGGCCGTTACTTCCTCCATTGCCATTACCATTCTTGGTGCCATTGTGATTGTGTGAGCTACCTCCTCCATGGGTATGCTGAAAATGTCCTCCCGGTCTAGGGGTAAAACGTGGCTTCTGCTGAGCTCCTGAATTGTACTTTCCTTGTCCATACTTCCTCTTGCGATTCTCAATTTGCTGCTGCTTCCCTTCAATCATAAGAGCACGATCTACCAACTCCTGGTAGTTTTTGAAAGTTGCTACCATCAACCGCATGCTCAGCTCATCATTCAGTCCTTCCAGAAACTTCTCCTGCTTAGCTGCATCCGTAGCGACGTCATCTGGGGCATAACGTGCTAGCTTACTAAATTCCTCCACATACTGGCCAACTGTCCGTCCTCCTTGGCGCAGTTGCGAAACTCACGCTTCTTCATGGCCATAGCTCCTGCTAAAACATGGGCAGTACGAAAAGCCTGCTGAAACTGGTCCCATGTGACAGTGTCGACAAGGAAAGTGGCTGTGAAATTCTCCCACCATGATGTTGCGGGTCCTTCTAACTGGTGTGCGGCAAACTTCACCTTCTCCGCATCCATGCATCCTGCTGTGGTCAACTCCCTAGCTGTCTTGCGGAGCCAATCATCTGCTACTATCGGCTCGGTGCTACTAGAAAACACCGGCGGATTCAGCTTAAGAAAACGGGCTAAGTGGTCAACAGGTGATGGTGGTGGTGGTGGGTTGTTGTTGTTGTTCCCCTGATTCTGATTCTGGACTAGCAACTGCATCAATGTGTTCTGCTGCTGGATCAACTGGGTGAGCTCCGGTGGAAAGGCAAATCCGGGGTCACGTCTCGGAGGCATCTGAGGGTTTTAGAAAAGATGAGATATAAGAATAGAGGGGGTCTAAAGAGAAAATACTACCCATATGCACATGAGGCAAAAGCAAACAATTCACTTCAATCAATCAAACAAGGGCATACAATCAATCTAATTATCGCAAAAGTGCTCGGACTACTATATTTACATGGTGGACTACTACTACTGATAAGGTGGTCTACTAGAAATATTCTTCAGTTGCAGACTCCATGATATCTGCTCCAGCTTCATCAACATAGTCATCATCGCTACTATCTGGTTCCGAGTCGGTGTCGTCGATGATGATGTAGTCTTCCGGGCTAATTTCCTTGGGTTCTTCGTCTTCATCTACTGGCGTAGGGCCTCCCATAAATATTCCAATTTTCTTGATCAGGTCGTCATTCTTCTCCACCAATACTTCAATTTCCTCTTCATAATCTTCACGTGTAGCCTTGAGTTCTTCCTCCAGTTCCTTGATTCTAGTCTTAGTCTTCTTCAGATCTATCATGTCGGCGCACATCTGGTTCTCCTGTCGTCGAATGTGCTGGTTTAATTCCTAGATAAAAGCTGCGATTGACCTATCCTTCCTAGTGCTGATCATCTCCCAGTGCTCATCTCGGCGCCCACAAATCTGGTAGATAGTATCCTTGAGATCCTTGCGGTAGACTTCTCCAATACGTCCCATGGTGATGTGAGCTGTCATGCTCTTTCCTAGACTCCAAGTTGGTGCATCAAAAGAAAACTCTATGGGCTCAGTGACTGGCATGAACGTCCTTCCTGGAACTTGAACTTGAATCATCCAACGCTCTTCTTCAGGTAAAGTGGTGTTGTAGGTTCCCGTGAAGCTTGGTACTCCTATGTTCAGGTATCTAGTGAGTTCCTTCAAGTTACGTCCAAAGGGTGTATCTTCATCCGGTTGTGTGAACTTGTTCCTTGCATCTGCCATCCTAAAGAGTAGAAAGGATGAGAGGTCAGAAGAGAAGAGAGTGAAAAGTGATCTAGGTCTTTAGCTTAGTGGTCGTGTCCTACAGTCAGCGTGTGCTCTGATACCATCTCTGCAGCGACCAGACCTCAAACAGTCTGATCTCTGTGCTCCGGTGTCATCCCTGGATCAGTAATGATGACACCACACAGTACTCGGAGGATTTATAGCAGAGTAGCAATCACACACTTATTACGTCGAGTGTCTCAAAAGAGAACTTATTACAATAAGTATGGCTTAAGGCCATCTAATAACGATAACAGCGGAAGGCTTGGAAGATAAGTGAGTCCATCAACTCCAATGGCATCACTAAGTATAGGACCACGACCTAAAAACTCCTTAATCGTCGTCTGAAAATTCTGCAACATTAAAGTTGCAGCCCGAAAACGGGTCAGCACATGGAATATGCTGGCAAGGTAACACATAGAGAGTAATGGAATGAAACAGCTATACTATATGCATATTTGGCTGGTGAAAAGCTCTATGGTTACAGTTTTGCGTAAAGCCAATTTTTCCCTACTTCAAAGGAATAAAACTTAATTACTATCATGGTGGTTGTTAAACATTGAGAATGGTTGATAGCATTCTCAATCCCAATTAAGCATCATCATTAAACATAACCCAACAAAATTAATTTAGAGTAACATGTTGAGATTCACATGAAAATCCAGGTACTAGATACTCAAGATGTCCATAATCGGGGACACGGCTAACCATGATTAGTTTATTACACTCTGCAAAGGTTTGCGCACTTTTCCCCACAAGACTCGATCGCCTCCGTTTGGTTTCTCGCACTACATGGTGTTTGAGAAGACGGATGACCGAGACATAGTCTTTCAGAAGCGCTAGCACCTTACGATCGGGTAGACCGTACCACCTACATCCCCTACATCTGCTAGTCTACCACTGTAAGAGTTCGCACAACTTAGTCAACTATGCTAGAGCCCATAATAGCTTGTGGCTGCACACGGAAGTTTCTAGTATGAATAGTCTTATGATCCCTTTGAGCCTGGGTAGCGGTCCAACAGAAAACAGGCAAGTCCTAGAATACCCAGGTGCCTCAATCCACCCAGATGTGTGTTTAAGTTGCCACCTTAGATAAACCATTAATTAACAATCTCACATCTGTCATGGATATCACTCACCCAATCCACATCTACTAGCATAGCATGGCATAATAAGCAAACGTAGACGTAACTCCCAAAGGTTTGATAATAAACAGGTAATAGGTACTACCTAATCTACTTCCCATCCCACAATTTAATTAGATCCTAATCATGCAATGTGTGAGGATTGATCTAATGCAATAAAACTGGGTAGTAGAAAAGGTATGATCAAAGTGTTACTTGCCTTGCTGATGATCCGCGAAACCTAACGATTCGAAGTAACAGGCGGCGCACTCCGGGTATTCTATCACAGACAAACAAACAAGCATACAATAAGTACTCATCTAATGCATAGGTAAAACTCAAATAAGAGATCTAACTAGAAGGTTCAACTTAAGAACTCCGGTTGGCAAAAAGAATCAAATCAAACGAAGCAACGAAAGACAAACGGCGAAAGAAAACAACTTTGTTCTAGTAATCTGGATCTAGGGCAAATTTTACAGTAACAAAAACTTGTTTAAGTTGGTTAAACGGATAGAGGGTTTCGAGACGAAACTCTAGGCGCTTGAATCGCCAGATTCCGATAAACGAGCGAAAAGTTATACTAAAACGAAAACCGGGTCAGGAATCGCAATCAGAAAAATCGCGGATTTAATCCGAGAAAAAGAAAAACGACGAACACCGAATATTTTTTTTCTCTTTTTTTCTTTTTTTTCGGCATGGAAATCGAGGCGCGACGAACCTCGGGCGGCGGGATCGTCCGCGGCGGTGGCGGCTCCGGCGGCGCGCGTGGATCGAGGCAGGCTGATGGGCTGGGGCGGCTCGGGGCGGCGCTATTTAAAGGCTGCCCCCGGGCGGTGTCCCGCTCGGGTACGGCCTGAAGTCGGTTCGTTTTTTTTATTATTCCGCTCGGAAGAAAAATAAAAATAAATACTAAACGGACTCCAAAAATTCCGAAATAAATTTTCACGGGCTTCTAAAATCAAGCCGCACAAGGTGAACATTTATTTGGGCCCTAAATGCAAATTTGAAAAACGCACTTTTTTCCTAAATTCAAATAAAACACCAAAAAACTCCGAAATAAAATCTTATTTGATTTTTTTATTAAATCCTCAATATTTCTTTATTTTGGGAAAGTCATTTTATTCCCTCTCTCATATTTTTGTAATAGAAATAATTGATGATAAAATAAATAAAATCAAATGAGCCTATTCTCAAAATTTGAGAGAACTCAAATATTAAAATAACGAAATCCCCAACTCTCTCCGTGGGTCATTGAGTTGCGTAGAATTTCTAGGATCAACCAAAATGCAAAATAAAATATGATATGCATGATGCTCTAATGTATAACATTCCAAATTGAAAATTTGGGATGTTACATCAAAAACCTCGGTACTACGTGCATGCTCCTAGGGGGATAGATTAGGAGGATAGATTGGTAGGAAAAGACCATCGCTCGTCCCCGACCGCCACTCATAAGGAGGACAATCAAATAACACCTCATGTTTCAATTTGTTACATAACGTTACCATACCTGCATGCTACGGGACTTGCAAACTTCAACACAAGCATTTCTCAATTTCACAACTACTCAACTAGCATGACTTTGATATTATTACCTCCATATCTCAAAACAATCATCAAGCATCAAACTTCTCTTAGTATTCAAAACACTTATAAGAAAATTTTACTAATCTTGAATACCTAGTATATTAGGATTTTAAGAAAATTACCATGCTATTTAAGACTCTCAAAATAATATAAGTGAAACATGAGAGTTCATCTATTTCTTCAAAATAAAACTACCACCATGGTCTAAAAGATATAAGTGAAGCACTAGAGCAAATGACAAACTACTCCGAAAGATATAAGTGAAGATCAATGAGTAGTCGAATAATTATGCAACTATGTGAAGACTCTCTAACATTTAACAATTTCAGATCTTGGTATTTTATTCAAACAGCAAGCAAAACAAAATAAAATGAAATGACGCTCCAAGCAAAACACATATCATGTGGCGAGTAAAAATATAGCTCCAAGTAAAGTTACCGATGAACGAAGACGAAAGAGGGGATGCCTTCCGGGGCATCCCCAAGCTTAGGCTTTTGGTTGTCCTTGAATATTACCTTGGGGTACCTTGGGCATCCCCAAGCTTAGGCTCTTTCCACTCCTTATTCCATAGTCCATCAAATCTTTACCCAAAACTTGAAAACTTCACAACACAAAACTTAAAGTAGAAAACTCGTAAGCTCCGTTAGCGAAAGAAAACAAAAGACCACTTCAAGTTACTATAATGAACTCATTCTTTATTTATATTGGTGTTAAACCTACTGTATTCCAACTTATCTATGGTTTATAAACTATTTTACTAGCCATAGATTCATCAAAATTAGCAAACAACACATGAAAAATAGAATCTGTCAAAAACAGAACAGTCTGTAGTAATCTGTAACTAACACAAACTTCTGGAACCCCAAAAATTCTAAAATAAATTGCTGGACGTGAGGAATTTATCTATTAATCATCTTCAAAACGAATTAACTAAATATCACTCTCCAATAAAAAATGGCAGCAATTCTCGTGAGCGCTAAAGTTTCTGTTTTTGACAGCATGATCAACAAGACTTTCCCCAAGTCTTCCCAAAGGTTCTACCTGGCACAAACACTAATTAAAAGCATAAAACCACATCTAAACAGAGACTATATGAATTATTTATTACTAAACATGAACAAAAAGTAAAGAACAAGAATAGTATTGGGTTGCCTCCCAACAAGCGTTATCGTTTAACGCCCCTAGCTAGGCATGATGATTTCAATGATGCTCACATAAAAGATAAGAATTGTAACATAAAGAGAGCATCATGAGGAATATGACTAGCACATTTAATTCTAACCTACTTCCTATGCATAGGGATTTTGTGATCAAACAATTTGTGTGAACAATAATCAACTAGCATAGGAGGGTAAAACAAGCATAACTTCAAAACTTTAAGCACATAGAGAGGAAACTTGATATTATTGCAATTCCTACAAGCATATGTTCCTCCCTCATAATAATTTTCAGTAGCATCATGAATGAATTAAACAATATAACCAGCACCTAAAGCATTATTTTCATAATCTACAAGCATAGAAATTTATTACTCTCCACATAAGCAAAATTCTTCTCATTCGGGATAGTGGGAGTATCATAAGAGACTTGGATACTATAAATTGTTTCCACATTAAAAGAGTAATGTTCAGAAAAGGGGTAACCATAATCCTGACAAGTTTTATAAATATAATCCTCACTACTTTTTATAGCATATGTATCATCACAATAATTATCATAAGTAGGAGGCATGTTATTATCATTATAAATTTGCATATCAAAACTTGGGATACTATAAATATCATCTTCATTAAGCGTAGCATCCCCAAGCTTGGGGCAAACATTAATTGCAGCAAATATATTCTCAAAAACATCATTTTCATCAAACATAGCATCCCCAAGCTTGGGCCTTTTCATATTATAAGCATAATCACTCTCATCATTAATAGTATGGATAGCACCAATAGTATAGCAATTATCATATTCTTCCAAGCAAGTGCCAAAAAGATTTTCAAGATCATAAGAAGTATCATTATCTTCCACAATTATATTTTCATGAGGCACAATAGTAATAGGAGCAACATTATTTGAGAGAGATATCTTTTTACCTCTCTTCCTTTTTCTTTTTCTTCTTCTTCACCACATCATGTGTGGGTGCAATCCTCTTTTTGGAGCTCCTTATTAATGAGATTGGTTGAATAGGAGGCTCCTCCTCGTTACCTGATTCATCATAAGAAATAATATGAGGGTATTGGGAAGCCTCTTCCCTTTCATTAGTATTCTCTTCATCTTCTATTTGTTTTCTTTTCTTTATGTAGTTGGCAATATAAGGATTTTCAATACAATTCACCGCACAATACATATAAATTTTCTCTAGATCAAAATCAAGAAATCTATCAAGATTAAACTCTGGAATACCCTTAGTTATACGTTTCATTTCCTCATACCCCAAAAGAAGACTAAGCTCTTTATGATGCTCAAGGGTAATCAAATTATCACAATTTTTGGATACGATTCGGTCATGAAACAATTTGCATTGGAGATTTAAATGGCCATGTTCATTGCAAAGTTCACAAGGGGCGCGGAAAATATTGAATTTTTCAGCACAATCATCAAGACTTTCTTGCAACAATTCAGTTTCTAAGTACTTATGCCTCTTGCAATATCTATCTTCCCTATTTGGTGTGAATTTACAAACCCAATGCACTCCACAAAAATTGACATGTTTATAGGAGACATTTTCATCACAACTAGTGCAATCATCATTAGTATCATGTATATTCAAAGAATTCGTACTAACAACATTGCAATCATGCTCATCATTCAAATATTTAGTGCCAAACATTTTATAGATTTCTTCTTCTAGCACTTGAGCACAATTATCCTTTCCATCATACTCACGAAAGATATTAAAAAGGTGAAGCGTATGAGACAAACTCAATTCCATTTTTTATAGTTTTCTTTTATAAACTAAACTAGTGATAAAACAAGAAACTAAAAGACTCGATTGCAAGATCTAAAGATATACCTTCAAGCGCTAACCTCCCCGACAACGATGACAGAAAAGAGCTTGATGTCTACTACACAACCTTCTTCTTGTAGACGTTGTTGGGCCTCCAAGTGCAGAGGTTTGTAGGACAGTAGAAAATTTCCCTCAAGTGGATGACCTAAGGTTTATCAATCCGTAGGAGGTGTAGGATGAAGATGGTCTCTCTCAAGCAACCCTGCAACCAAATAACAAAGAGTCTCTTGTGTCCCCAACACACCCAATACAATGGTAAATTGTATAGGTGCACTAGTTCGGCGAAGAGATGGTGATACAAGTGGTATATGGATAGTAGATATGGGTATTTGTAATCTGACATTATAAAAACAGCAAGGTAATTAATGATAAAAGTGAGCACAAACGGTATTGCAATGCGTTGAAACAAGGCCTAGGGTTCATACTTTCACTAGTGCAAGTCCTCTCAACAATAATAACATAATTGGATCATATAACTATCCCTCAACATGCAATAAAGAGTCACTCCAAAGTCACTAATAGCGGAGAACGAACGAAGAGATTATGGTAGGGTACGAAACCACCTCAAAGTTATTCTTTCCAATCAATCCGTTGGGCTATTCCTATAAGTGTCACAAACAGCCCTAGAGTTCGTACTAGAATAACACCTTAAGACACAAATCAACCAAAACCCTAATGTCACCTAGATACTCCAATGTCACCTCAAGTATCCGTGGGTATGATTATACGATATGCATCACACAATCTTAGATTCATCTATTCAACCAACACATAGAACCTCAAAGAGTGCCCCAAAGTTACTACCGGAGAATCACGACGAAAACGTGTGCCAACCCCTATGCATAGGTTCATGGGCGGAACCCGCAAGTTGATCACCAAAACATACATCAAGTGAATCACGTGGTATCCCATTGTCACCACAGATACGCACGGCAAGACATACATCAAGTGTTCTCAAATCTTTAAAGACTCAATTCGATAAGATAACTTCAAAGGGGAAACTCAATCCATTACAAGCGAGTAGAGGGGAGAAGAAACATAAGATCCAACTATAATAGCAAGCTCGCGATACATCAAGATCGTACCACCTCAAGAACACGAGAGAGAGAGAAAGAGAGAGAGAGAGAGAGAGAGAGAGAGAGAGAGAGATCAAACACATAGCTACTGGTACATACCCTCAGCCCCGAGGGATAACTACTCCCTCCTCGTCATGGAGAGCACCGGGATGATGAAGATGGCCACCGGAGAGGGATTCCCCCTCCGGTAGGGTGCCGGAATGGGTCTAGATTGGCTTTCAGTGGCTACAGAGGCTTCTGGCGGTGGAACTCCCAATCTATTGTGCTCTCGGATGTTTTTAGGGTATATGGAGATATATAGGCAGAAGAAATATGTCAGGGGGGCCACGAGGGGCCCACGAGGGTGGAGGGCGCGCCCAGGGGAGGTGGGCGCGCCCCCTACCTCGTGGCCTCCTCGAAGCTTCCCTAATGTGCACTGCAAGTCTTCTGGGCTTCTTTCCTTCCAAAAATGAGTTCCGTGAAGTTTCAGGTCAATTGGACTCCGTTTGATTTTCCTTTTCTTTGAAACCCTAAAACAAGGTAAAAACAGAAACTGGCACTGGGCTCTGGTTTAATAGGTTACTCCCAAAAGTAGTATAAAAGTGTATAATAAAGCCCATAAACATCCAAAATAGCAGATAATATAGCATGGAGCAATCAAAAACTATAGATACGCTAGAGACGTATCAGGTACCAAGACCAGGCTCCACCACAACGGCGGGCTCCGGTGACCACAGAAGGCTGCCGAGCCTTTACTCCCGAGCTGCACACCGTTGTCTAGCCGGGCAAGTTCAAGCCAGACCTGCCGCCATGCTACGACGACACCCCCGATCCTGCGGAGTTCTTGCAGCTCTACGAGTTGAGCATCGAGGCGGCCAACGGCGATGAGAAAGTCATGTCGAACTGGTTTCCCATGGCTCTCAAGGATGGTGCTCGCTCATGGCTCCTGAACCTGCCCGCGGGATCGATCTCCTCCTAGGGTGAGATGCGCGAGCGTTTCATCGCCAACTTCGAGGGCACTCGCAGCCGCCCACTAGCCGCAGGCGACATGCGGCGCATCAAGCAGCAACCAGGGGAAACCCTGCAAAAGTACATCCAACGCTTCAACAACGTCCGCCTCAAGATCCCCAAGGTGACAGACGAGGCCATCATCTCCGCGTTCTTCAATGGCATCCGTGATGTCAAGATGAAGGAGGAGCTTGTAATCCACGAGGAGCTATGCTCGGCCCTAGAGATGTTCAACATGGCGACCAAGTGCGCAAGAGCTGAGGATGGGCGCCTCTCCCTCCTCGAGCTCCCTGCTGCTGACCCCGAAGAGAGGAAAGTCAAGGCCAAGGACGTGAAGCGCAAGGGAGTAGCCATGCTCGCGGCGGAGCCGGACTCGAAGCGCGTCCGGGACCACCCCCGAGTCATCTAAGAGCAACCGTTCGTTCCGCGCCTTCCACAACATACACAGCCACACCACTAACGACTGCCAAGAGCTCAGAGCCATTCAATATGGACGCTTTGGTCGGCACCCCAAGCGCAACGACCAGGGCTACGGCCGAAGAGGAGGACGAAGTGGGGGACGCTGGGACGACCGCGGCCCCCGTCAGGAGTGGCGCGACTGGCCTCGCGAGGACCACTGGTAGGACCAGCCCCGCGAGGGCACCTGGAGGGACCAACCTCATGAGAACCGTCCTCAGGGAAATGCTGGCCTCCCTCCGCTGCCGCCACCACCGAGGAGGAACGATGACCACCATCAGGACGAGGGGGCTGGGGGCTTACAGGAGCCACACGCTATCGCGTGCATCTTGGGCGGTGCTCAGGACCCAGCTTCCCGGCACATCTTCAAGCAGTTTGCTCGTGAGGTGAACTCGGCCCTTCCTAGGCTCGAGGCCACGCGCCCGCTCAGGTGGCCCACGTGCGCCATCACCTTCAGCTCGGCGGACTAGCTCAAGTGCCCGGCGACCGCCGGCGTCCTTCCGATGCTCTGTTCACCCGTTATCAGCAACGTCCAAGTCACCAAGACCCTCATCGACGGCGGCGCAGGGCTCAATGTCCTGTCCATCGAGACATCCGATAGCCTCCAAGTGCCATATGATCAGCTACAACCTAACAAGCCTTTCTCAGGAGTGACCGATGGCTCCACCACCCAGATAGGGCATATCCGCCTCCCTGTCACCTTCGGCCAGCGTAACAACTACTGCACCGAGCTCATCCATTTCGACGTCGCCCACATCCGTCTGTCGTACAATGCCATCCTTGGGTATCCAGCATTGGCCAAGTTTATGGCAGTAACCCACCACGGCTACAACGTCCTCAAGATGCTAGGGAGTGGAGGCATCATCATGGTCCTCAAGAGATGCGATGTGCTCTCTTGAGCGCGCCTTCCAAGCCGCTGCGATCGAAGACCCCGCCAACGAATGCATCACGTACCCTCCTGAGGCCATCCCCAAGAAGAAGTAGAAGCTACTCCTCCCGGGGCCTCAAGAGAGTAGCGTTTCCAGTGGCACCACCTCAGGACTTGCGCCCATAGTTGGGGCACCTCCCTCCCTCGCATAGGAAGGCGCACCCGGCGCCCTCCTCGGGCAAGGCTTGGGGGCTATCTTTTGAGGGCCTCGGACCTAGCCAACATCATGAGGGAGGCGTTGGGGCACCATGTGGAGGCATGCTTCACCGCATGTTTCCCTCAGGAGGGCACTTGGCAAGGAGTGCTCGGTGCTCAGGAGTTCATCGTCAAGGCGACCCAGGAACTTCAAGAGGCAAGGGCCATACGTGGCGAACGCCACCCACCACCCGGCGTGGCCCCCCATCCTGGCGAGGACGGCGGGCTGCGCGTCTGCATCAACATTCCAGGGCTTAACAGGGCCGCATCTGAGGAGCGCTTCTGGCCTTCGCGCGTTTGTCGGTGCAAGGGTCCACTTCACAGCTACGTTCGCATGCCATTCGTCCTGCCGAATGCAGCCGTCACCTTTGAGCGCCACCTGCGGAGATCTTGACGGGTCAGGAGGCCAGGCACCACGCCATCCTGGAGGAGATGGCGACGGTCCTCAAGGAACCACTCGAGCCCCCTAAGCCTCCTGAGGCTCAGGGCCCTGGCGGCTAGTGAGGAACGACTCTTCGGCATGCATCATCGGCTACTCCAACAACACTCCAGCGACGTTATCAGGTGACTCTTTCCAGTTCATTCAGTTGGGGGCGCCCCTCGGGCTGCATTATCCCCAAGTCCCATGGGTCTGTCCCTATGACGGGTATCCTTTTTGCATCTTTAGCTTACCCTGCTAGGGGCGCCCCTCGGGTTGCATCATCCCCAGGCCACTCGGGTCCGTCCCAGTGGCATGTATCGTTCTTGCATCTATCTGAGCTAACGTGCCTCTCTGCTTGAGTCATTTTATGACTATCACCTGCTTATCTGGTACCACGGGAGCCGCGTGCCGGTTGTCTTTCTTTAGGATCCCTTGCATGAGTAGGCTAGGCACGGCGTCTGTGCTCGGGTCCGTCCCTGCAGCGTCGATAAACCCAATGATTGAGCTCTGTCTGGCGGGATGGCCCCGTTCACGTCACCTCCTGGGGTCGTTGGTGTCTGGCCTTCTCATGTGACTGCCTCAGGAAATTCGTCCGGCGCAGGTTGCCTAACCATCTTGCAGGACTGCTGAAGCTATCAAGAACCAAGACTAGGCACAACTCGCCTTGAGGTAGGGCCTCGTGAGTCCCGCACTGGCTCACGGGTGGCCAGACACACCTCGTCTAGCCCTGCCGTGCAAGCCATGTGTTAGGGCGAGGCTGTACACGCCCCGGGGGCTCCACTCAGAGGGAGCCCTCACCCAGGCACTAGTGGAAGCACCTGTAGGGTTTCGTAGTAATTTCAAAAAAATTCCTACGCACACGCAAGATCATGGTGATGCATAGCAACGAGAGGGGAAGAGTGTGATCTACGTACCCTTGTAGATCGACAACGGAAGCGTTAACTTGGTTGATGTAGTCGTACGTCTTCACGGCCCGACCGATCAAGCACCGAAACTACGGCACCTCCGAGTTCTAGCACACGTTCAGCTCGATGACGATCCGCGGACTCCGATCCAGCAAAAGTGTCGGGGAAGAGTTCCGTCAGCACGACGGCATGGTGACGATCTTGATGTACTACTGTCGCAGGGCTTCGCCTAAGCACCGCTACAATATTATCGAGGACTATGGTGGAAGGGAGCACCGCACACGGCTAAGAATATGATCACGTGGATCAACTTGTGTTCATGGGGTGCCCCTTGCCTCAGTATATAAAGGATGGAGGAGGAGGAGGCCGGCCAAGGCAATTGTTGCGGCCAGGATGTGGAGTCCTACTAGGACTCCAAGTCCTAGTAGGAGTCCACCAAGAGGGGAGGAAGGGAGAAGGAAGTAGAGGAGAAGGAAAGGTGGCCGGCCCCCTTTTCCCTAGTCCAATTCGGACCGGAGGGGAGGGGGGGGCGCAGCAGCCCCTTGGCCCTTTCTTCTCTTCCCACTAAAGCCCATCAAGGCCCATTGCTTCTCCCGTAACTACCCGGTACTCCGAAAAATACCCGAATCACTCGGAACCTTTCCGATGTCCGAATATAGTCGTCCAATATATCGATCTTTACGTCTCGACCATTTCGAGACTCCTCGTCATGTCCCCGATCTCATCTAGGACTCCGAACTCCTTCGGTACATCAAAACTCATAAACTCATAATATAACTGTCATTGAAACCTTAAGCGTGCGGACCCTACGGGTTCGAGAACAATGTAGACATGACCGAGACACGTCTCCAGTCAATAACCAATAGCGGAACCTGGATGCTCATATTGGCTCCCACATATTCTATGAAGATCTTTATCGGTTAGACCGCATAACAACATACGTTGTTCCCTTTGTCATCGGTATGTTACTTGCCCGAGATTCGATCGTCGGTATCTCAATACCTAGTTCAATCTCGTTACCGGCAAGTCTCTTTACTCGTTCCGTAATACATCATCTCACAACTAACTCATTAGTTGCAATGCTTTCAAGGCTTTATGTGATGTGCATTACCGAGAGGGCCCAGAGATACCTCTCCGACAATCGGAGTGACAAATCCTAATCTCGAAATACGCCAACCCAACATGTACCTTTGGAGACACCTGTAGAGCACCTTTATAATCACCCAGTTACGTTGTGACGTTTGGTAGCACACAAAGTGTTCCTCCAGCAAACGGGAGTTGCATAATCTCATAGTCATAGGAACATGTATAGGTCATGAAGAAAGCAATAGCAACATACTAAACGATCGGGTGCTAAGCTAATGGAATGGGTCATGTCAATCAGATCATTCACCTAATGATGTGATCCCGTTAATCAAATAACAACTCTTTGTCCATGGTTAGGAAACATAACCATCTTCGATTAACGAGCTAGTCAAGTAGAGGCATACTAGTGACACTTTGTTTGTCTATGTATTCACACAAGTATTACGTTTCCGGTTAATACAATTCTAGCATGAATAATAAACATTTATCATGATATAAGGAAATAAATAATAACTTTATTATTGCCTCTAGGGCATATTTCCTTCAGTCTCCCACTTGCACTAGAGTCAATAATCTAGTTCACATCGCCATGTGATTTAACAGCAATAGTTCACATCACCATGTGATTAACACACATAGTTCACATTGATATGTGATCAACACCCAAAGGGTTTACTAGAGTCAGTAATCTAGTTCACATCGCTATGTGATTAACACCCAAAGAGTACTAAGGTGTGATCATGTTTTGCTTGTGAGATAATTTTAGTCAACGGGTCTATCACATACAGATCCGTAAGTATTTGGCGAATTCTATGTCTACAATGCTCTGCACGGAGCTACTCTAGCTAATTGCTCCCACTTTCAATATGTATCTAGATCGAGACTTAGAGTCATCCAGATATGTGTCAAAACTTGCATCGACGTAACTTTTTACGACAAACCTTTTGTCACCTCCATAATCGAGAAATATTTCCTTATTCCACTAAGGATAATTTTGACCAATGTCCAGTGATCTACTCTTAGATCACTATTGTACTCCCTTGCTTAACACAGTGTAGGGTATACAATAGATCTGGTACACAGCATGGCATACTTTATAGAACCTATGGCTGAGGCATAGGGAATGACTTTCATTCTCTTTCTATCTTCTGCCGTGGTCGGGCTTTGAGTCTTACTCAATTTCACACCTTGTAACACAGCCAAGAACTCTTTCTTTGACTGTTCCATTTTTGAACTACTTCAAAATATTGTCAAGGTATGTACTCATTGAAAAAACTTATCAAGCGTCTTGATCTATCTCTATAGATCTTGATGCTTAATATGTAAGCAGCTTCACCGAGGTCTTTCTTTGAAAAACTTCTTTCAAACACTCCTTTATGCTTTGCAGAATAATTCTACATTATTTCCGATCAACAATATGTCATTCACATATACTTATCAGAAATGTTGTAGTGCTCCCACTCACTTTCTTGTAAATACAGGCTTCACCGCAAGTCTGTATAAAACTATATGCTTTGATCAACTTATCAAAGTGTATATTCCAACTCCGAGATGCTTACACCAGTCCATAGATGGATCGCTGGAGTTTGCATACTTTGTTAGCTCCTTCTGGATCGACAAAACCTTCCGGCTGCATCATATACAACTCTTCTTCCAGAAATCCATTCATGAATGCAGTTTTGACATCCATTTGCTGGATTTCATAAAATGCGGCAATTGCTAACATGATTCGGACAGGCTTAAGCATAGATACGAGTGAGAAACTCTCATCATAGTCAACACCTTGAACTTGTCGAAAACCTTTTGCGACAATTCTAGCTTTGTAGATAGTAACACTACTATCAGCGTCCGTCTTCCTCTCTAAGATCCATTTAATCTCAATGGCTTGCCGATCATTGGGCAAGTCAATCAAAGTCCATACTTTGTTCTGATACATGGATCCCATCTCAGATTTCATGGCCTCAAGCCATTTTGCGGAATCCGGACTCATCATCGCTTCCTCATAGTTCGCAAGTTCATCATGGTCTAGTAACATGACTTCCAGAACAGGATTACCGTACCACTCTGGTGCGGATCTCACTCTGGTTTACCTACGAGATTCGGTAGTAACTTGATCTGAAGTTACATGATGATCATCATTAGTATTCCTCACTAATTGGTGTAGTAGTCACAGGAACAGATTTCTTGTGATGAACTACTTTTCAATAAGGGAGAAGGTACAATTACCTTATCAAGTTCTACTTTCCTCCCACTCACTTCTTTCAAGAGAAACTCCTTCTCTAGAAAGGATCCATTCTTAGCAACGAATGTCTTGCCTTCGGATCTGTGATAGAAGGTGTACCCAATAGTCTCCTTTGGGTATCCTATGAAGACATATTTCTCTGATTTGGGTTTGAGCTTATCAGGATGAAACTTTTTCATATAAGCATCACAATCCCAAACTTTAAGAAACGATAACTTTGGTTTCTTGCCAAACCACAGTTCAGATTGTGTCGTCTCAATGGACTTAGATGGTGCCCTTTTAAATGTGAATGCAGCTGTCTTTAATGCATAACCCCAAAACAATAGTGGTAGATCGGTAAGAGACATCATAGATCGCACCATATCTAATAAAGTACGGTTATGATGTTCGGACACACCATTATGCTGTGGTGTTCCAGGTGGCATGAGTAGTGAAACTATTTCACATTGTTTTAACTGAAGGCCAGACTCGTAACTCAAATATTTTACCTCTGCGATCATATCGTAGAAACTTTTATTTTCTTGTTACGATGATTCTCCACTTCACTCTGAAATTCTTTGAACTTTTCAAATGTTTCAGACTTATGTTTCATCAAGTAGATATACCCATATCTGCTCAAATCATCTGTGAAGTTCAAAAAATAACGATACTTGCCGTGAGCCTTAACACTCATTGGACCGCATACATCAGTATGTATTATTTCCAATAAGTCAGTTGCTCACTCCGGAGAACGGAGTCTTAGTCATCTTGCCCATGAGGCATGGTTCGCAAGCATCAAGTGATTCATAATCAAGTGATTCCAAAATCCCATCAGCATGGAGTTTCTTCATGCGCTTTACACCAATATGACCTAAACGGAGTGCTACAAATAAGTTGCACTATCATTATTAACTTTGCATCTTTTGGTTTCAATATTATGATTATGTGTATCACTACGATCGAGATCCAACGAACTATTTTCATTGGGTATGTAACCATATAAGGTTTTATTCATGTAAACAGAACAACAATTTATTCTCTTACTTAAATGAATAACCATATTACAATAAACATGATAAAATCATATTCATGCTTAACGCAAACACCAAATAACACTTATTCAGGTTCAACACTAATCCCGAAAGTATAGGGAGTGTGCGATGATGATCATATCAATCTTGGAACCACTTCCAACACACATCGTCACTTCACCCTTAACTAGTCTCTGTTTATTCTGCAACTCCCATTTCGAGTTACTAATCTTAGCAACTGAACTAGTATCAAATACTGAGGGGTTGCTATAAACACTAGTAAAGTACACATCAATAACATGTATATCAAATATACTTATGTTCACTTTGCCATCCTTCTTATCTGTTAATCACTTGGGGTAGTTCCGCTTCCAGTGACCAGTCCCTTTGCAGTAGAAACACTTAGTCTCAGGCTTAGGACCAGACTTGGGCTTCTTCACTTGAGCAGCAACTTGCTTGTTGTTCTTCTTGAAGTTCCGCTTCTTCCCTCTGCCCTTTTCTTGAAACTAGTGGTCTTGTCTACCATCAACACTTGATGTTTTTCTCGATTTCTACCTTCGTCAATTTCCGCATTACGAAGAGCTTGGGAATCGTTTCCGTTATCCCTTGCATATCATAGTTCGTCACGAAGTTCTACTAAGTTGGTGATGGTGACTAGAGAATTATGTCAATCACTATCTTATCTGGAAGATTAACTCCCACTTGATTCAAGCAATTGTAGTACTCAGACAATCTGAGCACATGCTCACTAGTTGAGCGATTCTCCTCCATCTTTTAGCTATAGAAGTTGTTGGAGACTTCATATCTCTCAACTCGGGTATTTTCTTGAAATATTAACTTCAACTCCTGGAACATCTCATATGCTCCATGATGTTCAAAACGTCTTTGAAGTCCCGATTCTAAGCCATTAAGTATGGTGCACTAAACTATCAAGTAGTCATCGTATTGAGCTAGCCAAACATTCATAACGTCTGCATCTGCTCCTACAATAGGTCCGTCACCTAGCGGTGCATCAAGGACATAATTCTTCTGTGCAGCAATGAGGATAAACCTCAGATCACGGATCCAATCCGCATCATTGCTACTAACATCTTTCAACACAATTTTCTCTAGGAACATATCAAAATAAACACAGGGAAGCAACAACGCGAGCTATTGATCTACAACATAATTTGCAAAATACTACTAGGACTAAGTTCATGATAAATTTAAGTTCAATTAATCATATTACTTAAGAACTCCCACTTAGATAGACATCCCTCTAATCCTCTAAGTGATTACGTGATCCAAATCAACTAAACCATGTCCGATCATCACGTGAGATGGAGTAGTTTCATTGGTGAACATCACTATGTTGATCATATCTGCTATATGATTCACGCTCGACCTTTCGGTCTCCGTGTTCCGAGGCCATATCTGTATATGCTTGGCTCGTCAAGTATAACCTGAGTATTCTGCGTGTGCAACTGTTTTGCACCCGTTGTATTTGAACGTAGAGCCTATCACACCCGATCATCACGTGGTGTCTCAGCACGAAGAACTTTCGCAACGGTGCATACTCAGGGAGAACACTTCTTGATAATTAGTGAGAGATCATCTTATAATGCTACCGTCAATCAAAGCAAGATAAGATGCATAAAAGATAAACATCACATGCAATCAATATAAGTGATATGATATGGCCATCATCATCTTGTGCTTGTGATCTCCATCTTCGAAGCACCGTCGTGATCACCATCGTCACCGGCGCGACACCTTGATCTCCATCGTAGCATCGTTGTCGTCTCGCCAATCTTATGCTTCCACGACTATCGCTATCGCTTAGTGATAAAGTAAAGCATTACAGCGCGATTGCATTGCATACAATAAAGCGACAACCATATGGCTCCTGCCAGTTGCCGATAACTCAGTTACAAAACATGATCATCTCATACAATAAAATTTAGCATCATGTCTTGACCATATCACATCACAACATGCCCTGCAAAAACAAGTTAGACGTCCTCTACTTTGTTGTTGCAAGTTTTACGTGGCTGCTACGGGCTTAAGCAAGAACCAATCTTACCTACGCATCAAAACCACAACGATAGTTTGTCAAGTTGGTGCTGTTTTAACCTTCGCAAGGACCGGGTGTAGCCACACTCGGTTCAACTAAAGTTGGAGAAACTGTCACCCGCAAGCCACCTATGTGCAAAGCACATCGGGAGAACCGGTCTCGCGTAAGCGTACGCGTAATGTCGGTCTGGGCCGCTTCGTCCAACAATACCGCCGAACCAAAGTATGACATGCTGGTAAGCAGTATGACTTATATCGCCCACAACTCACTTGTGTTCTACTCGTGCATATAACATCAACACATAAAACCTAGGCTCGGATGCCACTGTAGGGTTTCGTAGTAATTTCAAAAAATTTCCTACGCACACGCAAGATCATGGTGATGCATAGCAACGAGAGGTGGAGAGTGTGATCTACGTACCCTTGTAGATCGACAACGGAAGCGTTAACTTGGTTGATGTAGTCGTACGTCTTCACGGCCCGACCGATCAAGCACCGAAACTACGGCACCTCCGAGTTCTAGCACACGTTCAGCTCGATGACGATCCCCGGACTCCGATCCAGCAAAAGTGTCAGGGAAGAGTTCCGTCAGCACGATGGCGTGGTGACGATCTTGATGTACTACTGTCGCAGGGCTTCGCCTAAGCACCACTACAATATTATCGAGGACTATGGTGGAAGGGGGCACCGCACACGGCTAAGAATATGATCACGTGGATCAACTTGTGTTCATGGGGTGCCCCTTGCCTCAGTATATAAAGGATGGAGGAGGAGGAGGCCGGCTAAGGCAATTGGTGCGGCCAGGATGTGGAGTCCTACTAGGACTCCAAGTCCTAGTAGGAGTCCACCAAGAGGGGAGGAAGGGAGAAGGAAGTAGAGGAGAAGGAAAGGTGGCCGGCCCTCTTTTCCCTAGTCCAATTCGGACCAGAGGGGAGGGGGGGCGCAGCAGCCCCTTGGCCCTTTCTTCTCTTCCCACTAAAGCCCATCAAGGCCCATTGCTTCTCCCGTAACTACCCGGTACTCCGAAAAATACCCGAATCACTCGGAACGTTTCCGATGTCCGAATATAGTCATCCAATATATCGATCTTTACGTCTCGACCATTTCGAGACTCCTCGTCATGTCCCCGATCTCATCCGGGACTCCGAACTCCTTCGGTACATCAAAACTCATAAACTCATAATATAACTGTCATTGAAACCTTAAGCGTGCGGACCCTACGGGTTCGAGAACAATGTAGACATGACCGAGACACGTCTCCAGTCAATAACCAATAGCGGAACCTGGATGCTCATATTGGCTCCCACATATTCTACGAAGATCTTTATCGGTCAGACCGCATAACAACATACGTTGTTCCCTTTTTCATCGGTATGTTACTTGCCCGAGATTCGATCGTCGGTATCTCAATACCTAGTTCAATCTCGTTACCGGCAAGTCTCTTTACTCGTTCCGTAATACATCATCTCACAACTTACTCATTAGTTGCAATGCTTGCAAGGCTTTATGTGATGTGCATTACCGAGAGGGCCCAGAGATACCTCTCCGACAATCGGAGTGACAAATCCTAATCTCGAAATACGCCAACCCAACATGTACCTTTGGAGACACTTGTAGAGCACCTTTATAATCACCCAGTTACGTTGTGATGTTTGGTAGCACACAAAGTGTTCCTCCGGCAAACGGGAGTTGCATAATCTCATAGTCATAGGAACATGTATAAGTCATGAAGAAAGCAATAGCAACATACTAAACGATCGGGTGCTAAGCTAATGGAATGGGTCATGTCAATCAGATCATTCACCTAATGATGTGATCTCGTTAATCAAATAACAACTCTTTGTCCATGGTTAGGAAACGTAACCATCTTTGATTAACGAGCTAGTCAAGTAGAGGCATACTAGTGACACTTTGTTTGTCTATGTATTCACACAAGTATTATGTTTCCGGTTAATACAATTCTAGCATGAACAATAAACATTTATCATGATATAAGGAAATAAATAATAACTTTATTATTGCCTCTAGGGCATATTTCCTTCAGCACCATGCTCCGCGCCGGCTGTTGACACGGTCGTGGAGCGGCTATGCACGTGCAAGTGCAGAAGCGCTACGCTCCGCACTAGTGATAAACAACTGAGGGCGGCCACATGGCCATACCAACCTCAGGGAGCCACCTGACTCAGTGTCCAGCCTCACCGAAACTCTTTCCCCGTGGGAGAGTCGCACAAGGGGGCTGGGCATGGGGGCTACGCTCAGACCCTGCCTAGCGTACGCCGCCCTGCCAGGTCCGTCGGACCTGGTCGTCATGCACGACCTCGGCGACGATAGGTATGAAGGCCGTTTGAGCATCAAGGGGGACTCCTGAGCATCGTGACTTAGGAGCCTAACTGGCCACGTAGCCGCTCACCCCTTGGTCCGTCCTGGTGATCCGGACGTCCCAACGACGGCTGAGGTATCTGCGGGGTCGGGCCCTGCCGACGTAGAACGCTAAGGCCTACTTTAGCGACTCTTTCCCGTAGGCCATTTGAGCGTCAAGGGGGACTCCTGAGCATCGCGACTTAGGAGCCTAACTGGCCACGTATCCCCTCACCCCTTGGTCCGTCCTGGTGATTCGGATGGCCCAACAGCGGCTGAGGTATGCGCGGGGTCGGGCCCTGCCGACATAGAACATCAAGCAAACGGGAAGGAAATCACGGAGCCCAAATAAATTATCACACAACATATTTCCCCCCAGACGTCAGGTAGAGTTTTAACGCCTCCACGAGGCACGTCTCATGTCATAGGAAATCTCACAGGAAAGTAAAACGAGAAGGAGCGCTGTTCTTCACCAGCAAGCCTTTTCTTCAGCCTTGGGCGTCATCGTCAGGGAGCACCTTCCTGCCGGTAGCGTCACCGACGACCATGTCATTGGCCTCAGTCGCAGGATCAGTGGGGCCGCCGGTTGGAGGTGCAGGCTCGATGGCAAGGAACTTCTTCAACAGGGCCTCCACTTGGCCCTCCCCGGCTACAGCAACAGCTGCGCAGCGCTCCTCCTCCATGGGCTCGAGCAGCTCACTGAGGTCGGCGTCGGGGTTGCGAAGATGCAGGTGGCTGAAGACGCGTGTCAGAGCCGAAGAATAAAGTGCACGGGCTTCCCCCTCCACCATGGGAACGATCCTGGCGACGACACCCTCGAGCACCACGACAAGATAGGGAGGCAGCTGGGCGGGGCCTTCGTCATCCGCCACCAGTGGCTTCTCCAAGCCCTTCTCGTAGAGTGCCTTCAACGCCTCGCGGGATCTCTCCTCAAGGGACTTGAAGGCCGCACGATCCTCTGCTAGAACCTTCGCTTTGGCTTCCAACTGGGCCTTCTCTGGCTCCACCTCCTACACCAGTTTCTCCAGGCAGCCGCGCTCTCCGGCCTGCGCCCTTGCCAGTTGCTCCAGTTCGGCGTCATGACCGGTGACAGCGTCTTCTCGGGCCTTCATCTTCTCCTCCTCCGCCTTGCGACTGTGAGCCTCGGCCGTGCGCTCATTGCACATGGTATCCAGCTTGACTTCCATCGACCGGCAGCGCTCCTTGGCGGCTTCGCCATCCTTCAATGCCACCTCACGGGTGGCCGTGGCTCGGTCGGCGGCCCACTTGTCCTCTCCGGAAGCTACCACGGCCTGGCCCGACGCCGCCCTGACAGACGCATCGGAATGCAGCCAACCCGAGATCAGTTCTAGGTGCCCCACCACCAGGCGGCAGTCAGTGCCATGAAGGTCGCCCGAAGCCGTGCTAGTGTGGAGAGGGCCTCCTCCAAGGTGTCGGGCGAAGTGGAAGGATCGTGTGCCAGCGATTCGACCGGAGAAGTAGGCCACGCCGTCGCCAAGACCTATGAACTGGTGATGGCAGGAAGAGGAGCTTGGAGCTCCTTAGCCTTGGCTGCATCGACAGGCGAGCTGGGGGTAGGCGCCTCCAGAGCCGGCTTGGCTGCGGAGATCGCCTTCCCCTGAGAATGGTCCACTGGGCCTCGCAAGGGCGATCGGGCCGTAGAAGTATGGGTGCCTTCACCGCCTTTCTATGCCGGAGGGGGTGCGACCAGGCCAGGATGCTAGGCTCGCGAGGATGTGGCCGCCCCCTCTCTCTTCTTCTTCGCCGATAGCATCGGCCTGAAAATGCAAGAGGAGAACATCAGGAAGCAGCAACGGAAGCGGGAGCAAGAACAAAGTCAGGGCGAGATGCTTACTGGTCCACGACGGCGTAGTCCCGTGCCCTCTTTATACGTCTCCAACGGATCTATAATTTTTGATTCTTCCATGCTATTATATTATTTGTTTTGGATGTTTAATGGGCTTTAATATGCACTTTTATAATATTTTTGGGACTATCCTATTAACCGGAGGCCCAATGCCAATTGTTGTTTTTTTGCCTATTTAAGTGTTTCACAGAAAAGGAATGTCAAACGGAGTGAAACCTTCGCGAGGATATTTTTTGGAACAAACACAATCCAGGAGACTTAGAGTGGAGGTCAAGGAAGCAACGAGGCGGCCACGAGGTAGGGAGGCACGCCCAGGGGGTAGGCGCGCCCCCCCACTCTCGTGGGCCCCATGGAGCTCCACCGACCTACTTCTTTCGCCTATATATACTCCTATACCCTGAAAACATCCAGGGGAGCCACGAAACCACTTTTCCACCGTCGCAACCTTCCGTACCCATGAGATCCCATCTTGGGGCCTTTTCCGGCGATCTACCGGAGGGGGATTCGATCACGGAGGGCTTCTACACCAACACCATAGCCTCTTCGATGATGTGTGAGTAGTTTACCACAGACCTTTAGGTCCACAGCTATTAGCTAGATGGCTTCTTCTCTCTCTTTGGTTCTCAATACAAAGTCCTCCTCGATGTTCTTGGAGATCTATTCGATGTAATACTTTTTGCGGTGTGTTTGTTGAGATCCGATGAATTGTGGGTTTATGATCAAGATTATCTATGAACAATATTTGATTCTTCTCTAAATTCTTATATGCATGATTTAATATCTTTGCAAGTCTCTTCAAATTATCAGTTTGGTTTGGCCTACTAGATTGATCTTTCTTGCAACTGGAGAAGTGCTTAGTTTTGGGTTCAATCTTGTGGTGCTCGATCCTAGTGACAGAAAGGGAACCAACACGTATTGTATTATTGCCATCGAGGATAAAAAGATGGGGTTTATATCATATTGCTTGAGTTTATCCCTCTACATCATGTCATCTTGCCTAATGCGTTACTCTGTTCTTACGAACTTAATACTCTAGATGCATGCTGGATAACGGTCAATGTGTGGAGTAATAGTAGTAGGTGCAGAATCGTTTCGGTCTACTTGACACAGACGTGATGCCTTTGTTCATGATCATGCCTAGATATTCTCATAACTATGCGCTTTTCTATCAATTACTCGACATTAATTTGGTCACCCACCATAATATATGCTATCATGAGAGAAGCCACTAGTGAAACCTATGGCCCCCGGGTCTACTTTACATCATATAAGTTTCCGATCTATAATTATAGTTTACTATTTATTTTGCAATCTTTGCTTTTCAATCTATACAACAAAAATACCAAAAATATTTATCTTATTATCTTTATATGATCTCACTTTTGCAAGTGGACGTGAAGGGATTGACAACCCCTTTATCGCGTTGGTTGCAAGGTTATTGATTGTTTGTGCAGGTACTAGGCGATTTGCGTGTAGTCTCCTACTGGATTGATACCTTGGTTCTCAAAAACAGAGGGAAATACTTATGCTACTTTGCTGCATCACCCTTTCCTCTTCAAGGGAAAACCAATGCATGCTCAAGAGGTAGCAAGAAGGATTTCTGGCACCGTTGCCGGGGAGATCTACTCTCAAGTCAATACATACCAAGTACCCATCACAAACTCTTATCCCTTGCATTACATTATTTGCCATTTGCCTCTCATTTTCCTCTCCCCCACTTCACCTTTGCCATTTTATTCGCCTTTTTCGTTCGTCTATTTTCGCTTGCCTCTTGTTTGCTTGTGTGTTGGATCGATTGTTTGTCACGATGGCTCAAGATAATACTAAATTATGTGACTTTTCCAATACCAACAATAATGATTTTATTAGCACTCCGATTGCTCCTACTACCGATGCTGAATCTTGTGAAATTAATACTACGTTGTTGAATCTTGTCATGAAAGATCAATTTTCTGGCCTTCCTAGTGAAGATGCCGCTACCCATCTAATCAACTTCATTGATTTGTGTGATATGAAAAAGAAGAAGGATGTGGATAATGATATTGTTAAATTGAAGCTATTTCCATTTTCGCTTAGAGATCGTGCTAAAACTTGGTTATCTTCTTTGCCTAAAAATAGTATTGATTCATGGAATAAGTGCAAAGATGCTTTTATCTCTAAGTATTTTCTTCCCGCTAAGATCATCTCTCTTAGAAACGATATTATGAATTTTAAGCAACTTGATCATGAGCATGTTGCACAAGCTTGGGAGAGGATGAAATTAATGATACGTAATTGCCCTACACATGGTTTGGATTTATAGATGATTATACAATTTTTTTATGTTGGATTGAATTTTGCTTCTAGAAATCTATTAGATTCGGTCACAGGAGGTACTCTTATGGAAATCACTTTAGGAGAATCTACTAAACTCCTAGATAATATTATGTTTAATTATTCTCAATGGCACACCGAAAGATCCACTAGTAAAAGAGTTCATGCTATTGAAGAGATTAATGTTTTGAGTGGAAAGATGGATGAACTTATGAAATTGTTTGCTAATAAGAGTGTTTCTTCTGATTCTAATGATATGCCTTTGTCCACTTTGATTGAGAATAATAATGAATCTATGGATGTGAATTTTGTTGGTAGGAACAATTTTGGTAACAACGCATATAGAGGAAACTTTAATTCTAGGCCGTTTCCTAATAATTCCTCTAATAATTATGGTAATTCCTACAACAACTTTTATGGAAATTTTAATAAGATGCCCTCTGATTTTGAGACAAGTGTTAAAGAATTTATGAATTCGCAAAAGAATTTCAATGCTTTGATTGAAGAAAAATTGCTTAAAATTGATGAGTTGGCTAGGAACGTGGATAGAATTTATCTTGATGTTGATTCTTTCAAACTTAGATCTATTCCACCTAAGCATGATATCAATGAGTCTCTCAAATCCATGAGAATTTCCTTTGGTGAGTGCAAAGAAAGAACCGCTAGGATGCGTGATGAAAAAGATTGCTTTGTGAAAGCGTGTTCTTCTAGTTTTCATAATAATAATGATGAAGATCTAAAAGTGATTGACGTGTCTCATATTAAAT
Source organism: Triticum aestivum (assembly GCF_018294505.1). NCBI lineage: Eukaryota > Viridiplantae > Streptophyta > Magnoliopsida > Poales > Poaceae > Triticum > Triticum aestivum. The sequence goes on along the minus strand of NC_057794.1, from coordinate 152,700,688 downwards.
CTTTGCTTTCCAATATGAATCTTGATAAATATGGGACTGGAGATGAGTCAACTTTAGTTAAAAGGCGTCCCAATGATTCAGAGTTTTTAGATCTTGATGCAAAAATTGGTAAAAGTGGGATTGAAGAGGTCAAAACTTTACATAGCAATGAACCCACTATTTTGGATTTCAAGGAATTTAATTATGATAATTTCTCTTTGATAGATTGTATTTCCTTGTTGCAATCTATGTTAAATTCTCCTCATGCTTATGATCAAAACAAAGCTTTTACTAAACATATCGTTGATGCTTTAATGCAATCTTATGAAGAAAAACTTGAATTAGAAGTTTCTATCCCTAGAAAACTTTATGATGAGTGGGAACCTACTATTAAAATTAAGATTAAATATCGTGAATGCTATGCTTTATGTGATTTGGGTGCTAGTGTCTCCACGATTCCAAAAACTTTGTGTGATGTGCCAGGTTTTCGTAAATTTGATGATTGTTCTTTAAATTTGCACCTTGCGGATTCCACCATTAAGAAACCTATGGGAAGGATTAATGATGTTCTTATTGTTGCAAGTAGGAATTATGTGCCAGTAGATTTCATCGTTCTTGACATAGATTGCAACCCTACATGTCCTATTATTCTTGGTAGACCTTTCCTTAGAACGATTGGTGCAATTATTGATATGAAAGAAGAAAATATTAGATTGTAATTTCCGTTAAGGAAAGGAATGGAACAATTTCCTAGAAATAAAATTAAATTACCTTATGAATCTATTATGAGAGCCACATATGGATTGCATACCAAAGATGACAATACCTAGATCTATTCTTGTTTTTATGCCTAGCTAGGGGCGTTAAACGATAGCGCTTGTTGGGAGGCAACTCAATTTTATTTTTGTTCCTTGCTTTTTGTTCCTATTTAGTAATAAATATTTCATCTATCCTCTGTTATGATTGTGTTTTTTATGTTTTAATTAGTGTTTGTGCCAAGTAAAGCCTTTAGGATCTTCTTGGATGATTGTTATTTGATCTTGCTGAAAAAACAGAAAGTATGCGCTCTCGAGAATAATTTTCATTTTTTTACCAGAGAGCGATAAAATACCAATTCTAACTGCAGTAGATCCATATACAAATTATTTAGGACGTCCTAATTTTTCAGGATTTTTGGAGTTACATAAGTATTCGAAACCTACAAATTACTACCGTCTGTTTTGTCTTTGACAGATTCTGTTTTTCGTGTGTTGTTTGCTTATTTTGATGAATCTATGGCTAGTATCGGGGGGTATGAACCATAGAGAAGTTGGAATACATTAGGTTTAACACCAATATAAATAAATAATGAGTTCATTACAATACCTTAAAGTGGTGGTTTCTTTTCTTATACTAACGGAGCTCATGAGATTTTCTGTTGAGTTTTGTGTTGTGAAGTTTTCAAGTTTTTGGGTAAAGATTTGATGGATTTTGGAATAAGGAGTGGCAAGAGCCTAAGCTTGGGGATTCCCAAGGCACCCCAAGGTAAAATTCAATGACAACCAAAAGTCTAAGCTTCGGGATGCCCCGGAAGGCATCCTCTCTTTCGTCTTCGTCTATCGGTAACTTTACTTGAGGCTATACTTTTATTCACCACATGATATTTGTTTTGCTTGGAGCGTCTTGTATGATTTGAGTCTTTGCTTTTTAGTTTACCACAATCATCCTTGCTGTACACACCTTTTGGAGAGACACACATGAATCGGAATTTATTAGAATACTCTATGTGCTTCACTTATATCTTTTGACCTAGATAATTTTGCTCTAGTGCTTCACTTATACCTTTTTAGAGCACGGTGGTGGTTTTATTTTATAGAAATTATTGATCTCTCATTCTTCACTTATATTATTTTGAGAGTCTTTTATAACAGCATGGTAATTTTCTTTGGCTATAAAATTAGTCCTAATATGATAGGCATCCAGGATGGGTATAATAAAAACTTTCATATAGAGTGCATTAAATACTATGAGAAGTTTGATACTTGATAGTTGTTTCGATATATAAAGATGGTAATATTAGAGTTGTGCTAGTTGAGTAATTGAGTAATTGATAAATACTTGTGTTGAAGTTTGCAAGTCCCGTAGCATGCACGTATGGTAAACGTCGTGTGACAAATTTGAATCATGAGGTGTTCTTTGATTGCTTTCCTTATGAGTGGCGGTCGGGGACGAGCGATGGTCTTTTCCTACCAATCTATCCCCCTAGGGGCATGCACGTAGCGCTTGGTTTTGATGACTTGTAGATTTTTGCAATAAGTATGTGAGTTCTTTATGACTAACGTTGAGTCCATGGATTACACGCACTCTCACCCTTCCATCATTGCTAGCCTCTTCGGTATTGTGCATTGCCCTTTCTCACCTCGTGAGTTGGTGCAAACTTCGCCGGTGCATCCAAACCCCGTGATATGATATGCTCTATCACACATAAGCCTCCTTATATCTTCCTCAAAATAGCCACCGTACCTACCCATTATGGCATTTCCATAGCCATTCCGAGATATATTGCCATGCAACTTTCCACCATTCCGTTTATTATGACACGCTCCATCATTGTCATAATTCTTTCATACATGTCACTCTTGATTCATTGCACATCCCGGTACACCGCCGGAGGCATTCACATAGAGTCATATTTTGTTCTAAGTATCGAGTTGTAATTCTTGAGTTGTAAGTAAATAAAAATGTGATGATTTTCATTACTAGAGCATTGTCCCACGTGAGGAAAGGATGATGGATACTATGATTCCCCCACAAGTCGGGATGAGATTTCGGACGAAAAAAAGAGGCAAAAAAAGAGAAAAAGGCCCAAACAAAAAATGAGAGAAAAAGAGAGAAGGGGCAATATTACTATCCTTTTTCCACACTTGTGCTTGAAAGTAGCACCATGATCTTCATGATAGAGAGTCTCTTATTTTGTCACTTTCATATACTAGTGGGAATTTTTTGTGACGCCCCCGATCCAATCGTACACTAATCATACACGCAAACGTGTACTATCAAGATCAGGGACTCACGGGAAGATATCACAACACAACTCTACAAATAAAATAAGTCATACAAGCATCATATTACAAGCCAGGGGCCTCGAGGGCTCGAATACAAGAGCTCGATCATAGACGAGTCAGCGGAAGCAACAATATCTGAGTACCGAGATAAGTTAAACAAGTTTGCCATAAGAAGGCTAGCACAAACTGGGATACAGATCGAAAGAGGCGCATGCCTCCTGCCTGAGATCCTCCTAAACTACTCCCGGTCGTTGTCAGCGGGCTGCACGTAGTAGTAGGCACCTCCAGTGTAGTAGGAGTCGTCGTCGACGGTGGCGTCTGGCTCCTGGGCTCCATCGTCTGGTCGCAGCAATCGGGTATAGAAAGGGTTAAAAGGGGGAGCAAAGCAACCGTGAGTACTCATCCAAAGTACTCGCAAGCAAGGAGCTACACTACATATGTATGCATTGGTATCAAAAAGAAAAGGGGTTTCATATGTGGACTGAACTGCAGAATGCCAGAATAAGAGGGGGATAGCTAGTCCTATCGAAGACTACGCTTCTGGTAAACTCCATCTTGCAGCAGAAGAAGAGGGTAGATGGTAAGTTCACCAAGTAACATCGCGCAGCATAATCCTAACCGATGATCCTCCCCTCGTCGCCTTGTGAGAGAGCGATCACCGGTTGTACCTGGCACTTGGAAGGGTGTGTTTTATTAAGTATCTAGTTCTAGTTGTCATAAGTTCAAGATACAATTCCAAGTCGTCCTGTTACCGAAGATCACGTCTATTCGAATAGATTAACTTCCCTGCAGGGGTGCACCACATTCCTAACACGCTCGATCCCCTTTGTCCGGACACACTTTCCTGGGTCATGCCCGGCCTCGAAAGATCAACATGTCGCCGCCCTACCTAGGCACAGCAGAGAGGTCAGCATGCCGGTCTAAATCCTATGGCACAGGGGTCTATCGCCCATTGCACACCTACACGTTGCGTACGCGGCCGGTGAGCAGACCTAGCCTCCCTTATACAAGAGCAGGCGTTCCAGTCCAACCCGGCGTGCGCCGCTCAGTCGCTGACGTCACGAAGGCTTCGGCTGATACCACGACATCGAGTGCCCATAACTGTCCCTGCGTAGTTGGTTAGTGCGTATAGGCTAGTAGCCAGACTCAGATCAAATACCCATATCTTGGTAAGCGTGTTATTTTGAAGTAACCGCGAACGCCGACCAGGGCCAGGCCCACCTCTCACTTAGGTGGTCTCCGCCTGCCCTGTCGCTCCACCTCAAAGTAACAGTCGGGGGCCGTCAGGAACCCAGGCCCACCACTACCTGGGTGGAACCACCTGCCCCTTCAACCCCCAACATCAGAATCACTTGCGGGTACTCAATGAGCTAACCAGACTTTATACACCCGTGATCACCTTCCGAGTGATCACGACCCGATAGTATAGCATGGCAGATGGACTAGAATTTAGGACCACTGATGAAGTTCTAGCAAACCTATACTAAGCATGTAGGATTGCAGGTAAGGTATCAACAGTTGTAGCAATAATGATAGGCTATGCATCAGGATAGGATTAACGGAAAGCAGTAACATGCTACACTACTCTAATGCAAGCAGTATAGAGAAGAGTAGGCGATATCTGGTGATCAGGGGGGGCTTGCCTGGTTGCTCTGGCAAGAGAGAGGGGTCATCAACACCGTAGTCATACTGGGTAGCAGCGGCTCGGTCTCGGTGTCTAGCGAGAGAAGAGGGGGAATAAACAACAAATATTAAGCAAACAAATGCATAGCGATGCATGACATGACAAGTATCGGGGCTAGGGGTGCCCTAACGCGGTATGAGGTGGTACCGGTGAAGGGGGGAAACATTGTGAAAATATCCCCGATGTTCCACATTTTCGGACAGATGAACCGGAGGGGGAAAGTTGCGTGTTCGCTATGCTAGGGATGTGTGGCGGATGAACGGGCTGTGCATCCGGATTCGTCTCGTTGTTCTGAGCAACTTTCATGTACAAAGTATTTTCATCCGAGTTACGGATTATATTAATTATCAAAGTTTTAATTTATTTTCTGAATTTCTGGAATTAATACTAATTCAAAATATTATAAGGACTAAATGCTAAGTGCACCCGAAAGTGTACCCAGCAGTGTGTGCTAGAGGCTAACAGTGGGCCCAAGTCAACAGTTGACTCAACAGTTAACATTTGACTGGTCAAACTTGAACAGTGCGGTGGGGGCCATCTGTCATTGGCTAGGTGATACACAGTCAGCACTTTGACTGGTCAAACTGGCCAAGGTAGGGCCACATGTCATAGTCTAGGGTTAGTTCAAGAGTTTAGTTTAACTAGGGGGTTCCACTGTCATATTCTGTTAGGCTAGCTAAACCAATTAATTAGGTTAATTAACCAAATAATTAATTAACTATGTATCCTATTTTATTTATTTCTTTTGGTTATTCATTTCGTTCTTTTTAAGGGGGGTTGGTCCCAGTGGCAGTGGCACAAGCAGCCATGGCTTGGCAATGCGTAGCCGCTCACAGAGGAGCGCCAGCGACGAGCGCAGAGCACAATGGGGGAGCAGGTCATGGCCCTGGACAGGAGTAATGCCGACGAGGCGCAGGCATGCCGGAGCGGGCTAGGGCACGATAGATGCAGAACTGGGCGAGGCCAGCCGTGAGCAACGATGGGTGAGCAGTAGCAGAGGGAGGCGAGGCCATGCGTGGGCGAGAGGGTGCACGGATCGGCGCGGGGCGTCGGTGACTGTGGCGAGGAGAAAAGGAGACGACGGAGGCGCTCACAGCCGTTAGCGGGGAGCGGGGGGCGGCAACCCGTGAGGAGGAGGTCGGGGAGGTTCTGGCGACGGTGGCGGGTGACGAGGGGGGCTCTGACGAGGGGGAAGAAGGCGAGGGAGGCCGGACCCGCGACGGGGCCTCCGGGATCCGTCCATCTCCAGCGAGGGGGCTACTTGGCGCGACACAACTAGGTGGTGCCATGGGAGGAGCTCCTGCGAGGCGATGGCGCGAGGATGGCGGGAGGTGGTGGATCCCTGGGCGCGGGCGCGGCAGCGGTGGTGGGCTCCGACACGGCAGAAGATGGGGTTGGGGCGCAAGGCATGTCTGCTCCCTGGTGCTGGGTTGTGTTGGGTGTGTGCGGCGCTGGGAGGGAGACGAGAGAGAGATGGGGATCGGGACAGGGGGAGTTAGGGTTAGTGGTGGGATGGGTTGGCCTAGTAGGTCAGGGGGCATGCGGGGTGGGCCGACTAGGCTGGCCGGTTGCTTGGCCAGGTGGGCCGAATGGCCTAGGGGGATGGGGTCTTCGTCTCTTTTATTTTTTTGTTTATTTTGTCTCTTCTTTCACTTATTCTTTTCTGTTTTATTTTAGTTTACACATTATTTTTAGTTTATTAAAATATGACATTAGCTCCTAAAACAATGTTTCAAAATAATCCACTGCCATAAAAGTTTTACCCCGAAATAAAAATGGTTTAGTATTTTTCAAAGTTTAATAGACATTTATTTAATTGCTTTAACTACTGTTTTAATCATTTTGGAACACTTAAACCTTTTATAAAAACTTGGTTTCTTCACCTACAAAACTTATGATTTATTTGCCACAGTTCGCACATTTTAGTTTGACATTTGAAAACTTTTATTTTTGACATTATTTAAATTTGAATTTGAACTGTTTTCGGATCAACGAGAGTCTAACAACAGTAAACATGGTGGCATAATTAGTGGGAGATTACTGTAGCTTAACTACCGGGGCATTACAAATCTCCTCCACTACAAGAAATCTCGTCCCGAGATTTAAGAGGAGGAGTAAGGAGGAAAGTTTTGGTTACGAAATTCTAACGGATCTTCTCGGTCTTGGTTGCTCTTCTCGAAGAGGTCAATCCATAGCATTGATGTCTTCATTCCTATGCCTGAATGCATCGTGATGAAGCTGTCGTCCTTGCTTCAGGATCTTTATCGTAATTACGAAAGGATAAAGGGTGGTTATTCTGGAAGAGCGAACCTCTGCAAGGTTGATTACCTGGTAGCTAACATCGGGGTAAGGTGGCGGAAAGTATCTCTCGAACTAAAACTTAAGAAAAAAATCGAGAGCAAAGTAAGGAGGTACCATGAGAAGCTTAAGCGGGTAGGCAATCGTTCGATGCCTGAACAAGGTGTGAAAGGGGTCCAGAGCAACGAGAATACGTATTGCGTCTGATACCAAAGTAGATTACTAGGGAGATGACCCATGAATTACATACGAAATCAAGCGCGAGGAATAACTTTGGCAACATGGGGGTACAGAAGAGTCAGGTTTCGATCCTGTGGAACTGTGGGTTATGGGCCCACCATGTGAGTTAAAGGTAGAAAGGGCGCTGGCACCTTACACGATCATGTAAGCAAGGCAGGTCAGAGGATAGCCTGTCAGTTATGTCGGCGACAACATCGGTACCAAGGGCGAGGGACAAAGAGAACCATTTCCTGCTCGTTGAATGAGGCGGGCCAATAGGCAAAGTTCTCGTCCATCGGTGGTTACCGGAATGTCATCAACAATAGTAACAGGGTCTTGCTGACATAATTGTACACCGAGGTGTTTACATAAGCAGGAGATTATTTCTGCGTGGATCATATAGATCACAAGAAAGGTTAAACCGAACAATGGAAAGGAAAATGTGATTATCAGATTAAACAGAACAATGGAAAGGAAAAAGGTGTTTAAACACATATTTCAGGGGTATATCCTTCCCAAGGACAAGCAGAGCATGATATACGTGACAAGATATAATGTAGAAAACCCTTTAGGTAAGGGGAGAGAAATTTCATGACATTACCCATACAATGGTGTTTAGATAATTGATAATGAAAATTTAGCATTGTGCTTCAGATGTTCTTATTGAAAGTCGGAGTACCATAGACATGCTTCGAGATAGCATTGACATGGTCTTCACGCAATGTCAGACTTTGGATACACAAAGGATCCATCAGGAACAACTCATAGAATAAGTCTTACAATTTCCTCATGGAAGAATGGATAACCTTGCTAAAAAGGAAACTAACAGTAGGACCTCCGGCGAGGTGTGCTGGGCATGACATCACCTTACCGGGTCATGAAAGAACATTGTTCTTACCCTTTGAAATATAGTCCAACCATCATATCTGACCGAGATTCAGATCTGGTCGGTGTTAGGATACCTCAGACTCAGGGTGCCTGAGAAGAATAGGTGTAACACACATTGACGAGATGACATTGTAAGATTCTTGGAAATGAACTATGGAAGCGAGTTTCGAAACAAGAGTTCATCATTAAACCAAGCAGAGGATGAGGAGGTGGCTGATGGCTCAACGACCATTCCTCCAGATTTCCAAAAAGGTGTGTTTCCACAATCATGTGAACAAGGAGATGACATTTGTTAGATCAAATGATATAATGGTGTGTGCTCAAGGAAAGCATACACAATTAAACATTGATTGAAAGGAGCACCCGAAATATGGGGTTAGGTAGCATGATCAATGTTAGAATGGTGATCCAATAACCAATAGTCTAAGAATGAACTATCGACCATTAACTTCAAAGTAATAGGGTTGCTAGAAGTTTTGAATTCCCACGTCATAGTTCAATTGTCGGTTTTCAAGTTAGAAACAACACGAGGACCAAGAAAGAATGATGATGGTGAGAAGTATCACTATAATAAGAATTCTTATGAGGTGGAGTAATCCTCACAACATTCTTGTCATAAAAGATGGTAATACTCCAAGCTAAAGAAGAACAAATGTTGGATAGCAAGGAACTCAAGGTATAACCCAGAACACGAACAAGTTTGTGTTCGAGGGAAGGCAATAAAGTGGTCGATGACAACACAAATCATCGAGGGCAGCATGGAATTTCTCATCATGAATTCAATTGATATCTTGGAAGAAGTTAAAATGTTGACGATGATCACGACACACTTGTCGAGAGGTTTCTTGAATATGTAATCGATCAGCAATGACATCAAGTCAAAGGAATGGTGAAGTGAAAAGTTATTGGAACCAAGGGTACGACATAAACTCAAAATCAAGCTTGCTGTTCAAGGCGAAATGGTATGACGAGGAAGATCAACGTAAGTTTAGCTCCTCATCGAAAGTTGTGCTCCAGGAATAAGGACCAAGTAGCACAGTTAACATTTAGAACAATAATGAATATAGCCGATCAGGCTAGGAATGACGTGATGGAGTATTAAACTCCTCAACAACAAAGTACTAGAAGGTACTGAATTGTAGTGTAGATTTGATTCACTAATCGGCATTCTCGATTGACGACAACCCAAAACCCGTGGAGTGATTACTACGGGGAAAGATACTACTTCATCAGAAATTCATAAGATGAAGTGCAATGGGTTGATATCCTCGAGATACCAGGGGGTAATACTCAAAGGTAGAACAAAATAGAGGTTGGGCAGGCGTACTAATCTGTAGGAGACAAGTACTTTAACTTGTCCGAGAAATAGAATCAAAGGAGAACAATCATGGTCAGATCCATGGTTCCAAAGGGTCAATTCACAGATACCAGATGATACTTATCAAGGAAATAGTTATTATTACAAGAAGCTTCCATGATAGGATCTGCATCGTGTCCATGGGCATGAACACAAAGTTCAAGGTCGACTCCCACTTCTCTAATGCATAACCTTTCATTCACTTCTTGCCTTCAACAAAGTTGTGTTGAAATTTTATCTGACATAACAATAGTTGAGTATGACTTGTGAAAACTGTCGGGTTCACACGGATTTAGAGAAGGTATAGGTTCAACCCATCGGGGCATCTTATAAACATATACCACAAGCTTCAAGAGTAGATATCACCAGCTCGAGAGCAGAGCAAGGTTGAGAAAGCAGAGGATACAATTTACCAAATGCATTATGTATCCGAGGGAAGGCTCACAAGGTTATTGAATATGAAGGACGTTGTCAGGTAAAATCCAACAAAGGATCTGGTGGTCCATAAGGGATCTGATGTGAGCATCGGTACTCAACCAGAAGAACAAAGAATGCAAGGAGATAAGATTATAGAAACAACTCACTAATTCAAAGCTCAAATGCAAAGGAATTATGAATTCCAAGACAAGGGATCAGAAGCAATGCTATGATTAGGGATGGATAAGTTGAATAGCCTTAGGGGTACAATCAATGGCAATTTGATTGATCGAGATCCAGCTCATGTTTAAAATGACATATGAGCAGAAAGGATGAATTCTAGGATCTGATTGAGGATTGTGAGCATTCTCAATATATTGAATCAAGGGACGTAGAATGATAGTGACAAATAATGTCAACAGAGATTACCATAAATACGGAATTAACCATAAGGCTGGAAGGCAAGAAATTTGGGATCAATAGGTTGTTGAGGATTTTTAGAAGATCAAATAGTTTTTCAAAGAACATTGTGAAAGACACGCAACTAGAAATGAACAAATCCTCAGTAAATGTGAGGAATTATTCGTAGGGGTATTCATCGGGCAAATGCAGTAGCTCAAAGGATTCTCGGAATAACGGAGAGCAGTTCGAGGCATCTTGTATTAACAAGATCAATGGGGTTGAATGTAAGACTGGCAAGTGTATGCAGTTATCCCTAAGGATATAACGGTGGTAGGGAACGCTAAAGCGATGACACAAAGTCTTGAGAGAACACTAGATAGTATCTTCGGAATCTTCTGGTGCAGCAGGCGGTCATCTGTTGTAAGGGGCTCTCCGGGAGGAAGTGATCATGAGATCCTAATGTTAGAGTTAGTAAAACCATTTAAACCCGAATAGAAGAGAGTTCAGAGTCCTAGAGTATAGATCAAGGAGTAAAAGATCCTAGTACCACCCAATGGCGACGTGGGCCCATAAGACTCACATCCATGTTAGTAAAAGTTTTGTAGTGACTAGACACGACTTCGACCAAGGAGTTTGGAAGGGGGATTCCTAGGCAATCGGCTCTTATACCAACTTGTGACGCCCCCGATTCAATCATACACTAATCATACACGCAAACGTGTACGATCAAGATCAGGGACTCACGGGAAGATATCACAACACAACTCTACAAATAAAATAAGTCATACAAGCATCATATTACAAGCCAGGGGCCTCAAGGGCTCGAATACAAGAGCTCGATCATAGACGAGTCAGCGGAAGGAAAAATATCTGAGTACCGACATAAGTTAAACAAGTTTGCCTTAAAAAGGCTAGCACAAACTGGGATACAGATCGAAAGAGGCGCAGGCCTGCTGCCTGGGATCCTCCTAAACTACTCCCGGTCGTCGTCAGCGGGCTGCACGTAGTAGTAGGCACCTCCAGTGTAGTAGGAGTCGTCGTCGACGCTGGCGTCTGGCTCCTGGGCTCCATCTTCTGGTCGCAGCAATCGGGTATAGAAAGGGGAAAAAGGGGAGCAAAGCAACCATGAGTACTCATCCAAAGTACTTGCAAGCAAGGAGCTACACTACATATGTATGCATTGGTATCAAATGGAAAAGGGGTATCATATGTGGACTGAACTGCAGAATGCCGGAATAAGAGGGGGATAGCTAGTCCTATCGAAGACTACGCTTCTGGTAACCTCCATCTTGCAGCAGAAGAAGAGGGTAGATGGTAAGTTCACCAAGTAACATCGCATAGCATAATCCTAACCGACGATCCTCCCATGTTGCCCTATGAGAGAGCGATCACCGATTGTATCTGGCACTTGGAAGGGTGTGTTTTATTAAGTATCCAGTTCTAGTTGTCATAAGGTCAAGGTACAACTCCAGGTCGTCCTGTTATCGAAGATCACGGGTATTCAAATAGATTAATTTCCCTGCAGGGGTGCACCATATTTCCCAACACACTCGATCCCCTTTGTCTAGACACACTTTCCTGGGTCATGCCCGGCCTCGGAGGATCAACACGTCGCAGACCTACCTAGGCACAATAGAGAGGTCAGCACACCGGTCTAAATCCTATGGCGCAGGAGTCTAGGCCCATCGCCCATTGCACACCTGCATGTTGCGTACGCGGCCGGTGAGCAGACCAAGCCTCCCTTATACAAGAGCAGGCGTTCCAGTCCAACCCGGCGCACGCCGCTCAGTCGCTGATGTCACGAAGTCTTCGGTTGATACCATGATGTTGAGTGCCCATAACTGTCCCCGCGTAGTTGGTTAGTGCGTATAGACTAGTAGCCAGACTCAGATCAAATACCCAGATCTCGTTAAGCGTGTTATTTTGAAGTAACCGCGAACGCCGACCAGGGCCAGGCCCACCTCTCACCTAGGTGGTCTCCGCCTGCCCTGTCGCTCCGCCTCAAAGTAACACTCGGGGGCCGTCGGGAACCCAGGCCCACCACTACCTGGGTGGAACCACTTGCCCCTCAACCCCCATCGTCAGAATCACTTGCGGGTACTCAATAAGCCAACCGACTTTAGTCACAACATTTATAGTATGTATATATGTATATATATACCCGTGATCACCTCCCGAGTGATCACGACCCGATTGTATAGCATGGCAGATGGACTAGAATGTAGGGCCACTGATGAAGTTCTAGCAACCTATACTAAGCATGTAGGATTGCAGGTAAGGTATCAACAGTTGTAGCAACAATGACATGGTATGCATCAAGATAGGTTTAACGGAAAGTAGTAACATGCTACACTACTCTAATGCAAGTAGTATAGAGAAGAGTAGGTGATATCTGGTGATCAAGGGGGGCTTGCCTAGTTGCTCTGGCAAGAGAGAGGGGTCATCAACACCGTAGTCGTATTGGGTAGCGGCGGCGTCGGTCTCGGTGTCTAGCGAGAGAAGAAGGGGAAGAAATAATAAATATTAAGCAAACAGATGCATAGCGATGCATGACATGACAATTATCGGGGCTAGGGGTGCCCTAACGCGGTATGAGGTCGTACTGGTGAAGGGGGGAAACATCGGGAAAATATCCCCGGTGTTTCGCGTTTTCGGACAGATGAACCCGGAGGGGGAAAGTTGTGTGTTTGCTATGCTAGGGATGCGTGGCGAATGAACGGGCTGCGTATCCGGATTCGTCTCGTCATTCTGAGCAACTTTCATGTACACTGTTTTTTCATCCGAGTTACGGATTATTTTATATTAATTTACAAAGTTTTAATTTATTTTCTGAATTTCTGGATTTATTACTAATTCAAAATATTATAAGGACTAAATGCTAAGTGCACCCGAAAGTGTACCCAGCAGTGTGTGCTAGAGGCTAACAGTGGGCCCAAGTCAACAGTTGACTCAGAAGTCAACATTTGACTGGTCAAACGTGAACAGTGCGGTGGGGGCCATCTGTCATTGGCTAGGTGATACACAATCATCACTTTGACTGGTGAAACTGGCCAAGGTGGGGCCACATGTCATAGTCTAGGGTTAGTTTAAGAGTTTAGTTTAACTAGGGGGTTCCACTGTCATATTCTGTTAGGCTAGCTAAACCAATTAATTAGGTTGATTAACCAAATAATTAATTAACTATTTATCCTATTTTATTTATTTCTTTTGGTTATTCATTTTGTTCTTTTTTAAGGGGCGGGGGGTTGGTCCCAGTGGCAGTGGCACAAGCAGCCATGGCTTGGCAACGCGCGGCCACTCATAGAGGAGCGCCGGTGAGGAGCGCAGAGCGCGACGGGGTAGCAGGGCATGGCCCCGGACAGGAGCAACGCCGACGAGGCGCAGGCATGCCGGAGCGGGCTGGGGCATGGCAGATGCATAACTGGGCGAGGCCAGCCGCGAGCAACGACGGGCAAGCAGTAGCAGAGGGAGGCAAGGCCATGCGTGGGCGAGAGGGTGCACGGATCGGCACGGGGCGTAGGTGACTGCGGCAAGGAGAAAAGGAGATGAGGGAGGCACTGATAGCCGTTGGCGGGGAGCGGGGGGCGACGAGGCGTGGCGGCGACCCATTGGGAGGTGGTCGGGGAGGTTCCGGCGATGGCGGCGGGTGACGAGAGGGGCTCCGGCGAGGGGGAAGAAGGCGAGGGAGGCCGGACCCACGACGGGGCCTCTGGGATCCGTCCATCTCCGGCGAGGGGGCGACTTGGCGCGGCACAACTAGGCGGTGGCCATGGGAGGAGCTCCTGTGAGGCGATGGCGCGAGGGCGGCGGGAGGTGGCGGATCCCCGGGCGCGGCGCGGCGGCGGTGGTGGGCTCCGGCACGGCAGGAGATGGGGTTGGGGCGCAGGGCCTGTCTGCGCCCTGGCGCTGGGGGGTGTCGGGTGTGTGCGGCGCTGGGAGGGAGACGAGAGAGAGATGGGGATCGGGACAGGGGGGAGTTAGGGTTAGCGGTGGGATGGGTTGGCCTAGTAGGCCAGGGGGCATGCGGGGTGTGCCGACTGGGCTGGCCGGTCGCTTGGCCAGGTGGGCCGAACGGCCTAGGGGGATGGGGTCTTCGTCTCTTTATTTTTTTTGTTTATTTTCTCTCTTCTTTTACTTATTCTTTTCTATTTTATTTTAGTTTACACATTATTTTTAGTTTATTAAAATATGACATTAGCTCCTGAACAATGTTTCAAAATAACCCACTGCCATAAAAGTTTTACCTCGATATAAAAATGGTTTAGTATTTTCAAAGTTTAATAGACATTTATTTAATTGCTTTAACTACTATTTTAATCATTTTGGAACACTTAAACCTTTTATAAAAACTTGGTTTCTTCACGAACAAAACTTATGATTTATTTGCCACAGCTCGCACATTTTATTGTGACATTTGAAAACTTTTATTTTTGACTTTATTTTCAATTTGAATTGTTTTCGAATCAACGAGAGTCTAACAACAGTAAACGTGTTGACGTGGCATCATTAGTGGGAGATTACTATAGCTTAACTACCGGGGCGTTACATTTTTCATTATAGAACTTGGCTTGTATATTCCAATGATGGGCTTCCTCAAAATGCCCTAGGTCTTCGTGAGCAAGCAAGTTGGATGGACACCCACTTATTTTCTTTTGTTGATCTTTCATATATTTATAGCTCTAGTGCATCTGTTGCATGGCAATCCCTACTCCTTGCATTGACATCAATTGTTGGGCATCTCCATAGCCGGTTGATTAGCCGCGTCAATGTGAGACTTTCTCCTTTTTTGTCTTCTCACACAACCTCCATCATCATATTCTATTCCACCCATGGTGGTATGTCCATGGACCACACTCATATATTGCGTGAAAGTTGAAAGAGTTTGAAAAGGCTAAGTATGAAACAATTGCTTGGCTTGTCATCAGGGTTGTGCATGATGGGAGCATTTTGTGTAACGAAAATGAAGCATGGCCAAACTATATGATTTTGTAGGGATAAGCTTTCTTTGGCTATGTTATTTTGATAAGACATAATTGCTTGGTTAGCATGCTTGAAGTATTATTATTTTTATGTCAATATTGAACTTTTTTCTAGAATCTTTTGGATCTAAACATTCATGCCGCAATAAAGAGAATTACATTGAAAATTATGTTAGGTAGCATGCCACATCAAAAATTCTGTTTTTATCACTTACCTACTCGAGGACGAGCTGGAATTAAGCTGGGAGATGCTGATACGTCTCCAACATATCTATAATTTTTGATTGTTCCATGCTATTATATTATCTATTTTGGATGTTTAATGGGCTTTAATATGCACTTTTATATTATTTTTGGGACTAACCTATTAACCGAAGGCCCAGTGCCAGTTGCTGTTTTTTGCCTATTTAAGTGTTTCACAGAAAAGGAATATCAAACGGAGTGAAGCCTTCACGAGGATATTTTTTGGAACAAACGCAATCCAGGAGACTTAGAGTGGAGGTCAAGGAAGCAACGAGGCGGCCACGAGGTAGGGAGGCACGCCCAGGGGGTAGGCGCACCCCCCCACTCTCGTGGGCCCCACGGAGCTCCACCGACCTACTTCTTTCGCCTATATATACTCCTATACCCTGAAAACATCCAGGGGAGCCAAGAAACCACTTTTCCATTGTCGCAACCTTCCGTACCCATGAGATCCCATCTTGGGGCCTTTTCCGGCGATCTGCCGGAGGGGGATTCGATCACGGAGGGCTTCTACACCAACACCATAGCCTCTTCGATGATGTGTGAGTAGTTCACCACAGACCTTCAGGTCCATAGTTATTAGCTAGATGGCTTCTTCTCTCTCTTTGGTTCTCAATACAAAGTCCTCCTCGATGTTCTTGGAGATCTATTCGATGTAATACTTTTTGCGGTGTGTTTGTCGAGATCCGATGAATTGTGGGTTTATGATCAAGATTATCTGTGAATAATATTTGATTCTTCTCTGAATTCTTATATGCATGATTTAATATCTTTGCAAGTCTCTTCAAATTATCAGTTTGGTTTGTCCTACTAAATTGATCTTTCTTGCAATTGGAGAAGTGCTTAGTTTTGGGTTCAATCTTGCGGTGCTCGATCCTAGTGACAGAAAGGGAACCAACACGTATTGTATTGTTGCCATCGAGGATAAAAAGATGGGGTTTATATCATATTGCTTGAGTTTATCCCTCTACATCATGTCATCTTGCCTAATGCGTTACTCTGTTCTTACGAACTTAATACTCTAGATGCATGCTGGATAGCGGTTGATGTGTGGAGTAATAATAGTAGGTGCAGAATCGTTTCGGTCTACTTGACACAGACGTGATGCCTTTGTTCATGATCATGCCTAGATATTCTCATAACTATGCGCTTTTCTATCAATTACTCGACATTAATTTGTTCACCCACCATAATATATGCTATCATGAGAGAAGCCACTAGTGAAACCTATGGCCCCTGGGTCTACTTTACATCATATAAGTTTCCGATCTATAATTCTAGTTTACTATTTATTTTGCAATCTTTGCTTTTCAATCTATACAACAAAAATACCAAAAATATTTATCTTATTATCTTTATATGATCTCACTTTTGCAAGTGGCCGTGAAGGGATTGACAACCCCTTTATCGCGTTGGTTGCAAGGTTATTGATTGTTTGTGCAGGTACTAGGCGATTTGCGTGTAGTCTCCTACTGGATTGATACCTTGGTTCTCAAAAACAGAGGGAAATACTTATGCTACTTTGCTGCATCACCCTTTCCTCTTCAAGGGAAAACCAATGCATGCTCAAGAGGTAGCACCTCTTCAGGAGCACGGAGCCCAAGGGCCTCGCGGTCTGGGGCGCCGGTGCGCGGGCCCCAGCAGCAGATGAAGAAGCAGCAGCCGGCCCAACGGTAGCACCATACGGCGCCAGGGCAGGAGCATCGCCCTAGGAGACCAGTGCCGACCTACTCTTCGTCGGAACCATAGTCGGCGACTTCTTCGAGGGGGTGACCTTGGACCTTGTGGTGACCCTAGCAGGGGGCCGGACCTCCTCACCGGGTGGTCGCTGGCGTCGTCACCATCAAGTAGGGCACGGAGGAGATCGGCCTTGCGCGGAGGGGAGGTCTCCCCGGTCCCCTCTGGGGTCGCCTCCGAGTCCTGCTCCTCCTCCCCGCCAGAGTCGCCGGAGGACACCACCACCGGAATCGTCACCACCAGGGCCTCAGCGGGCGCCTGGCGGCACGAGGCCGCGTCCATCAAAGACGGGCATGGCAGAGGCAACCTTCGCCCCATCGGGGCGGTGGTACAGAGGAACAAAGGTGTCTGGAGGGTACCCCTGGTCGTCCCCGACCAGGGAACGGAGAGCCGTGCCCAGTTCCTCTTCAGGCGGAGGTGGTCAGCCTTGTCCCCGAGCTTCCACAAGGGGCGCGAGCACGCCTAGAGTGGAGCCACGTGCTGCGACAGGAATTCCTTGACGATCATGGCCCCCGTCAGCTTCGCCGCATTTGGGTCATCAAGGCTTCAGATCGGCAGTCATCTTCTCCAGCACATGCTCCGCTCGGGGGTCCGTGAGCTTTGCGTGGAACCACCTGTCGTGAGACATGGGCATCCCCGTCGGTAGCACAAGTCGGGGGTGGGAGCGCTTGGCGTCCATCAGAACCCACTTGCTCCTGAAGCCCTCGGCCTTCTTCCCGGCCATCGAGATCGCATTGGTCTTGTTGGCCGTAACAAAGTTGGCGCACCCCGAGCAATGGTCGTCCTTGATCCGGAGATAGAAGAAGTGGCGCAGCAGCGCCATGTATGGCATCACCCTGATGTATGCCTCACAGTAGAAGGCGAAAATCAACAGAAGGAGGACAGAGTTGGGATGAAGATGGAGGGCGTGCAGCTTGTAGTGGCTGAGGACGGAGTAGAAGAAGTCACAAAAGGGGGAACCAACCCCGCCACAACACTGCTCATGAAGAAGGGATAGAAGGTGCTGCCAGAGGCCTCCGGCTCGGCGGAGCCAACCCGGAGCGCGATCTTCCTTTTCTCGTCGCCGCCCTCCGCCGTCATCAGGAGTGTGGTGGTGAGGTTCTTCTCTGAGACGCTGGGCGCGCTCAGGGGCGGCTCATACCAGGAGGGCGAAAGGGTGGCCCTCGCCTTGTTGGGTGCCATCAATGGCGGGCTTGGAGGAGGATTGGTGCAGATCTGGGGGCTTGGGAGCGAGGAGTAGGAAAGGGGATCTGGAGCAAGACAAAGGCAAGCAATGAAGACACTGCGGTGCGCGCCAGCCTTTTGTCAGTCGGGCAGTTGCCGAGGCAGCATGGGGAAGCGGAGACGCCCACGTCCTGTCAATTGCCACACGTCAATCATGGCCGTAGGCTGTTAGGTCCTGTGGCACTCCGCACTTGACCCTTGGCTTCGCCGCAAAGCCAAGCACGAGCGCGCCTTGGGCCCGGGGGCTACTGTCGGCGTCTTGGGAACAGGGGTACCCAGACTTGCCTGCCTGCGGCCTAGGGCGTGGCTCCACCAGCGGCCTAGTACGTCCCATCTTCATCAACCAACACACAAGACCCTCGCGAGGGGCCAAGCCACGCGAGGCGGACGACACAAGACATCCTCAGGGGCAACCCCACTAGGCTAGCTCGCGAGGAGCAGAGAGATCAAGGCGAGGGGCACGTCGTGAGGTTTCCATGACATGAGCCATGACGACCAAGGCCAGGCGGGTGCCAGCATGCGCATAGTGCCAGTTTCCTCTTTTGTGCTAAAGAGGCAGGCGCATGCGAGGAGTCCCGAGGCGCCAGGCAAAGGTTTCCCTATCGGTGCAATGAGACCAAGACCAGCAGGACGGCAAGACGGAGGTCATCACGGAGCCCGCGACGACGTCACCACCAGAGCCTTTGGCAGGCGAAGACCACCTTTTGTCAGGATAACTTGTACTTGTTGCCCCCCTTCAAATTGGCCATTGTGGGATCCCTTCCTGCCTAATATTTGGGGAGAGGACCTGGGCCTCTATATATAGGGCTAGCCACGACCATAGGCAAAAGGGGATTCAGATCATCCCCAACCACACAAGCTCATCGACCTCAAGAACACCTCTCCTCAGGAGGCTGTTCTTCCCTTGTACTTGTTCATCCCCAACCAACAAGGCAATCCACCACACCACACCGGAGTAGGGTATTACACCGCAACGGTGGCCCGAACCAGTATAAACCCTTGTGTCTCTTGTTCCTCAGGTTCGGCAAGCTGGGCTTTGAGATCATTGTGATAGTGTGAGCTAGGGGGAGAGAGATCTTCGTGCACACCCCAGTGTTCGAACCTCAAGGGTTTGCCAGAACCCGCAATCCAACACTAAGCAACTCTCAAAGAAGAAAGGGTCAAACTAAACTTTATTTCATCTAGGCAAAAGATCGAACTAAAATAAGTAAAAAGCAAAAAGATAGTGGGATGATAGGATACCGGGGCACCTCCCCCAAGCTTGGCGGAAGCCAAGGGGAGTGCCCAGACCAGATACTCAGTTCTCCTTTGGTGGTGGAGAAGATGGTGGTGGTGACGAAGATGTCTTGTCCTCAGATTTCCATGGCAGTGGTCCACCATCATAAGAGGAAGAGTGAGTCTCACTGGTCCTGCAACTAGCAACAAAACTCTTACCTTTAAACCTTGCCTCATATTCAAAGACTTGGTTCTGGAGGTCATAGATCTGGCTTTGGAGGAAGTTGATTTGCTCATTGAAGGTGAAGACGATGTCTTTCATGGGCTTGCCATCCACCTTGAGATCACGGGAGAGGTCCGTGATCATGAGGTGATTGGCATGGAGTCCACGCTCCACTACCCCCTTGCACCGGAAGACATCTTGCTCCACAGCTTCAAGCCTAGCCTCCACGGTTCCCATCCCCTTAGGACAGGGTACATCACAAAGGTGAAGCAACCCCTCATGCATCTCAATGACCTGAGGGTGCTGCACCACCTCCCAAAGATATGGGTTGATGACGTTCTTGAAGAACTTGTCCTTGGAGGATCTTGAAGCAGCCATGGTAAATGGGATCTGACATAAAACATCAAGGGAAAAAAAGAACAGAGGATTTCTTCGTGATACGATGGTTAACAGGTTCGGGAAGTATATATAGATTTTTTTTATCTTGGAGGACAAGTACATGAAAGAAAAACGGAGTACGGAAGGTGTCCCAGGTGGGCACAACCCACCTGGGCGCGCCAGGCTTGTGCCCACTAGGGGACGCTTCCTGGGAGTTTCTTTATTTCCAAAATTCTAAAATATGCCAAATCTGATAGAAAATATTTTTGCAGATTTTTTGGAGTCCCTTTACTTACCGTATCACATATCTCCTTATTTTATGATTCTGGAGTGTTCCGAAGGACTCTTTTATGTGCTCTTCCGGTGTCAAGGTTTGGATAATATTACTTTCAATATTAATAGGCGTACCTGAGATATAATGCTTTATTCATTGCCCATTGACAATCTTTGTGTTAGTACCTTCATAATTATTTATTTTGATGGCACCAGACCTGTAAACCTCCTCGATGACATATGCGCCTTCCCATTTAAAGAGGAGCTTCCCTGCAAAAAATCTAAAACGAGAGTTGTACAAAAGAACATATTCTCTGACTTTAAACTCACGCTTTTGGATTCTTTTGTCATGCCATCTTTTTTACTTTTTCTTTAAATAATTTTGCATTTTCATAAGCTTGGGTTCTCCATTCATCTAGTGAGCTAATATCAAATAACCTCTTTACACCAGCAAGTTTGAAGTCATAATTGAGTTCTTTAACTGCCCAAAAAGTTGTATGTTCCAACTCAAGAGGCAAATGACAAGCTTTTCCATAAACCATTTTATAAGGAGACATACTCATAGGATTTTTATATGCTGTTCTATAAGCCCAAAGTGCATCATCTAATTTCTTAGACCAATTCTTACTGGACCTATTGACAATCTTTTGCAAAACTAATGTTATTTCTCTATTGCTAAGTTCAACTTGACCACTAGAGTGAGGATGATAGGGTGATGCAATTCTATGGTTAACATCATACTTGGCAAGCATTTCACGGAAAGCACCATGAATGAAGTGTGAACCACCATCATTCATTAAATATCTAGGGACTCCAAACCATGGGAAAATAACTTCCTTAAGCATTTTAATAGAGGTATTGTGATCAACACTACTGGTTGGAATAGATTCTACCCACTTAGTAACATAATCAACATCAACCAAAATATGTGTATACCCATTAGAGGAAGGAAAAGGTCCCATGTAATCAAGTCCCCAAACATCAAATGGTTCAACAGCAAGTGAATAATTCATAGGCATTTCTTGACGCTTATCGATATTACCTACTCTTTGACATTCATCACAAGATGAGACATCTTACAGGCATCCTTGAAGAGAGTAGGCCAATAAAATCTACATTGCAATACCTTGTGAGCAGTTCTGTCTCCAGCATGATGCCCTCCATAAGCCTCAGAGTGACATTTCTATAGGATTTGTTCTTGTTCATGCTCAGGTACACAACACCTAATAATACCATCTACTCCTTTATAAAGATGTGGGTCATCCCAGAAGTAATGTCTTAAATCATAGAAGATTTTTTTTCTTTTATTGGTATGTAAAGCTAGGTGGTAAATATTTAGCAACAATTTAATTAGCATAGTTAGCATACCAAGGAGTACTATTAGCAAAATTTATTACAGCTAATTGCTCATCAGGAAAGCTATCATCAATAGGTAGTGGGTCATCAAGCACATTTTCAAGCCTAGACATGTTATCAGCTACGGGGTTCTCAGCTCCTTTTCTATCAATGATATGTAAATAAAATTCTTGTAACAAGAGAACCCAACGAATAAGTCTAGGTTTAGCATCTTTATTTTCCATAAGATATTTAATAGCAGCATGGTCTGTGTGAACAATTACTTTGGAATCAACAATATAAGGTCTAAATTTATCAAGCAAACACAACTGCTAAGAATTCCTTTTCAGTAGTAGCATAATTTCTTTGAACACTGTCTAGAGTTTTACTAGCATAATGAATAACATTTAGTTTCTTATCAACTCTTTGTCCTAGAACAACACCAACAACATAATCACTAGCATCACACATAATTTCAAAAGGCAAGTTCCAATCAAGTGGTTGAACAATAGGTGTAGATATTAAGGCTTTCTTGAGTGTTTCAAAAGTTTCAAGACAATCATCATCAAAGACAAAAGGGATATCCTTTTGCAAGAGATTAGTAAGAGGCCTATAAATTTTAGAAAAGTCTTTGATAAATCTCCTATAGAATCTAGCATGACCTAGGAAACTACGAATACCTTTGATGTCCTTAGGACATGGCATTTTCTCAATTGCATCAACCTTATCTTGGTCCACTTCAATAAATCTTTCAGAAATTTTATGACCCAAGAAAATGCCTTCATTAACCATAAAGTGGCACTTCTCCCAATTCAAGACAAGATTTGTTTGTTCACATCCCTGCAAAACTCGCTCAAGATTGCTTAAACAATCATCAAAAGACTTCCCATAAACAGAAAAGTCATCCATGAAAACCTCAACAATCTTTTCACAACAATCAGAGAATATAGTAGTCATACATCTTTGAAAGGTAGTAGGTGCATTACATAAACCAAAAGGCACACATCTATAAGCATAAGTTCCAAAGGGACAAGTAAAAGTAGTCTTTTCTTGATTAGGTTGAGAAACATGTATTTGTGAAAAGCCAGAATATCCATCAAGGAAGGAAAAGTGTGTGTGCTTAGATAATCTTTCAGGCATTTGATCAATAAAAGGCAGAGGGTAATGATCTTTTCTAGTTGCTTTATTTAATTTTGTAAAATCAATTACCATTCTATAGCCTGTGGCAATTCTTTGGGGAATAAGTTCATTCTTATCATTAGGAACAACAGTAATACCTCCTTTCTTAGGAACACAATTAACAGGACTTACCCATCTACTATCAGCTATGGGATAGATTATACCTGCTTCCAGAACTTTTAATATTTCTGTTCTTACCACTTCTTTCATCTTTGGGTTTAACCGACGTTGGTGATCAACAACTGCTTAGCATCAGGTTCCATATTGATTTTCCGCTGACATAGAGTGGGACTAATGCCCTTTAAATCATCAAGAGTATATCCAATAGCAGCTCGGGGCTTCCTCGGAACTTTCAATAATCTTTCTTCTTCATGTTCTGAAAGGTTAGCACCAATAATAACATGATATATCCTATTTTCATCAAGATAAGCATATTTCAAAGTGTCTGGCAATTGTTTTAATTCAAACATAGGATCACCTTTAGGTGGAGGAGGACCTCCAAGAGTTTCAATAGGCAAATTGTGTTTAAGCAGAGGACGTTGTTCAAAGAAAACTTTATCTATTCCATTTCTTTCATGCATATGTAAATCATTTTCATGGTCTAGCAAATATTGTTCTAAAGGATCAGTAGGTGGTACAACAATAGAAGCAAGACCAATTAATTCATACTTACTAGGCAATTCTTTTTCATGATGATTTTTACTAAACTTGGGAAAATTAAACTCACGAGACTCATCTTGACTATAAATAGTAGGGTAAACCTCCACTGCAGCTTTTATTAATATGAGAACAATAATAAAAGAGTGCTGTCTCATGGGCTTGAGGTAAAAATTAAACATCTCTAACAAAGCTAACACCCACAGTTTGTTTCTTCCAATCTATCTTAGCATTAACGGTGTTCAAGAAAGGTCTACCAAAGATAATGGGACAAAAGTCATCTTGTGGGGAACCAAGAACAAGAAAATCAGTAGGGTATTTTATTTTCCCACACAAGACTTCAACATCTCTAACAATCCCAATTGGTGATATAATGTCTCTATTAGCAAGTTTAATAGTAACATCTATTTCTTCTATCTCAGTAGGTGCTATGTCTTTCCTAATTTCTTCATATAAAGTGTAAGGAATAACACTCACACTAACACCCATGTCACATAAACCATGATAACAGTTATCTCCTATTTTAACTGAAATAACAGGCATGCCAACAACATGTCTGTGTTTAACTTTTCCATCAGGTTTAGCAATTCTAGTAGCTTCTTCACAGAAGTAAATAACATGCCCATCAATATCTTATTCCAAGAGATCTTTAACCATAGCAATGCTAGGTTCTACTTTAATTTGTGCATCAGGTTTAGGTGTTCTAATATAGCTTTTGTTAACCACAGTTGAAAATTTAGCATGTTCCTTTATCCTAACAGGGAAAGGTGGTTTCTCAATATAAGCAGAAGGAAGAACTGGATGAACATTATAAAGTATAGTTTCTTCTTTAACTGATACTGGTTTTTTAGTTTCTTCTTTAATAGGTGGGTGATATTTAAAGCACTTCTCTTTAGGGAGTTCAACATGAGTAGCAAATGATTCACAAAAGGAGGCTACTATCTCAGAGTCAAGTCCATATTTAGTGCTAAACTTTTGAAAACCATCAGTATCCATAAAAGATTTAACACAATCATACTTAAGTCTAATACCTAACTCTTTACCTTCGTCGAGTTCCCAATCTTCAGAGTTGTGTTTAATTCTTTCCAAAAGATCTCACTGGAATTCAATAGTATTCTTCATAAAAGAACAAGCACAAGAAGTATCAAGCATGGTTTGATCATTACGAGAAAGGCGAGCATAAATTTTTTGGATAATAATTTCTCTTGAGAGCTCATGATTGGGGCATGAATATAACATTGACTTAAGCCTCGCCCAAGCTAGAGCGATACTTTCTCCTTCATGAGGCCAAAAAATTATATATATATATATATATATCTATATATATATATATATATATAATTCCGATCACGATGAACTAGATGCATAGGATAAAATTTCTGGTGGAACTTCAATTTCAAACGATTCGAATTCCATGATCCAATATCATCGCATAGCCTATACCATGCCAATGCCTTTCCCTTCAAAGATAAAGGGAAAACATTTTTCATAACTTGATCCCTGGGTAAACCTGCAAGCTTAAACAATCCACAAATTTGTTCCACATATATCAAGTGCATATCAGGATGTTCTGTTCCATCTCCCGCATAAGGATTAGCTAGCAGTTGTTCTATCATACCCGAAGGAATTTCATATTCAATATTTTCAGTAGGTGCAGTAGGTTGAGGGGTAGCTAATTTTGGTTTCAGACAAGGTGAAGATACCCCGAACAAACCCCTCAAATGATTGTTTTCCATAGTAACAAGTGGCAATAAATTGCAGCACACTATATAAATGTTTCCTTACCAAATTCCACTTACCAAAGGCGCTTCACTCCCCGGCAACGGCGCCAGAAAATGGCCTTGATGACCCACAAGCATAGGGGATCAATTGTAGCTCTTTTTGATAAGTAAGAGTGTCGAACCCGATGAGGAGCAGAAGGAAATGACAAGTGGTTTTCAGTAAGGTATTGTCTGCAAGTGCTGAAATTGTAAGTAGCGAGTAGTTTGATAGCAAGATAATTTGTAACGAGCAAGTAATGATAATAGTAACAAGTATGCAGCAATGTAGCCCAATCCTTTTGAGGCAAAGTACAAGCCAAAATGGTCTCTTATAATAAGCAAAGCGTTCTTGAGGGTACACTGGAATTTCATCTAGTCATTTTCATCATGTTGGTTCGATTTGTGTTCGCTACTTTGATAATTTGATATGTGGGTGGACCGGTGCTTAGGTGTTGTTCTTACTTGAACAAACCTCCGACTTATGATTAACCCTGCCGCAAGCATCCGCAACTACGAGAAAAGTATTAAGAATAAATTCTAACCATAGCATTAAACTTTTGGATCCAATCGGTCCCTTACGAAATAGCGCATAAACTAGGGTTTAAGCTTCTATCACTCTCGCAAACCACCATCTAATTGCTACTCCACAATGCATTCCCTTAGGCCCAAATATGGTGAAGTGTCATGTAGTCGACGTTCACATGACACCACTAAGGGAATAACAACATACATACTATCAAAATATCGAACACATATCAAGTTCACATGATTACTTGCAACATGATTTCTCCCGTGACCTCAAGAACAAAAGTAACTACTCACAAATGATAAACATGTTCATGATCAGAGGAGTATTAAATAGCATAATGGACCTGAACATATAATCTTCCACCAAATAAACCATATAGTAATCAACTACAAGATGTAATCACCACTACTAGTCACCCACAAGTACCAATCTACAGTTCCGGTAACAAGATTGAACACAAGTGATGAACTAGGGTTTGAGATGAGATGGTGCTGTTGAAGATGTTGATGGAGATAGATCTCCCCAAGATGGGATAGTTGTTGGTGATGATGATGACGATGATTTTCCCCTGCGGGAGGGAAGTTCCCCCGGCGGAATCGCTCCACCGGAGGGCAAAAGTGCTTCTGCCCAAGTTACACCACGAGGTGATGGCGCTCCGTCCCAAATGTCTTCTCCTTATTTTTTCTAGGTCAAAATGACTTATATATAAAAATATGGGCACCGGAGGTGGGCCGAGGAGGCCACAACCCACCAGGGCGCGCCTGGGGGGCCTGGCGCGCCCAGGTGGGTTGTGCCCACCTGGTGGCCCCCTCTGTTGTTTATTGGCTCCAGTATTTATTAAATAATACATAAAAAATCTCCGTGAAGTGTCAGCTTATTTGGAGTTGTGCATAATAGGTGGCCTGACGTAGCTTTTCCAGGTCCAGATTTCCAGCTGCCGGAATTCTCCCTCTTGGTGTGTTCCTTGCAAATTATGTGAGAAAAGGCATTAGCATTACTCCAAAAAGCATTATTATGGATAAAAGCATTATAAATAATAGTAAGAAAACTTGATGCAAAATGGACGCATCAGGTGTGCTTTAGTATTTTTGAAGAAATGGTCTGTTGCTTCACTTAGATTTATTTGAGAGTTAGTAAAATTTTCAAGAAATTCTCTCTTTGCTTCACGTAAATTAATTTGAGAGAAAGAAAGAAATGTTATGCTCATGATCTTCACTTATATTTGTTTGAGCTTGTCAAAAGCAACACTTAAAAATTAGTCCCAAAGTGATAGATATCCAAGAAGGGTATAATAAAAAATTTCATGAAGATCATTGGACAAAATAAACTTGATTCTTAGTAATAGTTTTGAGATATGATGATGTGATATGTGAGTTATGTTGATGAGTAATTATGCTTTAGTGAGAATATTGGTGTTAAGGTTTGTGATTCCCTATGCAAGCACAAAACTCAATAGTCATGCAATGAAATTATATCCTACTTGTGGTGCATTATTCGGTGTTAATTATGCTTAATGCTTGCTTATGAGATTATCCGTTTCTTGGTTGGTCGCTTCTCAATCTTTTGCTAGCCTTCATTTTGCACTAAGTATGATATCTACTTGTGCATACAAAAAACCTTAAACCTATATGTAGTATTCTTTTGCTGTTCAAAGCAAATTTGCATGTGCCATCTCTAATTTTCAAAATAAACTTCTCTTTTGTGTGTTTGTTTTGCTCGCGGAGTGGTGAGGGGTGGCTAATATTTTCCATGCTAGATGTGTTATTCTCACGATGAGTGTTTATTCACTTGTCATTGCACGAGAGTAAGGCAAAGGTATTAGGGATGCCCATTCCCGAAATGAAAAAAATGAATTTAATTTATGTTGTCAAATAATAAATTCCTTGGAAAGTGTTGGTATGAAAGGCACCCATGGATATGGTTAGCCATGGAAAGTGAAAGTATGGTGGAAAAAGGAATAACCTTTATTTTCTGTTTGGGAACCGCCTATGATATATCTAGCATGGAAAGTGTTGGTAACTCTAAGTCGTTTTCATTGGTGGGATGGATACACCTCCCAAAATGTTTTTATCTCTAAGTTTTTCTCTTTGAGCTCTGGCACCTCTACAAATCCCTACTTCCCTCAGCGAAGGGCCTTTCTTTTACTTTATGCAATTTTTATTTTTTAATTTGAATCTCCATCTTCTCTTATAAAAGCACCAACTAGGAGGCAATATGATCATACTTGAGTATTGGGTGTAGCTAATATGCGAGTGTGTTTCATGAATGGATCAATGATTGAGCATGATGGGCTAAGAATAGCTTATTTTAGCGTTTATATTTTGAAAGACATGGTTGCTAGTTAATATGTTTGAGTATTTAAATTATCATGTCAAAACTAGACTATTGCTTTGAACAATATAAAAGTCCAAAAGTCCATGCTATAAAGAAAGAATATGATATGACATGTTCGGCAGCATCCCACATAAACAATTCTGTTTTTATCACTTCCCTACTTGAGGACAAGTAGGGGTTAAGCTTGGGGATGCTTATACGTCTCCAACGTATCTATAATTTTTGATTGTTCCATGCTATTATATTATCAATCTTGGATGTTTTATAATCATTTTATAGTCTTTTATATCATTTTTTGGTACTAACCTATTGACATAGTGCCAAGTGCCAATTCCTATTTTCTGCATGTTTTTTACATCGCAGGAAATCAATATCAAACAGAGTCCAAACGCAAAGAAACTTTACGGAGATTTTTTTGGACCAGAAGGAACATAATGGGCCCTAGCTGCACCTGGGGGATGCTTTGAGGAGAGCATAACCCACCAGGGCGCGCCGGGAGGCTCAGGCACGCCCTGGTGGGTTGTGCCCACCTCGGGTGCCCCCGGACCACCTCATTGCTCTATAAATACCGCAATATTCTGAAAACCCTAGGGGAGTCGACAAAATATTCATCCAGCCGTCGCAGAGTCTAGAACCACTAGATCCGATCTAGAGACCATCTTAGATGGGGTTCACCACCTCCATTGGTGCCTCTCCGATGATGCGTGAGTAGTTCTTTGTAGACCTTCGGGTCCATAGTTAGTAGCTAGATGGCTTCCTCTCTATCGCTGAACTCTCAATACAATGATCTCTTGGAGATCCATATGATGTAACTCTTTTTGTAGTGTGTTTGTTGGGATCGGATGAACTTTGAGTTTATGATCAGATCTATCTTTTTATATCCATGAAAGTATTTGAGTTTCTTTGATATCTTTTATCCATGATTTCTTATAGCCTTGTATTTCCTCTCCGATATTTGGGTTTTGTTTGGCCAACTTGATCTATTTATCTTGCAATGGGAAGAGGTGCTTTGTAGTGGGTTTGATCTTACGGTGCTTGATCCCAGTGACAGAAGGGGAACCAACACGTATGTATCGTTGCTACTAAGGATAAAACGATGGGGTCTATGTCTACATAGATAGATCTTGTCTACATCATGTCATCGTTCTTATTGCATTACTCCATTTCTCCACGAAATTAATACACTAGGTGCATGCTGGATAGCGGTCGATGTGCGGAGTAATAGTAGTAGATGAAGGCAGGAGTCGGTCTACTAATCTTGGACGTGATGCCTATGTAATGATCATTGCCTGGATACCATCATAAGTATTTGAACTTCTATCAATTGCCCAACAGTAATTTGTTCACCCACCGTTTGCTATTTTTCTTGAGAGAAGCCACTAGTGAAACCAACGCCCCCGGGTCACTTTCTCATATATTTGCCTTTGCGATCTACTTTTCCTTTGCTTTTATTTTCAGATCTATTAAACCAATAATACAAAAATACCTTGCTGCAATTTATTCTTATTTATTTTATTTGGTGCTCGATCTATCAATCTACTACAATTTTATCTCACGTCCGTTTGCCTATCTTGAGGCGCCGTACCTGGAAGGGATTGACAACTCCTTTAACATGTTTGGTTGCGAGGATTTGTTATCTGTGTGCATGTGCTGTTTTGTTGTGTTGCTTGGTTCTCCTACTAGTTCGATAACCTTGGTTTCATATCTGAGGGAAATACCTACTGCCGTTGTGCTGCATCATCCCTTCCTCTTTGGGGAAATACCGACGTAGCTTCAAGCAACATCAGGAGTTTTCTAGGCACATACCAAACTGGCTCAACATTTACGATGCCTAGCACATCACAAAAAGTTCATGATTATAAACCATGTATGATAGGTAGACAATCACACACATTTAGTTTTCCCGCACCGTATGTCATAGTGTCTGACATCACACACGCTTTGCAAACGGCAACTGTGTGCATTGTTACACACGTTTCCTCTCCATGAACTGTGTCAGATTATGATGTATATCGCACACACTATGCTTTATTGACCATGTGCGTTGTAGTGACCTGCATACCGTAATTTTTCCCTAATTTAATTGCTGCTATTTAAAATTGTACCTAATTTGAACTTGAAAGTAGGCTATACCTTTATTCATATCCATCAGGTTCAAACAACCAATGCGTTATTCGATTCATAGGTACATATGTTTAAGAATTACATAAGCACCAAATAAAGAATGATGAACCAGGGTTCTATACTTGTACTATTACAGATGGTAAACAAAAAGGCGATAGACATTCTGGTTGCTGAACAAGGTGAAGCGGAATGGCCCTATTGTGCTCTCCTGGAAGCAGAAGAGACGCACGACTATAGTCCAACCCCTTGTGATGGCCGACCGCCAATCATGTAGTTTGAGAGGTAATCTTGAGTAAACTGCTTCAGGATCCACTTCAAAGGAAAAAAGATTCAGACATTGTCATCTAACACAACTCATTACGGGCAGTAAAACAAGGCTACAAAGTTCTTACTTACCATTCTGTAGTTCACTTTGTTTTGCATAAATTGTAAACAAATAGTTCGATTGAAATCTTTTGACCCATTTTAATAACAAACTTTATTAGTTTTCTCACTTGATGCTGGTTCATGAATATATCATTGCCCCATACGCAGAAAGGGTTGAAGTGTGGATCTTTGGCAATGACATATGTACCTAAAAGCACCAAGTTAATATTAGAAGCTAAACAACAATTGCAAAATGATGTTGTACAACACTCCCTCCATCCCATTATATAAGATTTTATTACATCTATATCTATACATCATTAGAACATTAAGGTAACACTCTTCCTTGTTGCTATGTAGCCTAGGATTGCATATTTAGTCATTCAGTACAATCGAAAGAACATGCAGTGCCCCCATGTTTGGTTTTGGTAACTGATGAAAATCTCTGTGGACTAATGGTTGCCTTGAGTTATATTTGAAGGTTTTGTCCCTAGGCTTTTCTTGGAGTACATTTTTTGGTTTCAAGGAGAGTTGTGATGACCAAGGTGCTATTCAAGGAATTACCTAAAGATTGATCTTGTGAGAGGTTGGTCAAGACTAAGTAAAAGAGTGAATCAAGTTGATCAACACACAAAGCGTAGAAGATGTACCAAGAGGGATCAAGCGATCCCATGGTATGGTAAGCATCGTCAATTACGCTTTCTGTACTAACCCATGATCTTCGTGAGAGTTCTTTGTGGGGTTAGGTTGCGGTGTGCAAATTCAAGTGAAGCATCACGAAGATATCAAATGCTTTAAGCTTGCCGTCCATTTTGGTGACAATGGACTTGTGAAGATGTGCTGAAGAGTGGCTCACCCGTAGTGGAGTATGGGGGAGCAATCAACTAGTCTTCATCGAGCCAACGCAATCAAGAAAGGTGGTCCAACTTGAGGGAGTCAAGATTGTCATCATCTAGCTCAAGTGGACCATGTGCAAGGCAAAGGTTTGCCCTTTATAGGTTTTCTATTTTACCGGTCTCATGATGGTAGTTGGCAGACCGGGTTATAGGATCGATTGACGTACTATCAAGGGGGGGCTCTCGATGAGTAGCTTGATCATATCATTCATAGAGAGCTCAAACCGTTGCATCCTTTCATCATCTTTCTTGGTTCTTGTTTGGTTCTCTTTGTGAGTCTTAGATCTTATGGTCATCTTGATGACAAGCTTGAGTTCATCGAAAACGGAGTTCGCATGCATCTTCTATGATGTTTTTGGCGTTGGAGGTTTTACCAGTCTTATCCGAGGAAGGGTTCTCACCATTTTCTTATGGTCCTTTTCTCATTTGCTTCTTATTGATATTTACATCAATAGTGTGTTAGCCCATGTCGTTAGCTTTCCAACAAACTTGGTTTCATTGAATTCGGAGTCCGTTTGCAGAAGTTGTGGCTGTTTTGGTAAAGGCTGCAGCGGTACTACCGCGGATAGAGCACATGTAATTTTTTTTACTACAGCTCCAGAGCGGTACTACCGCGGCTCCTGAGCGGTAGTACCGCTCCGGACCAAAATCTCGTGTTTTGCTCAGCGGAAGTAGGCACAGAAGTATTTTTTAGTACCGCTCGCAAGCAGTAGTACCGCTATCCCTAGCGGTAGTGCTGTGAGGTCGAGCGGTAGTACCGTGAGGACGAGCGGTAGTACTGCTCCGACGGTTCTACAGGCCTTTTGCCTCCTCGCTATTGTTTTTCAAAGGGGTACTACTGCCCTAGCGGTAGTACCACTCCTTGGAGCGGTAGTACCGCTCTGTGCAGGCTGTGAGCATAACAGTTGGATTTTTCCCCACCTATAAAAGGGGGTCTTCTTCCCCAATGAACCTTATCTCTTTAGCTTGTGTTCTTCCCCCATTTTTGACCTTCTTCGAGCTTGCTAACTCTCAATCCCTCCATTGATTCTTGCTAGTTTTTGAGGGAAAAGAGAGAGGAGATCTAGATCCACACTTCCACCAATCATGTTCTCCTCTATGTGAGGGGAACCCCTTGGATCTAGATCTTGGAGTTCTTGGTGTTCTCCTTCTTGTTCTTCCTCTCATTATCCTCCCTAGCATTAGTTGCTTTGGTGGGATTTGGGAGAGAAGGACTTGGGCACTCCGTGTGCGCTTGCCATTGCATTTGGTGCATCGGTTTGAGTTCTCCACGGTGATACGTGGAAGTGGAGTTTGAGAAGCTTATTACTCTTGGGTGTTTGGGCACCCTAGAGCTTCTTCCTCTTGGGTGCCTTGGCGCCCTAGATGGTTAGTGTTGTTCGGAGCTCAATCATTGTGGTGTAAAGCTCTGGCAAGCGTCGGGGGTCTCCAATTAGGTTGTGGAGATCGCCCCGAGCAATTTGACGGGTACCGGTGACCGCCCCCAAGGGTTGCCAAAGTGTATGGGTTCGGTGACCGCCCCCAAGGGTTGCCATTTGTATGGGTTCGGTGACCTCCTTCAAGGGTCCCTTAGTGGAATCTTGCATTGTGCGAGGGCGTGAGGAGAATACGGTGGCCCTATTGGCTTCTTGGGGAGCATTGTGCCTCCACACCGCTCCAAACGGAGATTAGCATCCGCAAGGGTGTGAACTTCGGGATACATCATCGTCTCCGCGTGTCTCGGTTATCTCTTCTGAGCTCTTTACTTATTGCTACCTCTTGAACACTGTGTTGGTTTTCCCTTGAAGAGGAAAGGGTGATGCAGCAAACTAGCGTAAGTATTTCCCTCAGTTTTTGAGAACCAAGGTATCAATCCAGCAGGAGGCTACGCGTGAGTCCCTCGGACCTACACAAAACAAACAAATCCTCACAACCAACGCGATAAGGGGTTGTCAATCCCTACACGGTCACTTACTAGAGTGAGATCTAATAGATATGATAAGATAATATTTTTTGTATTTTCATGATAAAGATGCAAAGTAAAATAAAAGGCAATGAAAATAACTAAGTGTTGTAAGATTAATATGATGGAAGATAGACCCGGGGGCCATAGGTTTCACTAGTGGCTTCTCTCAAGAGCATAAGTATTTTACGGTGGGTGAACAAATTACTGTTGAGCAATTGACAGAATTGAGCATAGTTATGAGAATATCTAGGTATGATCATGTATATAGGCATCACGTCCGAGACAAGTAGACCGACTCCTGCCTGCATCTACTACTATTACTCCACACATCGACCGCTATCCAGCATGCATCTAGAGTATTAAGTTCATAAGAACAGAGTAACACCTTAAGCAAGATGACATGATGTAGAGGGATAAATTCATGCAATATGATAAAAACCCCATCTTGTTATCCTCGATGGCAACAATACAATACATGCCTTGCAGGCCCTACTGTCACTGGGAAAGGACACCGCAAGATTGAACCCAAAGCTAAGCACTTCTCCCATTGCAAGAAAGATCAATCTAGTAGGCTAAACCAAACTAATAGTTCGAAGAGACTTGCAAAGATAACCAATCATACATAAAAGAATTCAGAGAAGATTCAAATATTGTTCATAGATAAACTTGATCATAAACCCACAACTTATCGGTCTCAACAAACACACCGCAAAAGAAGATTACATCGAATAGATCTCCACGAGAGAGGGGGAGAACATTGTATTGAGATCCAAAAAGAGAGAAGAAGCCATCTAGCTAATAACTATGGACCTGAAGGTCTAAGGTAAACTACTCACACTTCATCGGAGAGGCTATGGTGTTGATGTAGAAGCCCTCCGTGATCGATGCCCCCTCTGGCGGAGCTCCGGAACAGGCCCCAAGATGGGATCTCATGGATACAGAAAGTTACGCCGGTGGAATTAGGTTTTTGGCTCCGTTTCTAATCGTTTGGGGGTACGTAGGTATATATAGGAGGAAGCAGTACGTCGGTGGAGCAACAGGGGGCCCACGAGTGTGGAGGGCACGCCTGGGGGCGGGGTAGGCGCGCCCCTACCTCGTGGCTTCCCTGTTGGTTGCTTGACGTAGGGTCCAAGTCTCCTGGATCTTGTTCATTCCAAAAATCACGTTCCCGAAGGTTTCATTCTGTTTGGACTCTGTTTGATATTCTTTTTCTGCGAAACTCTGAAATAGGCAAAAAACAGTAATTCTAGGCTGGGCCTCCGGTTAATAGGCTAGTCCCAAAAATAATATAAAGGTGAATAATAAAGCCCAATAATGTCCAAAACAGAAGATAATATAGCATGGAGCAATCAAAAATAGATACGTTGGAGACGTATCACTTATGCACTTTACTTTGTGATAGCCATATTGTTTCTTGTCTTATATCTTGCTATCACCTAGTAGTTTATCTTGCTTAGCATAAGTTGTTGGTGCACATAGGTGTGCCTAGTTGTTGTAGGTTTTGTCCTTGACAAATTAACCGCTAGGTTTATTCTGCATTTGTTCAAGCCTAAACCGTAATTATTTTAAAGCGCTTATTCACCCTCCTCTAGGCGACATCCACGATCTTTCAACAATGCATGTTGCTAAAAGCACCAAGTTAATATTAGAAGCTAAAAAAATTGCAAAATGATGTAGTACAACACTCCCTCCATCCCATTATATAATATTTTATTACATGTATATCTAGACATCATTAGAACATTAAGGTAACACTCTTCCTTGTTGCTATGTAGCGTGGGATTGCATATTTAGTCATTCAGTACAATGTATGTTGTTATGTATCCTCAGATATATTAAATATGGCCCTAGTTAACCTACTGATAAATGGGTTATAGATATATTCAGTGAAATGTCTGATTTGACGATTAATCCCAGCCCCAGGCTATATGGTTCCAGCTACCGATATCCTGAATAGTGACTACATATA
Source organism: Triticum aestivum (assembly GCF_018294505.1). NCBI lineage: Eukaryota > Viridiplantae > Streptophyta > Magnoliopsida > Poales > Poaceae > Triticum > Triticum aestivum. The sequence continues at coordinate 152,665,034 of NC_057794.1, read as the reverse complement.
AGCAATGTGATGAAACTAACCTTGATGGAAAACATCACTGTTCTCAGTATTTTCCTGTATGAGTACATATAAAAGCATGTTAAACACAACAGGCTAAACATCAACCAAATATACCCATGGTAGACAACATAATCTACAAATGATAGCTTCAGTGTGCAGGCTTAAGCACGCTAGTTAAGAAAAACAAGAAGTGGAAAGGTGTGTTAACTGCATCAGGCATAACATTTAAAAACAAGCAAATAGTCATTCAAACTGGTATTGTGCAGGTATAAAGTACACTAGTTATTGTTAAAAAAAGAAACGGCATGTTAACTGCAACATCCTTAACAGCAACCAAATGTCATAATTCATAGTGGTATTGTTGAAACCTTTATTGATGAAATTGAACTGCACATCAAATAGTTGCACATATAGAGCATCACATTGTGAAGAACTGAAATAAACAAGGCATAAGGCCATCTCTAGCCGATCCTTTAAAACCCTTCGCGCAGCCGTGCTCGCCGCCCTTGACCTCATCATCGGAGGAGAGCACGATAACCTCGCCGCCCTCCGCACTGGCAAAGATCACTCGCTCCGCCTCCATGAGTTCCGGGTGCTACCGGCGGAGCTCTTGCATGTAGGCCTCATCGGCGGCCATGGCCTCGAGGCGCTCCCACGCCTCGCGGTCCTTCCGCGCCATAGCAGAGCTCACCACCCCTCTCTTCGGCGGAACAAGGTCGACCGGACATGTGCCGAAGGGGAAATTGAGCCTAGCCGCCACACCATGGTAGAGGACCTGCCAGCGGTCGTACTCCATGGCTGTGAGCTCGGCCGTGTGGAAGCTACCGAGCCACCGACGGATGTGGGTCTCCTGATCTGTAATCTCGGTGACCCACGTCCCCCACCGCTGCTGCCGGACCATGAGGTAGGACCTTGTTGGCGACCTGTCCCGAGGGAGGACGGGGAAGTCCTCGAACCGACGTAGGGGCATGGCGATGCGCGGATCGGGCGACCGGCGACCGCGGGTCGATAAAGAGCCCGTGGTGGACCTCGCCGGCGTCGGGCGAAGAGGCGGCGATAAACCGCCTTTGGGCCATTGGCTCCTTGAGCTCCCCGGCACACAGGCAGAGGTTGAGGATGGAGGCGGCGACAGCGATGGCGATGGCGGCGACCTATCAATTGTTTTGAGTGAGGGAGGGGTGGTGTGTGTCTGTGTGAGTAGAGGTTTTGGGGAGTGTGTGGTTGATACGGCTCCAACGTATCTATAATTTTTTATTGTTCCATGCTATTATATTATCAAACTTGGATGTTTTGTATGCATTAATATGCCATTTTAAATGATATTTGGGACTAACCTATTAAGCTAGAGCCCAGTGCTAGTTTCTGTTTTTCCTTGTTTTAGAGTATCGCAGAAAAGGAAAATCAAAATCAAACGGAGTCCAATTGACTTGAAACCTCACGGAACTTATTTTTGGAACGGAAGCAATCCAGAAGACTTGGGGTGTACGTAAGGGAAGCAACGAGGAAGGCACGAGGAAGAGGGGCGTGCCCACCCCCTTGGGCGCGCCCTCCACCCTTGTGGGCCCCTCGTGGCCCCCTAACGTACTTCTTCCTCCTATATATACCAACATACCCTAAAACCATCAGGGAGCACAATAGATCGGGGGTTCCGCCGCCAGAAGACTCCAAAGCCATTGAAAACTAATCTAGACCCGTTCCGGCACCCTCTCGGAGGGGGAATCCCTCTCCGGTGGCCATTTTCATCATCCCGGTGCTCTCCATGACGAGGATGGAGTAGTTCTCCCTCGGGGCTGAGGGTATATACCAGTAGCTATGTTTTTGATCTCTCTCTCTCTCGTGTTCTTGAGGTGGTACGATCTTGACGTATCGCGAGCTTTGCTATTATAGTTGGATCTTATGATGTTTCTCCCCCTCTACTCTCTTGTAATGGATTGACTTTTCCCTTTGAAGTTATCTTATCGGATTGAGTCTTTAAGGATTTGATAACACTTGATGTATGTCTTGCGTGGGATACCCGTGGTGACAATGGGGTATTCTATTGATCCACTTGATGTATGTTTTGGTGATCAACTTGCGGGTTCCGCCCATGAACCTATGCATAGGGGTTGGCACATGTTTTTGTATTGACTCTCCGGTAGAAACTTTGGGGCACTCTTTGAAGTTCTTTGTGTTGGTTTGAATAGATGAATCTGAGATTGTGTGATGCATATCGTATAATCATACCCACGGATACTTGAGGTGACATTGTAGTATCTAGGTGACATTGGGGCTTTGGTTGATTTATGTCTTAAGGTGTTATTCTAGTACGAACTCTATGATAGATTGAACGGAAAGAATAGCTTCGTATTATTTCACTACGGACTCTTGAATAGATCGATCAGAAAGGATAACTTTGAGTTGGTTTCATACCCTACCATAATCTCTTCGTTTGTTCTCTGCTATTAGTGACTTTGGAGTGACTCTTTGTTGCATGTTGAGGGATAGTTATGTGATCCAATTATGTTATTATTGTTGAGAGAACTTGCACTAGTGAAAGTATGAACCCTAGGCCTTGTTTCCTAGCATTGCAATACCGTTTGTGCTCACTTTTATCAGTAGTTACCTTGCTGTTTTTATATTTTCAGATTACATAAACATATATTTACCATCCATATTTCACTTGTATCACCATCTTTTCGCCGAACTAGTGCACCTATACAATTTACCATTGTATTGGGTGTGTTGGGGACACAAGAGACTCTCTGTTATTTGGTTGCAGGGTTGTTTGAGAGAGACCATCTTCATCCTACACCTACCACGGATTGATAAACCTTATGTCATCCACTTGAGGGAAATTTGCTACTGTCCTACAAACCTCTGCACTTGGAGGCCCAACAACGTCTACAAGAAGAAGGTTGTGTAATAGACATCAAGCTCTTTTCTGGCGCCATTGCCGGGGAGGTTAGCGCTTGAAGGTATATCTTTAGATCTTGCAATCGAATCTTTTTGTTTCTTGTTTTATCACTAGTTTAGTTTATAAAAGAAACTACAAAAAAATATGGAATTGAGTTTGCCTCATACGCTTCATCTTTTTAATATCTTTCATGAGTATGATGGAAAGGAAAATTGTGCCAAAGTGTTAGAAGAAGAATGCATTAAAATGTTTGGCCCTAAATATTTGAATAATGAGCATGATTGCAATGTTGTTAGTATGAATTCCTTGAATATCCATGATGCTAATGATATGCAAAGCCACAAGCTTGGGGAAGCTATGTTTGATGAAGATGATATTTTTTGTCCCCCAAGTTTTGATGAGAAAATTTATTATGATGAAAGCATGCCTCCTATCTATGATGATTATTGTGATGACTTGTATGCTATAAAGAATAATGATATCCTTGAAACTTGTCATCATGATTTCAGTTTTCAATTGGATTATGCCTCACATGATAATTATTTTGTTGAGTTTGCTCCCACTATTATTCATGAGAAGAATTTTGCTTGTGCGGAGAGTAATAAAATTTCTATGCTTGTAGACCATGAAAAGAATGCTTTAGGTGCTGGTTATATTGTTGAATTCATTCATGATGCTACTGAAAATTATTATGAGGGAGGAATATATGCTTGTAGGAATTGCAATAATATCAAGTTTCCTCTCTATGTGCTTAAAGTTTTGAAGTTATGCTTGTTTCACCCTCCTATGCAAGTTGATTCTTGTTCCCACAAGTTGTTTTCTCACAAAATCCCTATGCATAGGAAGAGGGTTAGACTTAAATGTGCTATTCATATTCTTGATGATTCTCTCTTTATGTTTCAATTCTTATCCTTTATGTGAGCATCATTGAAATCATCTTGCCTAGCTAGGGGCGTTAAACGATAGCGCTTCTTGGGAGGCAACCCAAATTTATTTTTGTTCCTTGCTATTTGTTCCTGTTTAGTAATAAATTAATCATCCATCCTCTGTTGTGATTGAGTTTTTATGTTTTAATTAGTGTTTGTGCCAAGTAGAACCGTTGGGAAGACTTGGGGAATGTCTTGTTGATCTTGCTGTAAAAAACAGAAACTTTAGTGCTCACGAGAATTGCTGCCATTTTTTATTGGAGAGTGATATTTAGTTAATTATTTTTGAAGATGATTAATAGATAAATTCCTCACGTCCAGAAATTTATTTTAGAATTTTTGGGGTTCCATAAGTTTGCGTTAGTTACAGATTACTACAGACTGTTCTGTTTTTGACAGATTCTGTTTTTCATGTGTTGTTTACTTATTTTGATGAATCTATGGCTAGTAAAAGAGTTTATAAACCATAGAGAAGTTAGAATACAGTAGGTTTAACATCAATATAAATAAAGAATGAGTTCATTACAGTACCTTGAAGTGGTGTTTTGTTTTCTTTCGCTAACGGATCTTACGAGTTTTCTGTTAAGTTTTCTGTTATGAAGTTTTCAAGTTTTGGGTAAAGATTCAATGGACTATGGAATAAGGAGTGGCAAGAGCCTAAGCTTGGGGATGCCCAAGGCACCCCAAGGTAATATTAAAGGACAACCAAAATCCTAAAGCATGGGGATGCCCCAGAAGGCATCCCCTCTTTCGTCTTCGTTCATCGGTAACTTTACTTGGAGCTATATTTTTATTTACCACATGATATGTGTTTTGCTTGGAGCGCCATTTTATTTTATTTAGTTTTTCTTGATGTTTGAATAAAATACCAATATCTGAAATTCTTAAATATTAGAGAGTCTTCACATAGTTGCATAATTATTCGACTACTCTCATTGATCTTCACTTATATCTTTCGGAGTAGTTTGTAATTTGCTCTAGTGCTTCACTTCTATCTCTTTAGAGCAAGGTGGTGGTTTTATTTTATAGAAATAGATGAAATATCGTGCTTCACTTATATTATTTTGAGTGTCTCTAATCAGCATGTTAGTTTTCTTTGGTTATGAATTTAGTCCTAATATGATGGGCATCCAAGAGGGATATAATAAAAACTTTCATATAAAGTGCATTGAATACTATGAGAAGTTTGATACTTGATGATTGTTTTGAGATATGGAGATGGTGATATTAGAGTCATGCTACTTGAGTAGTTGTGAATTTGAGAGATACTTGTGTTAAAGTTTGTGATTCCTGTAGCATGGACGTATGGTGAAGCGTTATGTGATGAAGTCGGAGCATGATTTATTTATTGATCGAGTGGCGGTCGGGGACGAGCGATGGTATTTTCCTACCAATCTACCCCCCTAGGAGCATGCACGTAATACTTTGTTCCGATAACTAATAAATTTTTGCAATAAGTATGTGAGTTCTTTATGACTAATGTTTAGTCCATGGATTATACGCACTCTCACCCTTCCACCATTGCTAGCCTCTCTAATACCGCACACTTTTCGCCGGTATCATACACCCACCATATACCTTCCTCAAAACAGCCACCATACCTACCTATCATTGCATTTCCATAGCCATTCCGAGATATATTTCCATGCAACTTTCCACCGTTCCGTTTATTATGACACGCTTCATCATTGTCACATTGCTTGCATGATCATGTAGTTGACATCGTATTTGTGGCAAAGCCACCGTTCATAATTCTTCATACATGTCACTCATGCATCATTGCACATCCTGGTACACCGCCGCAGGCATTCACATAGAGTCATATTTTGATCCAAGTATTGAGTTGTAATTCTTGAGTTGTAAGTAAATAAAAGTGTGATGATCATCATTATTAGAGCATTGTCCCAGTGAGGAAAGGATGATGGAGACTATGATTCCCCCACAAGTCGGGATGAGACTCCGGACTAAAAAAAAGAGGCCATAAAAAGGAGAAAGGCCCAAAAAAAGAGGCCATAAAAAAGAGAAAAGGCCCAAATAAAAAAATGAGAGAAAAAGAGAGAATGGCCAATGCTACTATCCTTTTACCACACTTGTGCTTCAAAGTAGCACAATGATCTTCATGATAAAGAGTCTCCTATGTTGGCACTTTCATATACTAGTGGGAATTTTCATTATAGCGGCTTGCATATTCCAATGATGGGCTTCCTCAAAATGCCCTAGGTCTTCGTGAGCAAGCGAGTTGGATGCACACCCACTTGGTTTTTTTTTGAGCTTTCATACACTTATAGCTCTAGTGCATCCGTTGCATGTCAATCCCTACTCACTCACATTGATATCTATTGATGGGCATCTCCATAGCCCGTTGATATGCCTAGTTGGTGTGAGACTATCTTCTCCCTTTTTGTCTTCTCCACAACCACCATTCTATTCCACCTATAGTGCTATGTCCATGGCTCACGCTCATGTATTGCGTGAAGATTGAAAAAGTTTGAGAACATCAAAAGTATGAAACAATTGCTTGGCTTGTCATCGGGGTTGTGCATGATTTAAATATTTTATGTGGTGAAGATAGAGCATAGCCAGACTATATGATTTTGTAGGGATAGCTTTCTTTGGCCATGATATTTTGAGAAGACATAATTGCTTGGTTAGTATGCTTGAAGTATTATTGTTTTTATGTCAATATTAAACTTTTGTCTTGAATCTTATGGATCTGAATATTCATGCCACAATAAAGAAGATTACATGGATAAATATGTTAGGTAGCATTCCACATCAAAAATTCTAGTTTTATCATTTACCTACTCGAGGACGAGCAGGAATTAAGCTTGGGGATGCTGATACGTCTCCAACGTATCTATAATTTTTGATTGTTCCATGCTATTATATTATCGACCTTGGATGTTTTATATGCATTAATATGCTATTTTATATGATTTTTGGGACTAACCTATTAACCTAGAGCCCAGTGCTAGTTTCTGTTATTTCCTTCTTTTAGAGTATCATAGAAAAGGAAAATCAAACGGAGTCCAATTGACCTGAAACTTCACAGAACTTATTTTTGGAATGGAAGCAATCGAGAAGACTTGGGGTGTACGTAAGGGAAGCAATAAGGAAGGCACGAGGCGGGGGGCGCGCCCACCCCCCTGGGCGTGCCCTCCACCCTCGTGGGCCCCTCATGCTCGCCCCCCCCCCCCGTCCGACGTATTTCTTCCTCCTGTATATGCCAATATACCCTAAAACCATCAGGGAGCACAATAGATTGGGAGTTCCACCGCCAGAAGCCTCCGTAGCCACCGAAAACCAATTTAGACCCGTTCAGCACCCTGCCGGAGGGGGTAATCCCTCTCCGGTGCCCATCTTCATCATCCCGGTGCTCTCCATGACGAGGATGGAGTAGTTCTCCCTCGGGGCTGAGGGTATGTACCAGTAGCTATGTGTTTGATCTCTCTCTCTCTCTCTCTCATGTTCTTGAGGTGGTACGATCTTGACGTATCGCGAGCTTTGCTATTATAGTTGGATCTTATGATGTTTCTCCCCCTCTACTCTCTTTTAATGGATTGACTTTTCCCTTTGAAGTTATCTTATCGGATTGAGTCTTTAAGGATCCGAGAACACTTAATGTATGTCTTGCGTGGGATACCCGTGGTGACAATGGGTTATTCTATTGATCCACTTGATGTATGTTTTGGTGATCAACTTGCGGGTTCCGCCCATGAACCTATGCATAGGGGTTGGCACACGTTTTCGTCTTGACTCTCCGATAGAAACTTTGGGGCACTCTTTGAAGTTATTTGTGTTCGTTTGAATAGATGAATCTGAGATTGTGTGATGCATATTGTATAAGAATACCCACGGATACTTGAGGTGACATTGGAGTATCTAGGTGACATTAGGGTTTTGGTTGATTTGTGTCTTAAGGTGTTATTCTAGTATGAACTCTATGATAGATCGAGCGGAAAGAATAGCTTCATGTTATTTTACTACGGACTCTTGAATAGATCTATCAGAAAGGATAGCTTTGAGGTGGTTTCGTACCCTACCATAATCTCTTTGTTTGTTCTCCACTATTAGTGACTTTGGAGTGACTCGTTGTTGCATGTTGAGGGATAGTTATATGATAATTATGTTATTATTGTTGAGAGAACTTGCACTAGTGAAAGTATGAACCCTAGGCCTTGTTTCCTAGCATTGCAATACCGTTTGTGCTCACTTTTATCATTAGTTACCTTGCTGTTTTTATATTTTCAGATTACAAAAACATATATCTACCATCCATATTGCACTTGTATCACCATCTCTTCGCCGAACTAGTGGACCTATACAATTTACCATTGTATTGGGTGTGTTGGGGACACAAGAGACTCTCTGTTATTTGGTTGCAAGGTTGCTTGAGAGAGACCATCTTCATCCTACGCCTCCCACGGATTGATAAACCTTAGGTCATCCACTTGAGGGAAATTTGCTACTGTCGTACAAACCTCTGCACTTGGAAGCCCAACAACGTCTACAAGAAGAAGGTTGTGTAGTAGACATGAGTGGTGTGTGTGGACGGTGGGCAAGGTGGTGTTTGAGTAAATACCGTGACAACTGAAACTTTTACTAGGCAAGAGTAACAAGGCGGGGCCACTAAAAATTTGGATCAAGGGCGAGCAGATATTTTTGAGATTGCAAGGGATGCAGAGGCGGGAGTAAAATGCCGGGGTAACTGAAAATTTGAATCAAGGGCAAGCAGATATTTTTCAGATTGCCAGGGATGCAGAGGTGGGAGTAACAAGGCGGGGCAACTGAAAATTTGAATCAAGGGCAAGCAGATATTTTTGAGATTGCGAGGGATGTAGAGGCGAGAGTAAAATGTCGGGGCTACTGAAATTTTGAATCAAGGGACTAAACCAGAGCGGGAGTAATAGACATCGCACACGGTCCACACATACTAATCGTGTGCTATCAAATATTAAAACCTTCTAGGCGGTAGATATTTTCGAGATTACGAGGTAGTAGATATTTTCAAGACCGGGAGGCAAGCCTTGTGGAGCCCAACCTACTGTGCTGATGTGAGGGACTGCAGGGCACGGGCGTGGCACACGGGTAGTCTGACCGAACCATGTCTGTTGCGTACCCAATCACAGACGGTTTCTACATCCAACTCATGTGCTATTTATAAATTTGGAAAAAATAATAACGCGGGAGAGGGTCAGAACGCGAACGCACTTGCATGTGGACCAAATATATGTATGAAAAGGGTGTTTTGATGTTCGAATACCCAATGCACAACTTTGATGTGGCACCTATCGCACAAAAGCACAATATTGCTAGTCGGCCACCCCCTACAAACCCCACTTCGTGTCAGAGGTAAGGGAATCCTAGCTACGAATGCATGCCCCCAAATATCTAGGTCTGAAATCTCACCCTACCGTAACACAAAACCTATAGGAGTCCATCATATATATATGGTCAAACTTCCCCTTTTGCTTCCCGACAAAGGTGGACAAATGTGTGCTTGTGGCACGAGATGGGTGAGACCACATACGAACCACATGCAGGTGACCCTACTATATGTATGAAAAGGGTGTGGTGTGTTATATTTAACTACGATTCACAACTTTGAAGTGGCACGTGTGCCTCACAAATTAACCAGACTTCCCCGAACCCACGGAGGTTGCAGGGTAGCTCGAAGTAGCCCCCCCCCCCACAAACACGTCGGGGGGAGGGCATCTCACCAAGACCTACTATAACACAGACCAAGCATAATCCAACTTGGTCGTACAACCTCTCCCCGCTCGTTGTTTGTCAAAGTGATGGACGTCCACATGGCCCCGCAAAATGGGGTAGCTTGTCGCCGATAACCTCGCGAGGGAGTACTGTATGAAGACAAACCCACTCTATGCATGTGGCCCAAGTATGTATATGGAAGTGGGGTGTGTGGTGTTTGAATACCCAATGCGCAAATATTGATGTGGTACCATGCTTTGGAACCGTAAAATACCCATACCGAGCGAGGGTTCACGACGCGTAGCATGCGCTCAAACTTAATTAGGCTTGGAATGGGTCGACCTACTATATGGTAACTCGAAGCAAATAAGAAGAATCTACCCTGGTAACCTTTCTCGTCGTTGGTCGAAATGATGGACATCCACACGGGCCCACAAATATATATAGGCTTGCCGCCCATAAGCAAGCGAGTGAGAGTGTGTCCAAAGACAACCTGTCGGTGTCAAAACCGGAGGATCTCGGGTAGGGGTTCCCGAACTGTGCGTCTAAGGCGGATGCTAATAGGAGGCAGGGGACATGATGTTTTACCCAGGTTCGGGCCCTCTTCAAGGAGGTAAAACCCTACGTCCTGCTTGATTATTCTTGATAATATGAGTAGTACAAGAGTTGATCTACCACGAGATCGGAGAGGCTAAACCCTAAAAGCTAGCCTATGGTATGATTGTATGTTGTCCTACGGACTAAAACCCTCTGGTTTACATAGACACCGGAGGGGGCTAGGGTTACACAAAGTCGGTCACAAAGGAGGAGATATACATATCCATATTTCCTAGCTTGCCTTCCATGCCAAGTAGAGTCCCATCCGAACACGAGACGAAGTCTTCAATCTTGTATCTTCATAGTCCAACAGTCCAGCCAAAGGATATAGTCCGGCTGTTCGGAGACCCCCTAATCCAGGACTCCCTCAGTAGCCCCCGAACCAGGCTCCAATGACGATGAGTCCGGCGCGCAGTGTTGTCTTCGGCATTGCAAGGCGGGTTCTTCTCCAAATTTCGAACGTTTTTTAAGCAGTGTCCGGTCCCATAAATGTTGAACCTGTTGGCTTCTGCGCCCAATAAGAGCTATCTTCCACGCGTGAAATGAATGCGAGGCGTCAGGGTGTTTTTACATTCGCTCCCCTAGCTAGATAAATAAATTGTCTATTAAAGGGATCGAGACTCTTAGATCGAATCCATACCATCCTCCCCCAGCGAGAATCCATCCGAGTGTGCTTCAGAAAGATCCACTCCAGCATGGCCGACCTCCGCAGCTCCTCCTCTCGCCCCTGTAGTCCTAATCCCAGTGATTGGGAGAGGTGTTCAGTCCCACACAGTCGATTAGTCGAACTGCATACTAAGGGATTTCTCCCTCCGGCGTATATGGCGCCCGTCCGAGCCGGGCTCGCCACCTACAATGGCGGGGAGCAAGCGGAGAGCTTCCCCAACCCCTCTACGGGGGAGCGGGTATGCCTTGCCCCTTATTTATTGAGGGGACTTAGATTTCCGATTCATCCGTTCCTCCGCGGGCTCCTGGAGTTTTACGGCCTCCAACTGCATAATTTCACCCCTGCTTCCATTTTACACATCACCGGCTATGTTTCCCTTTGCGAGTTATTCCTAGGCTGCGAGGCTCATTTCGAGCTGTGGAAAAGGTTATTTTGCCTCGTCCCTCACACACAGAAGGGGTCACTTTATCAAGTGGGCGGAGCCAAAATATGGCGCATCGCCGAAACTGGATACCTGTCCGATACTCCAAAGAAGACGTCCGAAGACTGGCCTTCGGAATGGTTTTATATGGAGGACGTCCCCCTTCCGGACCCTGTTCGGCAGGGTCTTCCTGAGTTCAGCAATGCTCCTCTGAAGAAACGCCAAAGTTGGCGCGCACGGAGCCCCCAGGAGGAAGACAACGGAGGAGTCCTTTACCTGATGAACCGGATTAAAGCGCTGGCTCAATCAGGATTGATAGTAATCTAAGTTATGTCAATATGCATAATGCGGGGAGTGCAACCACTTCAATATCGAGGGCACCCCTTGTGGTGTTTTAACGGGGAAGATGACGCCACCTGTTGCGGGCGTAAGGGTCCAGACAACGCTGTCGCTTTAGCAAAAATTTTGTCTCAATTGTTCAAGGGAGATGAAGAGGAGTTCATCCGCATCAAGCCACGGGATGGATTCTCCATGTACAACCCTCCAAGTTGGGTGAGTTACATCTCCTTCCTCCCGTTCTTCCCGCATTCTTTGTTGTAGGTACTCACCTTGCCATTTTGCAACAGGAACTGCGAAAAGCCATAAGGGAGGTCAGCAGCCCATCTCCACAACCAGAGGACCCTGACCGGGCCCTTGGTGCCGGACTTGAAGAAGATCCGGTCATATTCATGGAGCTGATAAACCGGCAGTTCTATCAATTAAGCTATGATGACACCATGGTGGCCATTACGGCCGACTATCCCGGACTGCTTCCTGCGTCGCACGTAAGAAAAACCAAAAATCCAAACTCCAAAAACTAGGGTCCCCTTTTAGACACTTCACCTACCATATACATATGGTGTTTTTACAGGGAAGGCATTCGGGACGCCATGCCGAACCCGCAGCAACTCGCCAACAAGAGGCTCCGAGGCCGGGCAGGCCAAAAAGAAAGGCGGTCAGGACGGAGACGCCAGCATAGAGGTATGATAGAAACTCCGCTCTGTGGTTGTCGTCTTTCTTGAAATGTAATGACGTCCATGTTTCTTTAACAGAAAAAATGCTTGCCGGAATATGTCCGGTGAGGCTGCCGATCATGCTTCCACCAGTCGGGCTCCAGGACCGGACATAGAGGCGGAAGCCGTCATGGGGCGGAAACTGGATAGTCCCCCTATAGAGGATGCGGATAGGCTATCTGCTACACAATCAGAAGTGGAGAGTGCCATGAATCATAGGCGTCGTCGGGCCGTACTCTGGGACGCTTGCTTCTCACAGAGGCATTTGATGCCTTCAATTCTGGAGAGGCGTACCTCCGTGCTGCTCAAAATGGTCTAGCCAGAGCCATGGACCAGTATGTAAATGATGTACGGGTAAGAAAATCTGATGATTATATGTATCAGTAGCCCCTGAGACTTGAAACAGTTAGCAGAACTGATTTAAGGATCATCTTATTGTGCAGGTTCTTACAGAGAAGAATAGTCGACTGTCACAGGAGCTGGAGGAATGCAAGACCCAACTTCGGGCCGCTGTTGCCGCATTGAAGGAACCTAAAAAGTCCCCAGCTGGTAACATTTCTTTCAAAGAATGATAGGTACCATATAGCATGCGGCATGGCTGCAGATCTAATAATAGATGTTGCAGATGAATCCGGAGGAGCAGCACGCCGTACGACAGCTAAAGGCTGGTGAACGCGTGCTGACTAAGGTCAGGCGGGAGAAAAGCAATCTCCAAGACGCCAATACCAAGCTGAGCATGGAATTGAAAGATGTTCGAGCCCAGCTTGCGGACTCCAAGAAGGAGAATAAGCAGCTTCGACGCGGCATACTTAGTAAGTGCTTGAACGAACCCTTAATAAAGGGGACGGCAGAGAAGCCGGCTAACAAAGTTATGTCTGCAGGTATGATGACGGGTCGTCCCGCGTAGGAGATGCCCGGGTCTGTGGGTGATCTTCTATCCGAGCTCTCACAACTGCACGAACAAGTTTGGCTGGTGATGCAAGGTATTGCCAGGCCTTGTGGCCATCCGTCTCCCTGCCAGAAGGCGTTGGAGAGCTTGTGGAGAAGCTCAAGGGAGCACGGCGTCGCTTCCGATTATGGAAGATATCTGCCTGCCGTCAAGGTGCCAGGGAAGCCTCGGCCATGGTGAAGACGCGGTATACCAAGGATGACCCAAATCACATGGCCGAGGTCGGACATGTGGGGCCCGACGGGAAAGAGATCCCCGTTAGCTTAGTCTATGGGTAAGTAGAATTAGCCGCAAAGTATTCCCAACAGGATTGTAGGCTAGACCGCCTATTGGATGGTATAGAAGAGGAATTTAGTCAGTCTACATGACTATGTAATTAAAGTGACATGTATAATGCCTTCTAGCCAGATTGTAGATCATTTGTCATGGCGGACCTTTTCACTTCAACCTTCGGGACCCGATAGTCCGGAGTGTGTCCGAATACCCGCTCAGTTATATAAGAACCAGGGTATGCGTGGAGACCAGGCGTAGGGGTCATTAGTGCTTGAACGGAAAAGTGCCCAACTAGTTATGTTATATTACATGGGTAGTAAGAAACATCTTCTAGGCAGAATAGTTCCGTTAAGGGTTCCTTTCCCTAGGTACGCATGCCCTAAAGTGCATGTCCAGACTGCGAGAGGAAACGCAGGAAAAAACATCTGGGGGCACATATGGAAAATAAATAAATAAAAATCATCTTTTGTTCACCGACCGAATATTCCCTTAAGAACGCTAGCTTTCGGCTTCACCCAGTCTGAGGTACACATTCGGCTGACCCGGCAGTAACAATCGCAGAGGTGCTCCCCTTATGCCCTAGCCGAATTAACGGGAACGTAGGGCATAAATACAAGAGCCAGGCAACCCAGCTTGGCCAAAACTTAAGTCATATCGATGCATATAATGGCGAGCAAAAGGTACATGTGGAAGAATAACACATGTGCTGGGCATGAAGCCCAGATGGACAATTAAGCTTCTATGTAAGAAGCCCCCAGGTATAATGAGCGCGGTTAGCACATCTATAATGTGCAAGCGAGGCACAAGGTGGCCCTTGAAGGCCTTGAGAGAAAATAAAAGAAAGAATGAGAAAAAAGACAGATAATATATATTCAAAAATGGACAGAGGAAGGAGACAAACATAGAGTCTGGCACTAGGTGTAGAATCTTCGGAGCCTGGCTGCGTTCCATGGGTTCGGCCCAAGTCGATTATTCGATGCATCCCACAGACGGTACGCTCCACTAGTCAGAACTTGGTCAATAATGAAGGGACCTTCCCATTTGGGCTCGAGCTTGGACTTTTTCTTCTCCGGCAGGCGTAGAACTAACTCGCCAACGTTATAAGTTTTGGCCCGTACTTCTCTGCTTTGGTATCTGCGAGCCTGTTGCTGATAAAATGCGGAACGGGATTTTGCCACATCGCGCTCCTCCTCCAGGGTGTCCAAACTGTCCTATTGATCGATCTCGGCTTCTCTTTCTTCGTACATGCGCACTCAAGGTGAGTCATGAATTATGTCACAGGGCAGGACTGCCTCTGCGCCGTGCACCATAAAGAAGGGTGTATATCCGGTACTACGATTCGGCGTGGTCCGCAGCCCCCAGAGTACAGAGTCGAGCTCCTCTACCCAGTGCGTGTTAGACTCCTTTAAGGACCGCACTAATCTGGGTTTAATGCCGCTCATGATAAGACCATTTGCTCGCTCACCTTGGCCGTTGGTTTGTGGGTGATAGACGGAAGCATAATCGAGCTTGATGCCCATGTTGCTGCACCAGAGTTTTACCTCGCCGGCCGTGAAGTTCGTGCCGTTGTCAGTGATGATGCTGTGGGGGACGCCATAACGGTGTACAACCTCGGATATGAAGTCTATCACCGGTCTGGATTCGGCTGTTTTAATAGGTTTGGTTTCTATCCATTTGGTGAATTTATCCACCATGACCAGTAAGTATATTTTCTTGGGGGTTCCCCCCTTAAGGGGTCCGATCATGTCAAGCCCCCAAACCGCGAAGGGCTAGGTAATGGGGATTGTTCGGAGGGCGGTGGGTGGCATATGGCTTTGGTTTGCAAAAAGGTGGCAACCGGCGCAGCGTTGGACCAAGTCCTGTGCGTCTGCCCGGGCCGTCGGCCAATAAAAACATGTACGGAAGGCCTTGCTTACAAGGGCCCGGGCTGCGGCGTGGTGGCCGCCGAGTCCGGCGTAAACTTCTGCCAAAAGCTTCTTCCCTTCCTCTTCGGAGATGCACCTTTGAAGGACTCCAGTAGTGCTTTTCTTATATAGCTCTCCCTCGTGGACCTTGTAGGCTTTAGATCGCCGCACTATGCAGCGTGCCTCATTTTGGTCCTCGGGAAGTTCCTGCCTAGTTAGTTAGGCCAGGAATGGTTCTGTCCACGGGGCGATGATGACCATTATTACATGGGCTGAAGGTGTTATTTCGGTGGTAGAGCCTCCGATTATGTCAGAGTGTTCGGTATTGGGCGTTTTGGCTGGGTCTGGACTATTGTTACCGGTGTGTAACGCCCCGAGACCGATGTGCCAGGTGTCATCCAGTTATTTGCTGTTGTTGCCTTGTCATTGCTTGAGTGTCATGCATTGCATATCATGTCATCATGTGCATTTCTTTTGCATACATGTTCGTCTCAGGCATCTGAGCATTTTCCCCGTTGTCCGTTTTGCAATCCGGCGCTCCTATGTCATCCGGTGTCCCTTTCCACCTCTTTTTCATGTGCGAGTGTTAAACGTTTTCGGATTGGATCAAGACTTGTCATGCGGCCTTGGTTTACTACCGATAGACCGCCTGTCAAGTTTCGTGCCATTTGGACTTCGTTTGATACTCCAACGGTTAACCGAGGGACCGAAAAGGCCTCGTGCGTGTTGCAGCCCAACACCCTTCCAAAGTGGCCCAAAACCCACCTAAACCTCCTCCATCATCTCGGTCGTTCGATCACGATCGCGTGGCCGAAAACCGCACCTCATTTGGACTCTCCTAGCTCCCTCTACCTATAAATATGTGGCCTCCCCCGAAATTTCCGCGCAGACGAAACCCTAGATCCACTCCCTTCGCGCCGCCGGACACTTCTCCCACCGGCCGGACATGTCCAGCCGCTGCCGCCACCTCGCTCCGGCGAATCCCATCGTGCCATGTAACCCCGCCGCCGCCGCGGGCCAACTAGGCCGCGCCACGTC